>NC_091247.1:227703043-228010108 GCF_042477335.2 Ovis canadensis | reverse complement strand
AGTGCTGGGGTCTGGGGTGGGTGGTGGTGGGGAGGGCAGTCAGACAGACTCTGCCCCCCTCCCTGCCTTCAGCACCCCCACCCCAGTGGGGTGCTGGTCTTCAGCACCAGGGGGTGGGGGGTTGCTGAAGCAGAAACTAACCCCACGGTTCCCAAGAGTGAACCAGGGAGGCTCCCGCATCCCTGGGGTTTCCCCACCTGCTGGTGGGCACTGGGCTGACTTGGATTAGAGTTAGGAGTGTGAGACGCCACGGGGTGGGAGCAGGGCCTCAGTAATGCAAACGAAGGTGAGTGTGTGAGAAGACGCTGCGGGGTGTCTACAGTCCTGGCCTGAATGGAGGTGAGGCTGCAGGTGAGGTGCCGCGGTGCAAAGTGCTTCCATCAGTGTTGAGGGTCAGCGGTAAGGTTAGCACTGCGGGATCCGCAGATGCCAGGGGCAGGAGGGGCCCTGGGCGGAGGCATCTTTCTGCTCCAGAGAACTTTCCAGAAGGCATCCATGGCTGGGATCACAAGCACTGGCGGACAATTGATCCTGCCCCTTTCATCTGGGCTGCTCTCCCAGCTCCCCGTCCCGGGCTGTGGTCCGCGCACAGCGAATCCCAGATGCATGCCTGGGCTGCTGCCACTGATCTGGTCGGACGGGCGTGCTGGCCTGGAAGAGCCCGGAGCCCCTGCCGGACTCTGAGCTCTGCCCGGCCAGCCAACCAGGCAGCTGCTGCTCTCCCGTATCATCAGGACAGGCGCTCTCAGGGCCCGTGGGGGTCCGCAGGGCCTCTGGGAGGGCAGGTGGGAGACCCCAGGCCGAGGGGAGGGCTGGTAGGGGGGCCTGGCCGAGGCCTCGTGCCAGGACGAGGCTGGCCTGCCGTCTCAGGCAGGTCCCTTGCGGCCTCGGCCTCCTGCTCCCAGATGCGGGGGTTGGCTGCAGCGATCCCCCCCAGACCTTCCGGTAGGAGTTTCTCATGGTGACCGCCCGCTCTGGGGAACTGGGTGAGTCATGGTGACGGGGCAATTACTCACCGACCACCTGGCTGCGGGGGGTGAGGGGCGCTCACCGCTGCCTTGCCAAACTGGCCTCTTCCCGGCTCTGCCCCTGTGGCTTTACTGGTGGTGCCAACCGCAGACCCAGAGGCCCTGTGGGCATGGCCCTGGGGGGTGGGGGTTGCTGGATCAGGCCCACTCCCAGGGCATCACCAGCCCAGGCAGGGGCAGAAGGGGTTCAGGAGGAGCAGCTCGCAGCCAGGGGGACCGTGTCTGTCCAGGTGCGGGAGGAACGCTGCTGAGTGGCCTCTGGGCCTCAGTCTGCTTGTTGTCGTCGGTCGCTTCACAGGCTCAGGTCAGGCCCACACACCACTGGGATTCAAAAGTACCTGTGACTCTGGAGAAGGGCGTGCACACAGGCAGTGGGAGCCAGGGATCCCGACGAAATCCCAGCCCCCAAGGGACCCCAGCTCAAGATACACAAATAGAGGCGCTTTGATCGCAGAGAACTTCAAGACACCGATAACATGTGTGTGAGGCTCTGCAGCCACTACAAGGGGAGTGTGCCTTTTGACATGGCTCCTTCGACCCCTGTGTGTGGGGTGGAGGGTCGGCAGGGGAAGGAGGGTCTCCCACATGCTTCCTCCTGGGGCCGCATTAGGCCCTGCAGTGGTGTACTGAGGCCCGCAGGAAAAGGGCCCATTTTCTGACCAGGTGTCCCTGTTGGTCCTTATGAGACCAAGGGGCCTGATGGTGACCCAGATACCGGGCTCACAGCTCTGTTATTGCCTGGGTGCATCCCATAACCTCAGCTATGTCCTCTGTACAGTGAGGGGCAGGGGAACATTAATTCAGAGGAGTGTAAGAATTCAACAAGCAAATGCAAGGATGTGCTCAGCTGGGTATCTGGTATATAGTTAGTGCTCAGAAGATGGGGCCATTTGCAGTTATTAGGAGCAGAGAGGCTGCCCACCCATGACAGGGGGGAGCCCTGTGGCTGTAATTGTTCAGGAGAGAGTAATGAACTCTCTAGGGTATCTCTGAGGGCTTCCTGGAGGAGGTGACATGTAGACAGAGTTTTGAGGGATGGATAGGAGTTGCCTGGACTAAACAGGAGCATGAGAGAGACTCCCAGAAGAGGGAACAATACTCACTGTCAAACACATTCACCCCGGGTTTCTCTCCAGGGAGCCTCATGGTGTCCTCCTGAGGTGGGAAGACACGAATGCCAGGGTCCAGTAGAGAGACCCTTTGCTCAGGTCACCCAGGCCCCAGGATGTCAGCCCTGCCAGCTCTGGTCCAATAAGGAGAGGAGCCCGGCAGCTCTGGGGCCCCAGGGTGAGCCGCTGCTGGGGATGCTCTGGAGCAGGGGTGGGGGTGGGGGATGGGGGTCTTGACTGTGGAGAGGTGGGCGCCCTGTCAGCTCAGGATCGGGGTACCCAGAGCAGGCTATTCCATGCGGCCTGCGGGCAGCCCCTCACCTCGTGGGCCCCGCTCCCCCAGGGGCCGATAGCGGGGCTTCAGCTGACTCTTGAGGCCTCCACGTTGCAGGGCCCTGGGTCCGGCTCAGATGGGGTTTCACTCCCCCCAACCCTCCCAGCAAGGGGACGGGAGCCCGGCGCCCTCCCTTGTCAGATGAAACCCGGGCCCAGGGCTCCCTCAGCCTGATGAAAGGGTCATTGTGTGGCGCGGGCCGCCCGCTGGCCAAGGACAAAACCAGCATTTGTCCTCCTTCCCTGGCTCGGGGTGGGGGCCTCCCCCCAGGCTGACCGGCGGGAGAGGGGGGTGGGCACAGGTGTGCGCTCTTCCCTCCCCATCTTCCCCGTCTCCCTCACGGAGGAGCTGCTGCACTCGCCCAGGCACCCCCTCCCAGTCCGGCCTCCCACCCAGGGCATCCACACCTTCTGGGCCAGCCCCGCGGTTGGCATGGAGGCAGTGAGCTCTCTGGCCCTGGAGGCATACAAGCAGATGTAAGAGGGAGGCTCAGGGATGACAGGGAGAGGCCTCGCCTGGAAGGAAGCCAGCACTCCTGGTCCTCTGTGGGAGTCAGCCACGTGGCGTGGCCGACCTGCTCTGTGGATGGGCTGCTGAGGCCCCCGGCAGGTCATCTCACAGCCTTAGCAGTGGAGCACCGACTGAGGCTTGGCCCCCTGCCCACTGAAGCCTCGCCCAGCCTTGGGCTGGAGCAGGTGGCCTGTGAGGTGCCCGGGACGCCAGAAAGGCTTGGTCTGAGGCTGTGAGTGGAAGACACTGCAGCTCTGCAGTAGCCACTGCAGCCACGGACCCTAAAGCCTGACAGCGGCCCAGAGCAGGCCCCGGGGGCTTGGCCCTGCCCAGCGAACAGCTCGCCGCATCAACAGAAGAAGCCCAAGTCAGCAGTCCCGGTGGTTCCAGCCCAGGGACACCTGTGGGCTTTCATCCCTTTCTGGAGCCACTTACCAAGGCCACACCTGCTCCCGACCCTTCCCCACGTGCCTCCTGGGCCAGAGGTATGCCTTGTGCTGGAAAGCCCCAGTGCCATGCCCACTGGAGCTGTAAAGGGGCCAGACCCTGGCGGGAGTCTGGGCGGGGGCTGGGTTCACCCTCCCGTGGCACCTGGCAGTGTTGCCAAGGCTGCCAAGGGATCCAGAGCCAGGACGTAGGCCCTCAGTGAACCAAGCTGCCAAACAGACGGAAAACGCTTTTGAATGGGAATTCCTTCACTACCCGCTCCGTGGGCCCCTGACTGGGGACCAGGGCTTCGCATTCCACTTCTGCAGGACCAGGGCTCCTCGGAAAGGCTTACTTTCACATCTGGGGCCTGCTCTGAATCTGTTCCCTCCTGGCCTGCCAGAAAGGGGAGCTAGGAAAGGGCCCCCACTTGGAGAAACCTGAAGGTCAGAGCATGGAGTAACTCTCTAGGTCATGCTCAGTGGGGCTGAGCCCAGATTGAAGCTGAATCTGCTTGATTCTTGGGCTTCCCTGGTGGCTCAGCTGGTACAGAATCTGCCTGCCAATACAAGAGACCCCGGTTCAAGCCCTGGGTTGGGAAGACTCCTTGGAGAAGAAAATGGCAACCCACTCCAGGATTCTCGCCTGGAAAACCCCCATGAACAAAGGAGCCTGGGGAGCTACAGCCCATGGGATTACAAAGAGCCATACACACACACTCTGCCTGACTCTCAGGTTCTGTGCTGCCTCTCATGGAGTCCTGCTGATGTAGGCTTCCTGCCTGCCACAGACTCCCCTGCCCTTTACTTCGCTGCCCATAACCTCACATGGGTGGAGAAACCAGCTAACCCAGCTGGTTAGCACTGTCCGCTGACCAGGAGTCCTGAGGGTCCAAGTGAGGGCTGCCTTAGATTTGGGGCCAGCGGGGATGATTTCCCACTGGGTGTAGGGAGCCAAGAAGGCCTCAGTTTCCTCCCCTCCCTTGGCCCCCAACCTTTCTCCTCTGACACCAGCTTGAGCAGAGAGGAGGCGGCCCTAGCTTGCCAGCTTGAGATCTCTGTCGGGTCAGCATGTGCCATGGACTTGAGGCAGCCTTGTGGGCAACCCTGCCTCTTTCTGGACTTCAGTTTCTCCCTCCAGGTGATGGGCCTAGATGCTCAGGGACCACCCGCCCCCTCCAGCCCTCCCGCCATCAGCTGGCAGACTCCCAGCATTCCGAGCTCACTCTGCACACCAGCAGCGCCCACGCAGCCTCTGTGCCAGGGGAACAAGACTGGCCGTGTTGCTGTTGTCCAGTCACTCAGTCGTGTCCGACTCTTTGTGACCCCATGGGCTGCAGCACACCGGGCTTCCCTGTCCTTCACTATCGCCTGGAGTTTGCTCAAACTCATGTCTGTTGAGTTCATGATGCCGTCCAACCATCTCATCCTCTGTCATCCCCTTCTCCTCCTGCCCTCAGTCTTTCTCAGCAGCAGGGTCTTTTCCAATGAGTCAGCTCTTCGCATCAGGTGGCCAAAATATTGAAGCTTCAGCTTCAGCATCAGTCCTTCCAATGAATATTCAGGGTTGATTTCCTTTAGGATGGACTGGTTGGATCTCCTTGCAGTCCAAGGCACTCTCAAGAGTCTTCACCACGGTTCGAAAGCATCAATTCTTCAGCGCTCCGCCTTCTTTATGGTCCAGCTCTCACGCCCATACATGACTACTGGAAAAACCATTGCTTTGACTATACTGGTCATGTTCGCGGCTGTAATGGGGAAGCTCGCTTCCTTCTCCATCACTGAGCCAAGCCCTGTGGTGCCCACAGCAGGAGCCCTAATCCATCAACAGTGACGGTAGACCAGAAGGTGACCTCTGACCTGGGTCCTAGAGAATGGGCCAGAGAGGAGAATGGTGTCTGTGGCAGCGAGGTGACTGGGAGAGGGGAGTGGGGGCCTGGGGGCCGTGGACGGCAAGGAGGTGGCCCTGGTTAGGGTGGGGTGGGGCAGTGGGGGGCGAGGGCTGCGTGGATGCAGGGCAGGGGGCCCCAGGCCTGGGGAGCTGCAGGGCAGGGGTGAACTGCTTCCTTCCGAGCTAAGGGAAGACCCTGGGTGCAGAGTGGTTGGTGGGGGAGGGGAGGAGGCTGGTCCGGCCAGCCTCAGAGGGAGGGGTGCCCAGGGGAGGTGGATCGGCAGGGCTGCTGGGAGGTTGAGTGTGGGAGGGGAGCCCTGTCAGCACCCAGGCTCCGAGAGGCCAGGCCTGTGGTTGTGGGATTGACCGCTGATCCCCCAGCGCCCAGCACAGCACTCGGCTCTCAGCTGGTTCCCAGTACACACAGGTCGGATGGTCTGATGGCGGCTTGCATGTTTGGGGCCCAGCAAGGCCCACGGACCTGGTCAGGGCCCCCTGCCCAGCGAGGGCAGAGGCCTCCCGGCCTTGGGTGTATTGGCACAGGTGGGCCCAGGGCGTCGCCGGGGGCAGGACGGCGGTGAGGCTCCCCAGACTCCCATCTTCCCAGGGTGACTGGCAGGAGACCTGGGAGTTTCCGGGGGCTGCTGACACCCCCTCCGGAAGCAGCCAGATCCATCCCCTCGCTGCGCCCATCCTCCTGGGCCTGTCCTGTGTCCCCGGTCCCTGGCTGCCCTGGGTCACTGCGGCAGGCAAAGTGCTGGCTCGGCGGCCCCCACAAGCCAGGCCCCGGGCCCCGCCCTGGCAGGGTCCTGGCCTCTCATGGTGCCGCTGTTCCTGGGGAGTGGAGCCTGGGGTACTGCCTGCCCAGGTTCCCATGGTGACCCTCCTGAGCCTCGGGTCCATGGACTGGGCTGGGAAGGCGGTGGCCTGGGGGTGCCTTAGGTCGTGTGCCCAGGGGCTGGCTGGGCCAGGAGCCCAGGGCTCGCAGTGAAGCTGGTTGCGGTGCGCTGGACAGGGCGTCAGCCGCCTTGGGCTCGGCCACTCCCCCTGTTCCCAGGGGTTCAGAGCACACAGGGACTCTGGGTTCATCGCCCAGGGCCCAGGGGACCCCCAGGACAGCGGGCGGGAGATGCCGGCCCAGGGCTGTGTGGTCAGGAAGGGCTTCATTCCCGGCCGCAGCTCCCGGAGGAGCTGTGTACGGCACCATGCCCTCCCCGCCCCCTCCCCCGCCCCCTCCCCCGCCCCCTCCCTCGCCCCCTCCCCCGCCCCCTCCCCCGCCCCTTCCCCCTCGGGAGATGGAAGCCGTTTCCTTCCATGTGGCTCCAGGAGCAGGCAGGGGCTGAGGGCTGATGACCCCAGTGGCTAGGGAGTCCCCCTGGACGTCCAGCTTCTGCCCCAGCAGTGGGCATAGGCGGGAAGACTCTGGCTGACCCCCTGGGGCCACCCTGTGCTTGCTGCTCAGCCTGGCGACTTCTGGAGACTTCTGGCAGCGGGAGGGGGATAGAGAAGATGGCAGGAGCTGAAGGATGCTGAAGGGACAGGCGGGGCCTGGGGCTGAGCCGGAAGTGGGGAGAAAGGCTGCAAGCCTGCTCTTGGCTCCGAGACTAAATCCCCGCCAGGTGGCTGGGCGGCTGGGGCCAAGGTCCTGCCCCCTTATTTAACCCGGGGCGGGCTGTAGGAGACAGGGCTGGTGCTCAGGACCCGGGCCACCTGGGTCGAGCTCTGGGGAGCCCTGAACTCAGGGAGGTGTCCTGAGGGGGCTGGCCCCAGGAAGTTGTTCAGGGCAGTTGTTCAGGTCATTACAGCCAGGCTGCTGGGGGTTGGCGCGGGTGGTGGACGGGCTGCTCCTGGGAGGTCCTTGGCTGGGGAGGCCCTGGTGGCCCAGGACTCCTTGGAGGGATCAGTCCAGAACAGAGGGCTGCTTTAAAGAGACGGGGATGGCGAGGGCGCTGTGCAGGGGCGACTGGCCCAGAGGGGCTGCCCGGCTTTGGGGAGAGCAGAGGGCGGACTGTGGAGCACGGGAGAGCCTGGGTGAGTGGGGCTCGCTGAGTCACCGTCACTCGGAGATGCTGAGTGGCCAAGGCAGGTCCCCGCCTGCACCTGCTCCTGGAAGAGGGACGCCGGCCTGAGGCTTGGTGCCCGGGATGGGGACTGGACCTCCCTGTCTGCCCAGAGGGGACGGTTCGTTGTCCACTGTCTGATGGGAATGTGCCCCCCAGGCCTGCTGCTCAGACTGTGTCCAGGGTGGTTAGGAAGGCCGCGGCGCTGGCCAAGCCACTAGGTGCCCAGACTCCCAGCCTGGCCACAGGCCTACGGGGCCTGCCAGCTTCCTCCCACCTGTCCCACCCACTTGTCCGTCCGTCTGTCTGTCCTGAGGTTTCAGACTGCATCCTGGTCACCCAGGCCTGCAGGCGCCCCCGCATCCAACAGGTCTGGGGCGTCAGGGCTGAGGCTGACCCCCGGGCTGGGGGCCTCATGCCTGCTCGGCCCTCAGCTCGCCGTGGGCCTTCAGATGCCCGGGCACCTCTGGGTATCAACATCCCCACCTGCACCTCGGGGAGTGAGGAGAAAGGTCAGGGCTCAGGCCTGGGGAAGGTCTGGGCACAGCAGAAGGTGCAGGAAGCGTGGCCATGGCCCTGCGCAGACAGGAGCTGCTGAATCGCAGCCCCTAAGGCCTCCTCAGGAGCCTGGCGTCAATGCGCCCATGTTGGGCAGAGGAAGGGAGAATGGAGGAGAGACCCAGGTGGGCTTCTTGGAGGAGAGGGCATCACTGGGCCTTGAACCTTGCCTGGCTGCTGGGGGAGACAGGGTGGCCGGGAGGGGACTGTGGCACAGTGTGGCCAGACCCCCGGGAGCGTCGCGAAGGGCCTACACGCCCAGCAGAGGCCGGCATGTTTCTGAGGTCGGAGGTCAATGTCCTGAGTGACCGGGTGAGGTTCGGACTTCACAGATTTGGCTGACGTGGGGGCTGGATGGATCCTCCAGCTCCCCAGGCCAGGGAGGGCCTGGGAGAGCGAGGCTGTGCGTGTCTGCCTCTGGTGGCTGCAGTCCCTGCCCAGGACCCCCTACCCGCCTCCTGCTCTCTCTCAGGCCACCCGGTTTCTCTCCAGGGTGGGGTCCCCGGATGCCAAGCCAGGAATGCCAGTTATGCGGGGAGGGTGGGGGGGGGCGGTGCGCCACCCACGGGGGCGCGAGGGAGCGGGCGGACGCCGTGCTCTCTTCCCCGGAACACTGCGGGCAGCGAGCTGAGCGGGGCAGTAGCCTGGAAAGACTGCAGCCTGGGACCTGGCACGAGGAGCCAGCCCACAGGAGACCCCGCCTGCAAGTGGGGGCTGTTCCCCACAGGGGACAGATGGGTAAACTGAGGCTCCCAGGGGCCAGCGAGAGTCAGGGGCTGAGCCGAACCTGAACACAGGATCCCGACCTGGAGAAGGCTCTAGGATCCAGCGGCAGTACCTAGATGGTTGCCCAGCCCCACTGCGCAGATGGGACATTGAGGCCTGGGCGTGGTCGGGGGGCCATAAGGCACCCCTCCTCCGTGCCCCCGACCACGGAACTCCCCGCAGTCTCCCCCTCTGTAAAGGGGGTTGGCAGGGCACACCCTGAAAAGACCTGCTGCAGATGGTGCGGGACACAGGGAGGAGGCCGCTCGGGAAGGATGGTCTTTTTGTCCTGTGGCCCCCTCCTCCCTTCTGGTGCAGGCCCTTTGACTGGGCAGGCAAGGGGATGCCTCACATGGCCTGGCAGACTTCAGTAAAGCCAGCCCTCTGCACATCCCCCCCTCCCCCTATTGTCCCGGGGCGTTAAAGCACTTCCTGACCCAGTAGGGGAAGAAGCCGTTTGCCAGCAGAGGGCTGACTGTGCTTTACTATCAGATGAGAAAACTGAGTCTCAGAAGAGTAGCCTTGGAGTGGCCTTCCCGTAGTCCAGGGACGTCCCCAAGTCACATGCCTCCCCTCAAGCTAGCCTAGAACCCCAGCCGGGGAAGGAGACGGAGACGGCAGATTCAAGGCCGGTTCAAGGGCGGGGCAGGTGGCCTGTGCGCCCCTGGGCCTTTGCTCTGCCTGCACCAGCCTCTTAGCCTGCTGTTCCGCTCCCTCTTGATCCCTCCGGCCGAGGAAGGCTGTGGAGACCCTGCTGGTGCCGAGCCCTGGGGCTGTGATGGAGGCCCAGGGGGTCTGCCGAGTGGTCCCTGACCCAGAAGACATTCTTGTCCGTGCTTGACAAGCAGGAGCACTGAGGCCACCATGCGTTCCTTACCCCAACTCTGCCCCTCGGGGCCCTGCTGGGCTCCAGAACTAAGAACCTCTTCCGGCTCATCTGTGGCTGGGAAGTTCTGGGCCAACCCCTGGCCACCCGAGGAAGAGGCTGGCGGGGATGCAGCCGTGGGTGGGCGTCGGGGCCAGGTGCCTCCCTCCCAGGTATTTGCCCAGTTACTTCCTGGACAAGTGGACCCAGGCTCGCCTCCCTGGCTGATCGCAGATAATTAGAACATTCTTCAAATATTTTGCCGGAGGATGCCCGAGAAGGAAGAACTACAAAGCGCCCCGGGCCAGGAACGTGGGCTGGAGGAGCTCTGGGCCGCTGGGCCCCCCGGGGCTAGGCCAGGGTTGGGGGCCTGGAGGGAGGCGGGATCTGGTTCAGCTCAGCCAGCCTGTCCCTGCCTCCCAGGGAGCTGGGGGCAGGGCTGGGGTGGGGAGGGGGGTCATGTCCAAGGTCTGGCTGGGTGCCCTCCCAGCTGGCAGGGGTGGATAGACCCTGCCCCACATGGCCTCAGGAAAAGCCTGAGGGGTCAGGCTTAGAGTCTGGCTCTCTTGGGGGACCGAAAGGGTGGGAAGGCCTCTCGGAGGAGGGTCTCTGAGGTGGGGAGGTCAGGAGGTCTGGGAGAAGGACCAAACGGTGAAGACGCAGAAGCAGAGCACAGAGCTAGTGACCCGAGGGAGAAGGGGTGTGGCAGCCTCGTGATTGACAGCACCCTGGGCCAATGAGGAACAGTCCAGCGCGGGACTCAGGCCTTGAAGCCACGCCCAGCCGGTGCTGGGGCGGGGCAGAGGGGCAGGCCGGAGCTGGGGAGGGCATCCCCAGAGGGAAGAGGGGGCCGGCTGGCTGGCGTCCTGCGGGAAAACCCTTTCTTCACTGCTCACCTCCCCAAGACAGGTACATGCTTCCTCCCTAGGGGGACGACAGGGGTCAGAGGTCGTCCCCCCGCCCCCTCCCCCGTAACTCCCAGCTCCTGGCTCCGGTGTCTCTGGGAGGGGTCTGGGGTGTGGAGGCCCAGTTGGGCTAAGTCATGAGGTCTGGGTTCCGGAAAGTCCTTGGCTGCCAGCCCCCCATGGAGTGCTGCCCCAGTCCTGAGCTCAGGGGCCTTCCCAGGACCCTTTGGTGGGTTCAGGGCAGGCTTAACGCCCAGCCCTGGGGTGGGGAGGTGGGCCGCATCAGGGCGGGGACTCTGTCCTGTGAGGGGGAAGCCGGGGGTCCCTGCCACAGCGGGCGTTTGCCCTCTGCGGAGGCATCTTTGTCTCGGGCTGTGGTTTGCGGGTCGGTCATCAGGGAATTTGTAGGCGAAGCAGCATGCTGAGGTGGAGGTGCCTGGCCCAGCGGCCGCATGCGTGGCCGTCGCCTTAAGGCCCGGTGGACGGATCAGATGGCTTGAGGCTTCCTCTGGGCCTCAGAGGCTGTTCTGTCATGTGGGCCGGGCTGGCAGTGACACCATCTCTGTCTGGCTTTCTCAGGAAGACGGGTGCCAGCAGATCAGGGCCCAGGGGAGGGCATTCTGGGGTGGCCTCCCCTCATAATCACAGCAGCCTGCCCACCTCCAGGGCTCGCAGCGCTAGACCTCACATGGAGGCAGGCATTCGCTCAACAGTGTGTGAAGTGGCAAGGTTCTTGTTCAGTCGCTAAGTCGGTCGTGTCTGACTCTGCGACCCCGTGGATGGCAGCACGCCAGACTTCTTTGCCCTTCACTGTCATAGGCTGCTTTCTATGGACCTGGAAAAGTCGAAGAGAAGATGCGGTGTGCCTGGGGCACCCGCCCTGCCGGGGCTATGTCAGTGGCAGGGTCCTGCTCTCTGTGCGGGGGGTGGGGTCCCTGTCCCTGGGAGGCCCCAGCGGATGTTCTCACATGTTCTGGTCACTCGCAGGTCCATCCAGCATCCACGAGGACCACTGAGGCTGGATGGGGCCTGGCGGGTGGGGCAGAGCGCACTGTGGGGAGTGAGTCAGCGGGGGCGGCGGAGGGCTGCCAGTGTGGGGAGGGCCTGGGACTCGGGCCCTGCTCCCAACCTGGCACGAGTTTGGGGGCCTCCTTCAGCAGCCCCCCGGGGAAGCCCCCCAGTGTGGCCCCTGGGGACCGATGGGGGAGGATGGTTCTCCAGGTGGACAGGTGACCCTTTAACTGTCTTTGAGGGTCAAGGATGAGGCGATGAGGTACTGACCACCTGGGACCAGGCTCCTTCCCTCCCTCCCTCCCTCCCTGAGTTCCTGGGCAGGTGGTTGGACCTTCGGAACCTTTCATGCTTATTCTGAGGAATAACAACAGCAGCTATTACTATAATTGTCATAACATTCGCCTCCCCACTACTCAGGGGACTCTGAGCCGAGTCCAGCACACAGCAGGCGCTCATGCCACCTTGAGTCCAACAGCATGAAAGATTTAGGCTAGACTACTAGCCACCGGGGCGGGTTTGGAGGGTGTTGGCTCCTGACCACAGCAGGGGTGTCCTACACAGGGACGGGGAAGGACAGGATGGTTCTAGTTGAGCACTGGGGAGACTCTGGCTCCCCCCAGTCGACCCCTCTTGGGCCCTCAGCATCCCTGAGGTTGTTTTGCAAGGACGCTCGGAGAGCCCCAAGGCTGGGCCATGGCAGGAGGGGGGCTTGGCCTCGACAGGGGTCTTAGTGGGGCAGTGCTGGGAGGAGGCTGCCCGTCAGGGCCCAGCCCGGCTCCTCTGGACAGAGGACAGCTAGCAGGTGGGCAGCCCTGCCTCCGGCCCCAAGTGCTGGCCAGGTGCAGGCCAAGAGCAACAGGCCTGCCTAGTGCAGTCCCCCGCTACCACGTAGGGCTCCCTCCACCCCCACGGCTCTCAGGGTCCCTGTGCCCACCTTCCTTATTGCCCCGGGAGCTGCTAGCGGAGCCTGCCTCCCTACTCAGGGTTCCCAGAGGACCAGGACCCCGTGGGCACAGGCTGGCCACATCAGTGGACAGAGTCTAGGCAGAGGCAGAGGGTGGTGGGCACTAAGCAGAGCCAGGCTGGGGGTGCCCTTTGATCCCGGAGCCTCTGAGCCTGGATTTGGGCTGTGTTGTGGCCCATTCCAGCTCCGCCTGCAGAGGGGGCCAGCTCACAGCTGCCCCCACAAGCCTGTGCTGCAGGAGGGGTGAGCGGCCTTCAAGCACACAGGAATCATCTTTAAGGTTCACGTTTTTAAAAAATACGTTATTTGGCCGTGTTGTGGTCATAGTTGTGCCATGCGGATCTTTCATTGTGAAACAGACCCTTTAGCTGTGGCCCGAGCGCCTAGTTGCTCCGCAGCACGTGGGATCTTAGTTCCCTGACCAGGGATCGAACCTGTGCCCCCTGCATTGCAAGGCAGATTCTTAACCACTGGACCACCAGGGATGTCCTCTAATATTCACATTTTATTTCTTAAAGGTGTTTTTTTAATTTTAGTTTTTGTAAGAAAACTTGGATTTTTCCTTCTTGCCTTGTTCTGCCATCCCAGTAAAGTCTTGCACAATAAGACCCCTACACATGAAGGAGTTTTGTTCTGAGAGTGCGTTCGTAAGTCCACAAAGTTGGCCCAGGTATCCAGCTATCACAATCGGTTATATAGTACTGTACCGTAATAGGTTTATGATACTTTTCACATAAACCATACGAACATAAAAAACAAACAAAAAAGAAAGACAGTTTTACAGTACAGAGGAGCCTGGTGGGCTACAGTCTACGGGGTCGCCAAGGGTCAGACGTGACTGAGCGACTGACGCTTTCACAGTTCCTTGAAAAGTATAGTAGTACGGCACAACAGGTGGCATCCAGGGGCTGGCAGGCACGTTTACATCTTTGAAAGTTCACAACGTGAAGGTTTGTATGTGGGGGACTTGCTGTACTGCAACAGTTAACTTTTTTTATTGAGGTATAACTTGCCTAAAACACAGAGATCTCAGATGGACAGTGTGATGCATGTCTATATACACGGGCACCCGTGTAAGCACTGTCCAGCTCGGGACAGAGAGCCTTTCAGCCCCAGGAGGCTCCCCTGTGCACCCCTTCCCCCCCAGTCAGCACCTCCCCGCAAGGGTAACTCCCTCCCGGCTTCTGGCTTGATGCAGAGCCTTACCCGGCCTGGAGCTTCTCTGTGTAGCAGCATTAGTGTTGTGCCGTCCCTCATGCAGCGTGGCGCCTGAGAGAGTCACCCGTGTGAGTGGTCTCGTCCCACGGGGTGAATATGCCACAATCTGTCTGTCATCCTCCTGGTGACAGCGGGTGGTTGTTCTCAGTCTGAGCTGGAGACCTGCATGCATGTCCTTTGGCAGACATAAGTGCTTGGTTTCCTTGGGTGTATAGACCCCAGAGTGGAATTGCTGGGTCAGAGGGGAGAGCTGGTCCAGGAATGTACCCCTTGGTGGGTGGGTGCAGAGGCCGATGTGGCACCGATTTGCTGCAGAACTGCTGGTTTAAGCTTTGGTCCTCCGAGAGACGTATCTGGTCTCTCCCTGGTCCCCACAAGGAGGCTGGACCCTGGCGGCTCCCTGCAAAGGGTCAGTGACGGATGCAGTCTCAGGCGGTGAGGATTGGCTACTAATGGCTAACACTGATGACCTCTCCCCCGGGCCAGCTGCAAAGCGCCATGTTCTTCGACTCATGCACCCGTCCAGGCAGTTCTGTGATGTGCCAGTGCAGTTATTACTCCCACTTTACAGATGTGGAAACTGAGGACCAGCGAGCTTAAGAAACTTGCCTGAGGTCTCACAGCCGGGAAAAGGCAGAGCCAGGGCTCCAGCCAAGCTGGCCAGCACCGGCGCTCGCGTTCCTAGCCCCTCCCCACAGCATGGCCAGGCAGCAGGCTGGCTAAGAGCACTGCAAAAGCCCCGCCCCTGGCCATTTCTCTGCTCATCAGCCGCCTGGCAGCACGCCTTCCCCCACCCCCACTGGAGCCCCTCACCCTACAGGTGGTCCCGCCCACTTGCACTGCTCTGGCAGGTAAAAGACCTTCTAGTTGTTCAGGGGCAGCCGCCTCCTGTGCCAATGCTGGTCTCAGCACCCTCTGCTTCTGAGACCAGATAGCCCTGTCCACAGCCCCCAGTGAAGAGGCAAGGGCTTCCTGTCTGCAGGGCCTGAACCTCCCTCCTCCAAACTCCCCCCACCAACCCGTGGGACTGGCCCCGGCCGGGGTGAGCAAAGTTCTGGATGTTCAGCTTTGCCCACTCCCTCTGGTATTTGCCTGTGTCCCGAGGCCCCCGGATAGCCGAGGGGATGAGTCCAGAGCAAAATTTTCCATGGAAAAAGTCAGTGACTGAAACACAAGCGCCCCGCCCTGCTTCTCTGTGCTCAGGGCTCCACAGAGCTGCCCTGCCAGCCTCTCCCCGGGCACCTGGGCGGGCAGCCTCCCAGAGGGTGAGAACCACCCTGCCCCTGGTGGGGCATCTCACTTGCTAAGAGTCCCCTTAGCCTGTCCAGCACCCCCCCAAACTGCCAGTTACCCCAGCATGCCGCCTGCGTCCTCCCGCCTGTCTCCTGCAGGGCACCAGCTATTTCGCGATCATGTATCTCTTCCCCTTTCCCACGCGGATGGTTTGGTTTCCCTGGACTCCCTGGTCCCCTCACATCTGCAGCCCCCGCTCTTCCAGGCGGAAGGAACAGTCCTGGGGTGTGGGGGGCCAGGCCTGCTCAAGGAGGTCAGTGGCGGGAAGGGGATGGACTGGTTGCCAGACCTTGAAGGCCAGCCATGGGAGCTGCCCAGAAACCTCGATGAACTAACAAGTGACCTGGAGGATTCATTTCATTTATCTGCTTATTTACGTATGGCCACACCGTGTGCCATGCGGGATCTTGGCACCCTGACCGGGAATTGAACCCTGGGCCCCTGCAGTGGAAGTGCGGAGTCTTAACCACTGGGCCACCGGGGAAGTCCCCCTGGGGGATTTTAAATGCGGGACGGATGGAGGCTGTGTTGGGAGAATGGAGAGTGGGCGCAGGTTCCCGCCCCAGGCCGTCTTCTGTATTATGCTCCTGCTACGCACTCGGCTCTGTGCATGGTCCTCCCCAGTGGTTCAAGGGGCAAAGCATCTGCCTGCAATGCGGGAGACCCAGGTTCAGTCCTTGAACTGAAGGGGAAGATCCCCTGGAACAGGAAATGGCAACCCACTCCAGTATTCTTGCCCGGAAAATTACATAGACAGAGGAGCGTAGTGGGCTACCGTCCACGGGGTCGCAAAGACTCGGCCACGACCGAGCGACAGAGCACACACCTGTGCGGTACTCTGAGCCACGCTGTGCTGAGCTCTGGAAGCAGAGGCCTGGCGGGGTAGCCTTGGGCAGGACCCCCAGCCTCTCTGAACTCCAGTCTGCACACCTGTCACGTGGAGGTGACAAGGCTCATCCTGCCAAGAGAGGGTTGAGACTCTGCAGAGGCCTGTGTGGTCCACGGAGGGTGCTCAGAATGGGAGTATTGAATATCTTTAGGGGGAAAATAATCCCTGCATTCTAAAGGACACAGTTCTGAAATCGTTTCTGAATTATCAGCCGTATCTGATTACTTATGCTTCTGGGGTGCAATGCAGCTCTCTTCTCAGAAGCCCTTGTTGTTGCTCAATCGTGTCCGACTCTTTGTGACCCCATGGACTGTGGCCCGCCAGGCTCCTCTGTCCATGGGATTCTCCAGGCAGGAATACTGGAGAGGGTTCCTCCTCCAGGGGATCTTCCCGACCCAGGGATCGAACCTGGGTCTCCTGCATTGGGAGGCGGGTTCTTCATCACTGAGACACCTGGGAAGCCCTGTCTCACCTCTAAGGCACACGCTGGCATCTGGGGGATGTCTGGGGCCCCCATCCCCATCCGCCATCAGCACCACCGCCCCGGGGAAGGCAGACTAGCAGCCACAGGCAGGGAGTCAGCCGGGCGAGGCCCCTCTCGGCCCCTTCCACACATCTCACCTATGGCCAGGGTGTGCAAGTCCCGTGTACAGGTAGCATTGTTTAAAATTGTGTTTAACCTAAAATGTCCCCTTCCATGGGTAAAGTGTACAGTTCTGCGGCACCTAGAGCATTCACAGTGCCGTGTGGCCATCACCTCTGTCGAGTCCGTAACTCCTCCGTCACCCCGGGTGGAAATCCCGCAGCTACGAAGCGGGGACTCCCCACTGCCCGTCCCACAGCTGTTTCCGTCTCCGCGGGTTTGCCTTTGCTTGACGTTTCTTATCAAAGGGATCCTATAACACGTGACCTTCTGTGTCTGGCCTCTTTTTCTTTCACCGAGCATAATGTTTTGCAGGTTCATCCATGGAGTGTGTATCTGAACCCCATTCCTTTTTATGGCTAAATAATATTCCATTGTCTGGAGAGACCACGTCCTGTTTGTCCATTCATCCACTGATGGGCCTTTCGGCTGCTTCCTCCTTTCGGCTGTTGTGACTGGTGCTGCTGCGAGCATTTGTGAACGGGTTTTTGTTTGAACGCCTGGCTTCATTCTTTTGGATGCACACCTAGGGGTGGAATTGCTGGGTCTTGTGTTCATTCTCTATTTAACTTTTCAAGGACCATCCCAACTGTTGCCCCACTTTGCAGCCCCACCAATGACGCAGTTGGTCCCAGTTTCCCCATGTCCTTGCCCACGCCTGCTGTTTTCTGTTGTCTGATCACAGCCGTCCTGGTGGGCAGGAGGTGTCTCTTCACTGTGATTCTGGTTTGTATCTCCCTAGTGGTGAGCGATGTTTAGAGTCTTTCCACGGGCTTGGGGGCCATTTGTCTTTCTTCGGAGAAATGTCTGAGTCCTTCGTCCATTTTCAAATCGCGCTGCCTTCTGGTTACTGAGTTGCAGGCGGTCTTTTAGACGCAATCCTTGAGTATTTTTATTTTTATTATTTTATTATTTTTGGCTGCCCTGGGCTTCGTTGCTGTGTGCGGGCTTTCTCTAGTTACAGCAAGCAGAGGCGACTCTCTGGTTGGGCTTCTCATTTTGGTGGCTTCTCTTGTTGTGTCTCACAGGCTTAGCTGCCCTGTGGGATGTGAGATATTCCCAGACAAGGGATCGAACCGGTGTCCCCTGCATTGGCAGGCGGATTCTCAACCAGTGAACCACCAGGGAAGTCCCAGTCTCTGAGTATCTCCTCATTTGTCCATTCTTTCACCCACTGCACACTCGCGGTGGGCTACACAGGGGCAGCCCGAGGCCCCAGGGTCAGCTCACATCTGCACTGCCCTAGGCACATTTGTGGTCTTGGGTGGAGAGAGGCCAGGTGTGGAAATAACGACTGTGAGACCGGGTGGGGGGTGTCTGTGTCCACGAGACCAGTGTCCCCCATACTTGTCCTTGGTAACGGGCCCACGTGATGCTGAAGCTGAAGCTCCAATACTTTGACCACCTGATGTGAAGAACCGACTCATTGGATAAGCCCCTGATGCTGGAGGGCAGGAGAAGGGGATGACAGAAGATGAGATGGCTGGATGGCATCACCGACACGATGGTCATGAGTTTGAGTAAACTCTGGGAGTTGGTGATGGACAGGGATGCCTGATGTGCTGCAGTCCATGGGGCCTCAAAGAGTCGGACATGACTGAGCAACTGAACTGAACTGAACTGAATGGGCCGAGGGGTTTGAGCCCAGGTGGGCTTGCCCTGGGGCCTGGGAGGGAAGAAAAATTTGCAGGACAGAAAAAAGGGAGGGAGACCAGCGTCCCAGGCAGAGGGACCAGCACGAGCAGAAGTGGCAGCAGGGTCGTTAGGGGGTGGGTCCTGGGAGGCCTCTGGCTCTGGGCAAGGAGCCTGGGGAGCTGCGGGCTCTGAGGGGCATGATTGCGGGATGGGGGAGTGAGGGATGGGGGAGGGGGTGCTGGGGTGGCCAGTCCAGAGGAGGGGACCGGAGCTGCACAGCCTCTTTCTGCCCCCAGGTCCATCCTGTTAGACCTCGTTTGCCTGAGGCCCTGCCCTTAGGCGCTGGGGTTCTCACCCTTGGCGGCCCAGAACCTGCTGGAAGAATCCGAGGACGGGGAATGTGCTTTCCGTGTCCAGGCTCCAACCCGAGGCCTGGAGGCCGGTGCCCGGCAGAGTTCCCATCCATCTCGTTTCCCCGGCTTGGTTTTCTGAGCGTCTACGGTTACTTTGGGCTGAATTCCCCAGATTCCAGCCCGCTCCCAGCCCCGCCTGCCCAGATGCTCTTCCTCCAAGCCAGCCCCGGGCATTTCTGCCCATTGTGCCCGTGGGAGACCCAGGGGGGTCCTGGCCAGATTAGCGGGTGGGGCGGGCGGGCCATGGGGATTGAGTGTCGCCAGAGCGTCCTGGGCACAGCACGTGCTGTGGGCTCAGGCCACATGGGGACTTTCCCAGCTGTCTGTGGGTGCCCAGCTGCCCTGGAAAAACACTGGCTCGCTTCTGTCCAGAAAGGGGCTGGCAGGCCCTGGGCGGAGGAGCGAGCTCATCATGCTAGGAGACCAGGGCCTAGGCAGTGGCTTCGGGGAGCCCCTCGTTGCCTCCCCACTCCCGCCTCTTGCCCTCTGGTCTGCTGTTTGGAAGTCAGACTCCGTCTTAAAACCAGCTGTTGCCATGGGCCTGTGAAAACCAGCTCCCCTCTTTTCAGCTTGCTATCCCTTCCCTGGGTGCTTAAAGCCAAGCAGTGGATGCAGCTTCTGTGGGAAGCAGTCAGAAGGTTCTTCACAGAGCAGGACAAACGGCCCGGTGACCCAGCAGTTCCGCTCCTGGGCACCTGCCCCGGAGAACGGAAAGTGAGGACTCAGACTGAAGCTGCGTGTGTGTCCAGAGCAGGGTTATTCCCAGGAGCCAAAAGCTGGAAGCAAGCCCAACGTCTGTCAGTGCCGAGCAGATAAATAGCATGTGATCTCGTCAAATGAAGGAATATTATTTAACCACAAAAAAGGGAGTTCCTGATACAATGAGGACGAACCTCGAGCAGGTTATACTAAGTGAAAAAAGCCAGACACAAAAGGGCATGTGTTATTTGATTCTTTCTGTATGAAATGTCCAGAACCAGCAAGTCCACAGGCGCAGAAAGCAGAGTCGTGGCTGCCAGGGGGCTCGGGGGGTGACTGCCGAGGGGTAGGGGGTGCTTTCTGGGGTGGTGGCGATGCCTTGGAACTTAGTAGTGGTGGTGGTTGATGAACATTGGGGATGTGCTGGATGCCGCAGGATTATAAACTGGCAGAGTTCCTGCCGTGTGAATTCGACCTCCTTAAATAGACAGTCAGGCTGATGACACCCAAGCGAAGAGAGAAAGAGCCCAGCAAGTGCCCCGGGTTCCTGCGGGGTGCTGGGGATTAACTCAGAGCATTTTCAGGAAGTCGCTCTGAGGATGACTTACTGCAGTAAAGCACCTGCCGAGTCCGGCACACGGCTCAGTTCATGCTGGCTCCTGTCTTCTCCACGTGCACCCTGACTTCCAGAAACGAGAATAAAAACGACAGTCATCCCCATGTGTACAGCCTTTCTCCCCCATGCTTCTCTGGTCTGAGCCTGTGTGGTGGGAATAGGTGTTTTATACCCCATATTGAGGGTGTGGAAACCGAGGCTCAGAGAGGCAGGGTACACATGGGCTGCGGCTGGAGTCAGGACCCGCTGGGCTTGGCCCGTGGCCTGGCCGGCCTCCATAGCAGCCTGCCTGACTTTGGGCCCCTGGGGGAGAGGGGAGTTGGGGGTCTCCAGGTGATGGGGAAGTTGCGGTTTGCCGCTTGGGGGCAGCTGTGGACAGTCCCAAGTTCGTGGCCGTCAAGTGCCTGCAGAGTCTGTGTGTCTGATCCCGAGGTTCAGAGAGGCGTGGTTCCTGTGTTTGGAGGACTGTCGATTCATCGGACTTGTGACTCTGTGGTCCTTGCATCCTGTTCTTGTGAATCTGAGGCTGAGGGGACTCGGGGGGTGCGTGCATGTCTTTTCAAAACAGAGTCCTGCGTGGGGGTCAGTGGGACCTGGTCCCTTGAGGGCAGGGGTCTGCACTTCGCTCCCTGGCAGGCAGAGCGTGGCGAGGGGACGCGTTCGCGGCCCGAGGGGCTGGGCGGGGCGGGCACAGCGGGCAGCTCACCTCCTTGGTCCTCTCCCCTCCACAGAGCGCTGTCATCCGTCGTGGCCCTGGGAGCCAACATCATCTGCAACAAGATTCCTGGCCTGGCCCCGCGGCAGCGCGCCATCTGTCAGAGCCGGCCCGATGCCATCATCGTGATCGGGGAGGGGGCGCAGATGGGCATCAACGAGTGCCAGTACCAGTTCCGCTTCGGGCGCTGGAACTGCTCCGCCCTCGGCGAGAAGACCGTCTTCGGCCAAGAGCTCCGAGTAGGTAAGGGCGCCTCCGGGCCCGCGGGAGCCCGCCGTCCAGCTGTGGGCGCCGGGGCCAGGCACGCCCTCGCCCTCGGAAGGCCGGCCCGGCTGCGCCTGCTCACTTTTCCGCACCCGCTGGCTGGTTCCTCTGCCATCCCAGTGCTGCTCTGTGTCTGCGCGGCCCTCTGGGGCTCTGGGACGAGGCAGGTGTCGATGGAAGCCAGCCCGTGTGAATGGATGCTCTGCGGTGTCCCGGGGTGGACGTGCGCAGCGGGCCGGCCGCGGGGTGATGTGGCGCAGTGGTTAGAGGCCCGCCCTGCAGGTCGGTGGCCGCTGGGCAGTCCTGGGCGTGAGGCTCTGTCTCCCCATTTTGTTTCTGCGCCTGTGTCTGAAAATGAGCTAAGGGTCACAGCTCCTGCCGGGGGTTGGCGGGGGGCTTGATGGGAAAGGCCCCCAAGATGCTGCTGTGATTCTGAGAGTGGAAGGGGTTGTAGGCAGGGGTCGGCGCGAGCAGGGGGTGCGGGACGCCGCAGCGGACACACGGGGCAGGGAGGCGCCCGGCTGAGGGACGGCCGGGCGGGCGGGTGTGCAGGGCAGTCGGGGTGGGGAAGGAGTGGGCCTCTGGGGACACCGGCAGTGATGGCCACTGCAGCCGCCAGGCAAGGTTTCGGGGGGCTGAGCCCCACTATGCTTGCACGGCCGTGCCTCGGGCTCCCCGCATGGGCCAGGGGCAGGCTCCCTCGAGCCTGCTTTCCAGGGAAGGGGAGTGAGGACTGAAGGGAGAAGCGCGTGCGGCCGCCGCTGTGCGGCCTTCGTTTGGCCTGGCGCTCGGGGCTTCGAGCCTCAGTTTCCTCATCTGTCTGGGCCCCCCTCACAGGGCCTCTCCCACCTGTGGGCAGGCTAAGTCGCCTCAGTCGTGTCCGACTCTGCGCGCCTGTGGACTGTAGCCCTCCAGGCTCCTCTGTCCATGAGGATTCTCCAGGCAAGAGTACTGGAGTGGGTTGCCATGCCCTCCTCCAGGGGATCTTCCCCACCCAGGGATCGAACCCAGGTCTCCCGCACTGCAGGCGGATTCTCTACCGTCTGAGCCACCAGGGAAGCCCATGAATCTTGGAGTGGGAAGCCTATCCCTTCTCCAGGGGATCTTCCTGGCCCGGGGATCACACCCATAAACTTCCCGCATCTCTTACGGCTCCTGCCTCGGCAGGTGGGTTCTTCCCCACTAGCGCCGCCTCAGTAGCCGTAAGTGCTTAATAATCAGCTGCTGCACAGGTGAGGGTGGGGGTGGCAAGCCGGCCTGCCCCTTCCAGGAGTGTCAGAGGGCGGGGAGTGAGGACGGGGCGCAGTGCCCAGCAAGAAGCGCTGTGCTGTGACCCCAGGCCCCCGCTGCGGTCACAGGGCGGGCCTCCAAACATGTGCACAGCGCAGGTCCCTCCCAAGGAGCCCAGGCCTGCCTGCCGAGTGGAGCCCCAGCTGCCGGGACCCAGGCCAGTGCTGAGCTCGTGGGGCTGGGGGAGGCGCAGGGGAAACCCCCAGGGGCCCCTTTGCGGTGAGCAGCCTGTGGGTGGCACCTGGCAGCGCCAGGAGAGTGAGACCGCCCCCTCCCGAGGGCCCCACCACCCAAGAGCGGCTTCCCCTCTCCAGGTGCCGGGGGAGAGGGCGGGGCTGCCTCCACACCTGCAGCAGTTGGGAGGGCGTGGGCGCCAGGCGTGGGCCCGAGACCCTGGGCTCCCAGAACGCGGAGGCCGAGGGAGGTGTGCGGTGTCCCGTGGCCACTTGGGGGAGCTGGGTTCAGATCCCCCCTCCGATAGCCCTGCCTGCCTCCCTGGGCACAGGGAAACTCGGTGGACGTGGTCCACGGCCTAAAGAGAAGTAGGAGCTTGCCCTCCGCTTAGGACCTTGAGACACAGGCGGTGAGGGGGAGCTAGCCACTCTGTGCCTCTCCTCAGCGTCCTCCCGGGCGGGGAGGTTCACCAAGAGTACCCAGGAAATGCTGGGCTCTGAGGCACCCTGCGAAGCCCAGAGGAGTGGTGTCGCCCCCCCAACTCCTACCAGGGACTGGCCCACCCCCACAACAGGGAACCCAGATCACTTTTCCTGAAAGCATCCCCTGGTGCTTCCAAGGCTCTTGGCTCCCAGCTCCCAGCTGTTCCTTCTTGGAGACCAGCCCTCTGCCCACGGAGAGAGGCGCCTACCGCCAAGGACTGGTCGATGTGGGTGGGGCGGCTCTGCCTGTGACCTTCTTCATGCCTTGAGCTCCTCTGGGATCAGGCCTCTCTGGCTCTGCTTCACCCGTTTCGCTCTCGAGCAGTTCAGAGGCAGACTTTAGGCAGAGATGTCCACCCACCATCCGCGTCCCTCAATTTCCCCTCCTCCTGTCACCCCTGTGCACGCTCAGCCACTCAGTCGTGCCCGACGTTTTGCCTGCCAGGCTCCTCTGTCCATGGGGAGTCTCCAGGCGAGAGTCCAGGAGTGGGTTGCCATGCCCTCCTCCAGGGGATCTTCCCGACCCAGGCATCGAACTCGCCTCTCCTGTGCCTCTTGCCTTGGCAGGCAGATTCTTTACCACTGTGCCATCTGGGATGCCCCCCGGTGCCCTCTGCTAGGCCGTTCACTGCCTTCGTGTGGCCGACCGACCCTCTTCCTTGGCTGGCCTCAGCTTCCGTGGCTTCCTCTTGATTCTGGTTGCTCCTTCCTAGCCCCTCCCCAGGCAGCTCTCCCCCAGGGTCAAGACCAGTATGTCCCCTGCCCCCCGGCCGTGGACCGCTAGGCAAGGCTGATCATGGGCACCCCCGGCTGAACGCGCGGCGTCCTGCCCCTGAAGGCTCCATCCTCAGCCCCCTGCTGACCTGGCCACCCCATCGTCTCGGCAGTAGCCGTCTCTGCCCCTCCCTCCACGCTGACCCCGGGTCTGCCTCTCCACTGGCGGCTGTCAGCCCCTCCCTCTGCCTCCTACTCACCCCAGCCTTGTCACTCACTCCCTTCCTCCGAAACCTGAAGTAGCTCCCTACTGCCTAGAATGAAGGTAGCTTCTAGGCGTGGAGTCTGAATAGCGCCTGCCTCCCTCACCCCTGCCTCCCTCCATCCCTTCTCGAGAGCCACGAGCCGAGCTCCAGCCATCGCCTCCTGCCTTCCCCTCCCCAAACCGGCCAGGCCCCTTCCCTCCTCTGGGACTTTGCTCCCGCCACTTCTCGCCCTGGGAGGCCCTCCGCCTCAGCTCTGCTTGCTCACGTCTGATTACCCCACTGGCCAGCGAGCGCCTTTGTCCACCCGCCCCTGGCACCTCCTTGTCCACAGCCAGGCCAGAGTCACGTCCAGGAGCTTCACCCTCCTGGGGTCGCTAAGCCCCTGCCCTGAGGCCTCCCTGCACTCTGCCCCCAGTGCGCGGGCCTCCTCCCACCAGACTGGCTCCCGCCTGGGGCCTAGCGCCCTCCCCGGCCCCTTGCTGACCTCTAAGGAAGGCCCGGCTCCCAACCAGGGGGGCCCCGGAGGCAGGCCAAGCCAGGCTGAGCCCTGGGCTGTCAGAGTCCCGCTGGGTGCTGCAGTGGTGGCCCGAGCTGGCACCCTTCTCCTGCCAGGGCTCAGCTGCTGGGAGTCACGAGCAGGAAGTGAGGCCAGCCCGTGTCAGAAGCACGCGGGTGCCCCGGGCACGGGATCAGAGCCTGGCTCTGGGCGGGCAGGCAGGCACTCGAGCGGTGCCAATTAATGATTGGCCTTGCGAGGGGGGATGGCCTGGGTGGGTGGGATAGGCCCCCTTTAGGTCCTGCCTGTGACCTTGGGCCATGCCCAGATCTTGAGAGCTGCAGGGAAACCCTTTGAAGGCGCTGTTCAGCCTTGTCCAAGTTCCAGCCCCTTTCCCAGCTCCTGGTGCTGTTGCTTGTATGCTTCCTGGGACGAGGGGCTTACTACTTCAGGTGAAATTGGTGTCTCTTATGATGACCCTGCACCAGCTTTGACCTGCGGCCCTCTGGGTGCCAGTCTCTGTGTGCTGGGACTTTCCTTTGGGGAGCTGAGGCCCACCCTTGCCCACCCTCCACCAATGCAGTCTCCCCTCATGCCTGGCAGCCTCCACCCTTGGACCCCAAGCCCACCCAGGCTTATTTCCTCATCGAGAGAGTGAGGCTGGGCCACCCTAGCCCCTTCAACCCGTCTCTCCTATTACCTGGAAATGGGCTTGTGGGGGTAGGGAGTGGGGTAAGGATGGGGGGGCATGAGAGTCTCCAGAGTGAACCTCGTATTCCAGGGACACCTGTTAGCAACTCAGGGCCCCCAGGGCCCCTGACCAAGGCAGGGCGTTTCTAACAGGCGCCATGATGGAGCCAGAAGTCCTATCGAGGGCTTCCTTGATGGGGTGAGCATTCGTGGAGACCCAGTGACTATCAGAGTGACCCAGATCAGCCCAAAGCTGAGAGCAGGGAAGGGGGCCCTGGGTGGAGGGAACACCAGGAGGTTTTTCCAGGAACTGCGGGAACATCAGAGCAAACCAGAAGATGGGGAGACCCGAGGCTGCCCAGGAGGGGTCAGGGCTGGAGGGTGCCCGCGGCGTGAGTGCTGCAAAGGCCAGGAAGGCCCAGATGGCTCTGAGCAGGAGAGGGTTCCCTGCCACCACTGCCCTGCCCCCGGCTGTGCCTGTTGCCCCTGGAGACCCACTGGCACAGGACACAGGGGCCGCGGCTGCATGCTCTCGGCCCCTGCCCGCACCCTGAGCTGCCATGGAACAGAGTCCCGCCCATCACATGCTGCTCGGACATGACCAGGCATAGGGCCACCCCTAATCTCGCCTCACGTGGGGCCTGTCTGCTTTGTGGGTGAGATCGGCATTGGGAGCAGGCCCTCTGCCTGCTGGCCGCCTGCAGTGAGGGCTCAGCAAAGGCCGTCAGTTCCTGAACAGTCCGAGACCTCCCTCCACGCGTCCGAGGGGACGGTCTGGGGCTTCCCCGTGGGGCAGTGGCCGGGGCCTTGGAGTAAGAAGGGCAACTCCGCAGCCCTGCGGCCCTGCTTGTGCCTGGACCCCTGCCCGAGGCCTCAGAGCGCAGGCTCAGGGAGGTGCCACCTGAGTCCCCAGGAGGGGCCAGGGCTCGAAGGCTGCCCTGTCCCCTCTGGGGACACAGGCCCCCGCGGGCAGAGGAGCCACTTGAAATATGGCCCGTGCAAACCGCGATGTGCCGTGAGTGCAGGATACACAGCAGATTTCAAAGACGTCAAAAGAGAAAAGCAAGTAAAATGTCTGTTTCATGATCTTTACATTAAGATGTTCAAATGGTAATATTCAGGCTTCCCTGGTAGCTCAGTGGGCTTAAGAATCCACCTGCAATGCAGGAGACCTGGGTTCGATTCCTTCGTCAGGAAGATCCGCTGGAGAAGGGATAGGCTACCCGCTCCAGTATTCCTGGGCCCCCCTGGTGGCTCAGCTGGTAAAGAATCCGCCTGCGATGGGGGAGACCTGGGAGATCTTTACATTAAGATGTTGAAATGGTAATAGTTGGATATATGGGCTAAATAAAATATGTCACCAAATCTAAATTCATCTGCTGATCTTCACTTGTCTTTATGTGGCTGCTAGAGAATTTTAAATGACCCCTGTGTCTTGTGTTTGGGACACTGTGGCCCTGTTCTCAGAGGGGTCAGGAGTTGCCCTGTGTCACCCGGGTCAGGGGCCGAGTGGACGTTTGAACCCAGATCTGAGTGTCTCTTCCCAGGACACCATCCTCCAGCTCAGCCGCGGGCAGAGGGTCACTGCTGTCTGCCTCCTGGGGCAGCACGTGGGTGTGAGGGTGGCTCCCTTCAGCAGCCCCAGATGGCTCAGCCTGCAGGCCTTGAGTGCCTGCTGTATGTCAGGCCTGGGGCAGGGCGCTGGTGGTGGTGTGACGGCCACCCGGTGCTGCTCTTGGAGCCTTGCAACCGGGATGCCCTGGGTGAGCTGATGGGGCTGGGCTGGGAGGCCCAGCTGGGCCCTGGCCTTGAACCTGCACACCCTCTCAGGGAGGCCCATCTTTGTCCTGTCTGTCTGGTCACTCCCTACCCCTACTCCCATCCTGGGGGCCCAGCCCGAGGCAGCAGAACAGAGCTTTTCAAGGGGTCCAGGCTGCCAGGAGACTAGGGACACCTGGGGCCTCCAATGTCAGAGTCAGGAAGACTTCCCTGAGGGCAGCGCTCCCACTGGTTCACTCCTGGTTCAGGATGGATGAGGCCTGTGGTCACTCCGGGGGTCCTGGCTCTGCGCCCTACATCGGAAGGCCCCTAGCTCCAGAAGCAGCGGCTCCTGAGGTGAGCAGGCTCTGGACCGTCCAATGGTGACCAGCTGGGGGCTTGGGCTGGCAGGCGGCCAGTCCATCCACGTGACCCCTCAAGGCCTGCCTGGCGCTCATCCAGGGTGGGGATTTTCCAGCCTCGACTGGCAGAGCCCGGACAGACAGGACAGGCTGTGGGTGGAGAGAGGGCACTGCTGGAAATACAGACCAGATTGGGCCAGCTGCCCGGGTCCTACCGGGTGACCCTGGGCACAGTCTCACATTCTCTGGGCCCCCGTCTGCCCACCAGGGCCAAGGCCGGGGTCCTGATTCCCCTAGGACTTGGGACGAAGTTTCCCCAGAATAGGGGCAGGAAGTTCCCTTGGTGTCCACCCTGCGGTCCTGCCCAAGTCTCCATGGACAAGGGGTCCAGGCCTCCGGGCTCCTGTCCACCACACTGGACACAGGTCACAGTGTGGGCAGGCCTCCATCCTCGAGCTGCCAGGGCAAACCTGACCCAGATCTCAGCCTGTCTCCCCGTGGGCCCCTCCCGCCACCGCATCAGGGGCACCATCGCTCCAAGGCTGCTGCGGCCAGGCCCTCACGCAAACACCACTCACTCCTGGTTTCACTGTCCACATGGCACAGACGGAGTCCCTGGAAGCCTGAGCTGCCCGAGGTCACACATGGGTAAGAAGCAGTCATCTGAACCCACGGGTCAGCCCTGTGCCCAGCGAGGGTCCAGGTGCCCGGTTGGGGGAGGGGGCAAGGGGCAACTGCGGGACGTGGGGAGGGGGCTCTGGTCACACCGAGTTCCCTCTCACAGGCATCCGCTGATTTTGCTGCAAGGCCTGTGACAGGGGGGAGCGTCTCCAGGGTAGGCTGCCCAGGGCTGACCCCCCTCAGGAGAGGGGCCGCCCGCCAGAAGCTGGGGTCCCGGGAGATGCCCGGCCAGCCCCTCCCAGAGCCCCGGGCAGGACGGGAGCCCCTGGAAGGCCAGCCCAAGCCTGGCTCCGCGGGACGGCCGCTGCGGGTGCGAGGGCCCCGCTAGGTCAGAACAAAGGCCTCGGGCACGGGTGTGCCGGCGTGTTCGGACCTGGCAGGGCTGTTTCCAGCCCTGTGTTTATGACGACGGCGGGGAAGAGCTTAGCGCGGAGACACTGACTCAGCCAGGAACCAGCGGGGTGGGGGCCGGGTGGGGCCGGAGGGGGGCGCAGCGAGGGACAGAGGGATGGAGGCGCAGACGGGGGGGGGGGGGTGGGGGGGATGAGGGCAGGGACCGGCAGAGCCTCCCAGCAAGAGGGACCCGGAGAGGGCGACACACACGTGTCACAGGCGGGCCCCCGCCCACCCGCTCACCCACCCAGGCCCAGGGTCCAGGCGGCTCTGAGACGGCCACGCGTGCTGAGCACTTCCGGAACCCTCACTCCACTGCCTGGACCCCGAGAGGTCGTGGGGGGGATTCAGAAAGAGGCAACAGGGAGCAAGAGCGCCTCTCTGCCATCACCCAGGGGGTCCAGGCGGGGCCCCCTTTCCCAGAACCCTAGGTCAGGCTGGCAGGGGCCCTGGTGGGCCGGGGGCTCTGGGCTCCTGAGTCTTCGGGTGCACAAATGGGGCTCCGGGGCCCGGCAGCCTCGAGGTCCCTTTGGGCTCGCCTGCCCCCGCCTCCTGCCTCACCCCACGTGTACTGGGACTCAGCGCAGGCAGGGGGCACCTGCCCAGGTCCCGTGACTGGGCCAAGGCTGGGGGCCAGGGGCCAGGCTGGGGTGTGGCAGCTCCGAGGGCCACACGGGCACTGCACCTACCCTGCTGAGGGAACCCAGGAGCTGCTGGTGCAGCCAGGGGTGTCTCCTGGCCTCTGTCTCTCCACCTACACGCTGCGGGTAGGGGAGGTGTTCTCTCCACCTCCAAGCTCGTGGGAGTCTGAGACCCAGATTGGGTGGGGGTCTCGGAGGACTGGAGGAGCCCACTAGCTGGCAGTGGCCCACTGGCTGGGCCTGGAGGGCCCAGGAGCCCACCCTGGCCCACGTGCCTACCTTACTTCAGCCCTGGCAGCCTCACCTGGACCTCGAGTTCAAGTCTGGCAAAGGCTCCTGTTAAGGAGGCTTGGAACCCACTGCATTGGGCCCCACCTCTGTGTTACGTGGGCAAACAGACTTGGGGGAGTGAAGGACCGGGCCAGGGCCACCCAAGAGCCCCAGGCCCATCTGGATGGGGCTGCGGGTCTCCTGGGCAGGGCGTGAGTGCTCGGCTGCCCCCTACTTGTGGCCAAGGCAGTGCCTTGATTTTCCCAGCTGGGACCTCTCCGCGCCTCTCGTGGTGATGGCCCTACCAGCTGCCCACTCCTTTTGGACATGTCCTTCCCCAAACCTCCTCACCCAGTCCCCCAGCCGGTCCCATCGGCTCCACCCTCAGACTGTATCCCAAGCCTGGCTGCTCACCTCCTCCACCTGGCAGCCCGTCAGTGTTTCTTACCCAGACCCTTCCACAGCCTCCCCATGGATCTCCCCGCTTCCACCACACACCTGCCATAAGCAGAGGGTCCTTTCCAATGTCCGTCACAGCAGCACCTTCCAGGGGCTCTTCATCTTCGTAGAATAAAATGTAAACTCCTCCCTGTGGGCTCCCAGAGTCGACACGGTGTGGCTGTCTCTCCTGCATCAAACCACACACCCCCAGCTCATTCTATCCTCAGGGCCTTAGCATTGCTGTTCCCGCTGCCTGAACACTGTTCCTTGAGCCTTTGCACAACTGGCTTCTCTTGTGGTTCAGAGCTTACCCTTGGTGTCCTTGTCTGTTTATTATTTTGGCTGTGTGGGTCTTAGTTGCAGCACATGGGATCTTCCTCTTCATCGTGGCAGGTAGGGTCTTTTTAGTTGTGGCATGTGGGACCTAGTTCCCTGACCAGAGATCGAACCTGGGCCCCCCTGCATTGGGAGTGCAGAGCCTTGGTTCCTGGACCACTAGGGAAGTCCCTTCAGCCTCCTTCCTGAGAGGGGCCTGCACCGGCCACCCTCCACCCAAGTGCCTCCCTGCAACCACCCCGTCTGGCCGACCCTCAGTGGCTCTGACTGAGGCTGTCTGCCTGCACGCCCTGTGAACCCTCTCCCAGTCCATCAGTCACTAGGGCTGTGATGCGCCAGTCTTGCCCTGCTGTCTGGCGGCCTTGGGCTTGGGGATGGGTAGGGGCTCCAGTCCGTGGGGTCAGTGAGGAGGGCGCACTGTGCTTGGTGCTGGGGAGACATATGGATGGTAAGTGCAGGGACGTGAGGGAAGGAGGGGTGAGATGGAGTAGGGTGCCTGGGTCCCAGGTCTGGTCAGAGAGGCGGGAGACAGACCGTGCAGCTTCTCCGTTCTGGTGGGTGGAGAGTGGTCCGAGCATGGACTCTAGGGTCCGGGGTCAGATCCCAGCTCTGAGGTCAGCCTGCCTTCCATGTGACCTCGGGCCGGTCCCCTGCCTCCTCAGAGCTAAGCACCCTCACTGTGATGGGGGACCCCATGAAGGTTTAAATCAACTAGGACGAGTTGGGTGCAATCCACTGGAAAACTGCTGTAGTGCTTTTTGTTTGTTTTTGGTTGGGGGCAGTTTTTTGCTGTATTTTTTAAAATATTCATTTTATTTGGCTGTGTCGGTTCAGCACGCAGGGTCTTTGATATCCCTTGCAGTGTGAGGGATCACTTTTGGTTGCGGCATGTGGGATCTATCTCCCTGACTAGGGATCGAACCTGGGCCCCCTGCACTGGAAGTGTAGCGTCTCAGCCACCAGACCACCGGGGAGTTCCCTGCTGTGTTTGTATAACAGCTTTATTCAGATATAGCTCATATCAGTGCAACACATGCATTTAAAGTTTACAACTGAGTGGTTTTAGTGGTCATAGGCTGTGGGACCATCACCATAGTCAATCCTAAGAGCAATGCTGTACCCCACAGCAGTCACCCTTCAGTCCCCCTCGCCCTTGGCAACACTTGCTGCTTTCTGTCCCTGTGGACTTGCCTGCTCTGGGCATCTCACATCAGTGGCATGATCTGGCAGCTGTGAGCCCCACGTTTCCAGGGCTCATCCACGCAGTAGCCTTTGTGCGTACTTTGTCCCTCTGTGTGTCTGCCGAGTTTCATTGTGTTGAGGGACCGGGCTTTCTTCATCCGCTGATGGGTATCTGGGCTGTTTCCACCTTCTGGCTGTCGAGAATCATGTGCCGTGAGTGTTCACATACAAGCTGTTGCGTGGACACATGTTCGTTTCTCTTGGGTACATATCTGGGGGAGGGGTTGCTGGGTTACAGAGTCACTCTGTATTTAACATTTTGAGCAACTGCCAAACCGTTTGCATAACGAATGCACCATTTTCCATTCCCACCAGAGGTGCGTGAAGGTCTGGTTTCTCCACATCCTCATCAACACTTGTTAGTGTCTTTTTATTTCAGTCATTCTAGTGGGTGCGACAGAGGGCGAGAGGGTTGGATGGCATCGCTGATTCAATGAACATGAACTTGGGCAAACTGCAGGAGATGGTGAGGGACAGGGAAGCCTGGCGTGCTGCAGTCCACGGGGTCACAAAGAACATGAACTTGGGCAAACTCCAGGAGATGGTGAGGGACAGAGAAGCCTGGCGTGCTGCAGTCCACAGGGTCACAACGAGTCGGACATGACTTGGCCCCTGAACCACAACAGCAAAGGGGGTGTGGCATGCTTGGATCGTGGCTCTGATCTGCACTCCCTTGACGGCTAATGAAGTCGAGCATCTTTTTGTGGGCTTAATGGCATTTTTATTCCTTCTTTGGAGAACTGTCCATTCAGATCCTTTGCCTGTTTTTAATTGGGTGGCTTGCCTTTTTGTTACTGAATTGTAGAAAATACTGTGTTTTTTCAAAGCAGGGGAAGTACAGGTTGGCAGAGAGGTGGGGTTTGACAGAACCGAGCTGTTGGCCACAAGCACGGGCACACGTTTGCTCACGCTCATGGGAACTGCATTTGTGCACGTGTGAGTCCAGGCATACACCCAGGACACGTGTGAGAACACAGGCAGCGGTACACAGGATGCCCGAACCTGTGTACACCACGGAGAGTCCATGTGCGGTGTGGGACACACGTGTGGACGTGAAGTGCAGGTCAGCGACCCTCTGTGTGCTGGGCCAGGCCTGCCCCTGGGACCACACATGGGTCCTCTGACACGGGGACTCAGCCACATCAGAGCAATTACCCTTATTATCCTTATTTTGCAAAGCGGGAACACTGAGATATTCAAAGGCCCCTTGATTGGTCCAAGGCCACCCAACTGGTCAGTTTTAGGGTCTAGACTTGAACTCGAGGGCTCTGACTCTGAGGCCCCTCCCTGGGACCTTCGACTTTGACCTCACCTCAGTCATTTCGGAATGTCAGGTCTGGGTTCACCACTTCCTGAGCCACTGTGTGACTTCGGGCAGCATGCTGTCTCTGTCTGGGCCTCAGACTCCTTGTGGAGTGGCACCGGATGGCCTCCAGGCCCTCCCAGCTCCCCTTCTCGGAGGGGACAAGCGCCTTTCTCACCGTGCCTCCCCAGGCCCGCAGCTAATCAGGTCATCATGAGCTCAGTTAGCGCTGGTCGTGGCTTTCTGAACATAGCGTGCCAGGCCCCTCGGGATGCTAGGAAGCGGGATGTGGCTTAAGAGGACCATGAGGTAGGTGTGTGTGCCTGCGGCCTGGGGCGGGCCAGCAAGGGAGCTCCGCTCTGGGGGCGCGAGAGGAGCCCTGTTCTGCCAGGCCCCCCTACCCTGGCGCCACACTTGTCCCCCCAGTGTGTGCAGTCGCTCAGCCACAGCTGACTCTGCGACCCCATGGACTGCGCCCCGCCAGGCCCCTCTGTCCATGGGATTCTCTGGGCGTGAACACTGGAGTGGGTGGCCATCTCCTCCTCCAGGGGGTCTTCCCGACTCAGGGATCAAACCTGTGTCTCCTGCATTGCGGGCAGATTCTGCACCCTGAACTACCAGGAAGCCTGTCTCCTCCAGTAACTGCTCGCAAATCACTGCCTGGTCCCCAGCGTCCTCCTTGAGGTCAGGGTGAGGGGATGGAAGAGCGAGGGAGGCCCTGATGATCCGGGAAGACCTTTTTTCCCTGGACCTCAGGTCTGGCTGGCATGCGGTGGCGGGGCTGGGGCTGGGGGGGTGGGTCTTTGCTTGGGGGGCGGGGTTAAGTCTGAGTAACCGGTAGGAAAGAGAGCAGAGCTGGATGGCCCCTGAGTGGCCAGTGCCTCAGTTTGCCTATGGGTCAGTGGTCTCCGAGGGCCAGCTGTTCTGGATTCATCTAGAATATGTATGGAGGGGGCAGCTGGGCAGGCTGCCTGGGAGGAGGCTGCAGATAGCACAGAGAGGCGCCCATTCCGTCCTGGGAGCCCCGAGCAGTACCTAGTCGTCCGTGGCCCGCCCTGGCCCCCTCATTTGGTGACCGTGAGGGCAGTGCCTATTTATATTGTTTGCTCTTTGAGCTCTCCTGGGACCGTGGGGCAAAAGGGGGCACAGGCTCAGAGAGCGTTTGTGACGCCTGGGGCCGTGCAGCAGGTGTGAGACTGCAAGTCCAGGGCTTTCCTGCCTGCTCCTCCCCGCGTCTGCCCGAACCTCCCTCTCTGCTTCCCTGAAACCTTGGGCTGGGGGCCCTGCGTGGCTTCCCGAGTGCCAGACAGACAGCCGGACCTGCTGCTGGCTCTGGGGTCTGCGAGTGCAGATCCGTCTGGTGTAGGCTCCGGATCCCAAGCGGGGGCCCTGGGCTCCCGAGAGCAAAGAGTGCCCCCCAGGACAGCAGCTGGCCCCACACAGACTGTCCCTGCTGCCTCCACCCAGCTCCCCACCCTCATCACCAGCTGCATCTGGAGCAGCCGCTGTGCTCACGTGTCCGTCACTGCTGCTGCCTGAGCAAATCACTTCCCGGCACTGAGGCTCAGTGTTCCCATCTGTGAGATGGGTCTCATCCAGAGGCGTTATTCCATGGGTGGTCATGGAGACAGAAGGGGATGAAGCCTGTCGCGCGTCCAGCCCCTGCCCTGCTCACGTGCGGGCTCAGGGAGTAACGCTGCGGGGTGGGGGCACACAAAGGAGTCAGACATGGGTCCCGCCCACCACCCCTGCAGCCTGCGGGCACCTGGCAAGAGCCAGGGGAGGGAATTTCACCCCAAAGTGGGGTTTCTGGAAGCAGGGGTCCTCCTATCTGCGTTCAGAGCCTGGGTGAGCTGCAGGCACATGGGCAGGCAGGCAGGGCTCCATGAAGAGGGAGCCAGTGTTCTCCACGCAGGCGGCAAGGAATCGGGCTGCTGTTTATCCCAGCAGAGCGGTGTGCATGGGGGTGCAGCTGCACCTGCCCACAGGCGACCAGCTGTTGGGCTTGGACAAGCAGGGCTTCAAGGAGTGGTGGGTGGGACAGGTGGGCAGGGCTGGAGGGCATCTCAGGGGCCTGGGAGTCCCGGATGTTTGCTGGGACAAGGCTCACGGGTTTGAGGGGCTTCTCTCTAATCCAGGCCCTTCCCCTTGACACCCTGGAGGACAGGCAGCCGCCCCGGTGTGATCTGGTGGGGGAGGGGCCCATGTCGTCCTTCCAGGCCAGGCACACTGTGAATCAGCCCCCTGCGTCAGCGTCCAGTTCTGTGAAATGGGGCAACAAAGCCGTTGCATTAATCAAGATGCACCTGCAGAGCGCGGGGGTGGGGGTGAGCGATCCCCTCCATCCCAAACCCCACGTGACTCCTCGGCCCCCCAAACCATGCCTCCCTCATGCTCACCTCCCGCTTGTCTCCATGGTGAGATGAGAGGGCTTGGCTCATTAAAACCAAATAAAAAAGGAATTAGGCAACCGGGTGAGTAACTGATGAGTAACTGGGTCTGAGCTGAGCACGGGCAGAAACCAGGCGGGAGCAGAAAAGATGGGAGGGGGGGTTCTGTGAAATGCCCTCCAAACACGCAGCCGGCCCTGGCCTGGGCACCTGCTGGCCTGCTTGGTGCTTTAGGGTGGGGGATGTGGGAGTCCTCCTTCTGGCTGCTGCTGGGGAGGAGGGGCGTTTGGGGAAGAGGATGGAGGGTGCTGGGGGGTCCGGGGCCTCCGAGGGCACGCCCACATCCTGCTCGCTCAGGCAGGGCTTGGCTGTGGGACTTTTAACTCTGTGGGCCTGGCCTCCTGGTGGATTACACAACCAGAGGAGATTCCTCACCCCCTGCCCGGTGCCCAGCGTGTGGCACACCCACTCCGAGGCTAGCTCCGCCTCCCCAGGGCTCCCAACCAGTGTTCACCTGTTGGTTAGCACTCCCCCACCCCCGACCCCACTGCCCACAGAGGCAGAGGCAGGGGCAGAGTCGCGCCCCCTCCAAGGGGCTGTGCGTCCTCTTCCCTGTCTCCTCCTGCCCAAGATGGCTGAGGGCAAAGGGCCACGGAGGGGATAGGATGACCTCCATGACCTATGCCCCAGGCCCTCCCTCTGCAAAGCTGGGCTTGGATTCAAGTCCTGCTTCATCCATTAACACCTCGTTTCACAGCTTCCTGAGAGCTCAGCTGGTAAAGAATCCGCCTGCAGTGCAGGCGACCAGGGTTCAATTCCCGGGTCGGGAAGATCCCCTGGAGAAGGGACAGGCTACCCACTCCAGTCTTCTTGGGCTTCCCTTGCGGTTCAGCTGGTAAAGAATCCGCCTGCAATGAGGGAGACCTGGGTTCCATCCCTGGGTTGGGAAGATCCCCTGGAGAAGGCAAGGGCTACCCACTCCAGTATTCTGGCCTGAAGAAGTCCACGGACTACAGTCCATGGGGTCGCAAAGAGTCAGACACGACTGAGTGACTCACTTCACTTCACTTCACAGCTTCTGTGTACCTCGGTGTTCTCACCTGTGACATGGGAATAAGGATAAAACCTGTCACATGATCGTCGGGACAGGTTGATGAGAACACGTACGAAGGGTCAGGGGCTGCTGGTGCTGTGAGAGCCGGTGAGGAGGAGGGAAGCACAGCTCCGCTGATCTCTTCCAGGAGCCCCCTCCCCCTGAAAGCCAGCGTGGGCTCTAAGATCTAAACCCCGCAGCTTCTCGCTCACCCCCACACCAGCAGAAAGTGCGACCTGCTTCACGGGACATCTCTGGCTCCCTGGCACATGGGCCACCTCTTTTTTCACAGCTCTCGATCTCCTGCTCCTGGCCCGGGAACACCGAACTGTTGCACACCTCTGCACCTGCGGCACGTGCACCAGGAGCGTGCACCCGCCACACACACCCACCACACAACTACATGTACCCACGCTCACATACTTGGACACCACACACACATTCACACACACCACACACACATTCACAGACACCACACACACACACATTCACACACACACCATGATGAGTTAACACATACCTCTTGTTAAGACTTACTTTAAGATGTCACCTCTTGCAGGAAGCCTTCCCTGACTACTACACCCCACCTCCAACCCCGCACCGAGAGGCAGACTGAGGAATCTTTGGAGGTTCCGTGGTTCCTTGCACCCTTCCTTGCAGAGCTCTGTGGTCGCCTCCTCTCCTGGAACCCCTCAAGCTCACTGCCACCTCCCCTGCCCATGCATGCCCATGCGTGAGAGTCAGCAGGCTCTGCTGGGCTCGGGCGACACCAACACCAATAGGAGTTCAGGCGCCCACTTCACACCGTGCTCTCCCTGCCCCTGTCTGTCTGGTGCTCCTGGCTAGTGGCCTGGATGGTGCGGGACCAGGGCTCCTCCGTGCTTCTCCAAGATCCCCTCACTGGGCTGAGGCTGACTTCTGACCGAGCAGTGCCATCAGAGTGGTCCCAGGCAGGAGGGGAAAGTGTAGGCAGGACGGGCCTGCCTGGGAGGAGGGGCGGATGAGCAGCAAGGCCCTGGGAAGGCCGTGCCCTCTGCAGCCCCTGGTCTTTCTGGGGAGGAAGGGATGTCAGACACCACCCTTCCCTCAGCTCTTCTCAGAGGATGGAAGTTTCCAGGAAGCCATGGCCCTCTCCGAGAGGCAGAGGCCAACCAAAGCCTCCTCTGCCCTGGGCCCCTGAGACCTTGGTCCTTATCCTGAATGGGAGAAACCCCAGGAGCAGGGACCCAAGATAAGTGAGCCCCCAGGGTGAGCCCCCAGAGTGTAGGTACTCGCTGAGGATGAGTACCCCCACCAAGGGTGAGCCTCCTAAGGGAGTGGGGACCCCGTCTGAATAAGCCCCCCTCAGCCGGTTGGTGGGTGAGGAGGTGGGCCCCAGAACACACGGCCAGCATCCGGGCAGGCAGTTGGTGCTCAGTGGATGCTTGTGGAATGGACCTAACTTGACTCTCAACCCTCTCTCAAGCTGGGGGCACCATGCCAGCCCCCAACAACAGGGACAGTAGGCAAGCACACGGGGCATGATGGCACTCTTGGAGCACAAGTGCTGGGCTTGTGCAAGGAGGGCTCCTGGGTTTCCAGGCCCCCCCGAGTCCGACTGGCCCACGCCCTGCTGTGGCTGAGGGCACTGCCATTCCCGCTCACCAGAGCTGGGCTTTGGTCCAGTCAACACCGCTGAGCTCCAGACCCGTAGTGGCAGGTGCTGGGGACCACACAGTCCCAGTCACACACTCCCCTCAGGGAGCCTCTCTGCTTGTGGGCAAGGGGAGGGGTCCCTGAGAAACTGGGGCTGGGATGGCTGGATGCACAGGCAGGGGACGGGGCATGGGAAATAAAGAATTCAAGTTGGGACTGCCCAACTAAGGGGCCTTTGACCCACATGGAGCCAGGAAGTCCCCGTGGTAGGGCTCACCAGGTGAACAGTGTCAAGAGCAATGAGAGGGTCAGATCTGCCACTGAGGGTGGTCAGGCAGCCCGGGCTGTCTTCTGGCTGGTGGTCTGGGAAGGCTGCTTGGAGGAGGAGACATTGGAAGGTTGTAGAAATTTGGGCATGAAAGGGAAGGAAATTCCACCCAAAAGACCAGGAAACCTCCAGGAGCATGTGACCAGCACCGGAATTTGAGTTGTTTGGGGTGGAAGATAGGGAGAGGGCTGGGGATCCAAGCCTGCACGGGCTTCAGGCTTTCCCTTTCCAGCTCTGGCAGAGGAGAGCGAGGGAATAGGTATGTAGTACCCGTGTGTGCGGAACTGCACTTTACATCCGCCTGGAGGACGGCGGGGGAGTGGGGGTGGCAGGGGAGACGCGCGCCCCAGCCTGGCAGTTCAGTGGCCCCTGAAGCAGGCAGGGGTGATGGAGAAGGAAGACTCAGGCGGCCAGGGCCTGGTGATGGGGCGACAGTGGGTGGTTAGAGAGAGAGATGGCAGCAAAGGGGTTCCGGGTCAGTGGACCCTGAGCTGGGGGGATTCTGCCTGGCCCCTGCCCAGTGGGGTGGGCGCCCCTAAAGTGATCAGCACAGGTGGTCCGCTCCTGAAGAGCAGCGCTGGGAGGCTGGCAGAGGTGCAGACCCCAAACAGCCCCTCCAAGGATCCCCGACTGCGCTGTCTCCCAGGAGGAAACTGGGCCCCCGCCCAGGCTCATGGGACAGAAAGAGAAGCGCCTTCCGTGCTGGCGGCAGGGCCAGGGCACGCACCGAGTGCCCAGGGTGTACTGTCCTTATGACAGCCCCGCCAGGTGGGTTCCATCAGCCCGACGTGGCTGAATCGGAAGCTCAGAGAGGGCCAGGGCTGAGCCCAGGGTCACACGGCTGGTCGGCAGCAGGATCTGGGGCCGGGGCCTGCGGGGCTCACGGTCCGCACCCGTCCACTCCCCGCAGGGAGCCGTGAGGCCGCCTTCACCTACGCCATCACCGCGGCCGGCGTGGCCCACGCTGTCACCGCCGCCTGCAGCCAGGGCAACCTCAGCAACTGCGGCTGCGACCGCGAGAAGCAGGGCTACTACAACCAGGCCGAGGGCTGGAAGTGGGGCGGCTGCTCCGCCGATGTGCGCTATGGCATCGACTTCTCCCGGCGCTTCGTGGACGCCCGCGAGATCAAGAAAAACGCCCGGCGCCTCATGAACCTGCACAACAACGAGGCGGGCAGGAAGGTAGGGCGGGCGCGGGGCGGGGCTGCGGGGGGCGGGGCGGGAGCTGGGAGGGGCGGGGTGATGCGACCAGTGAGCGGGCCGGGGCGGCGGTGGGCGGGGCAGGAGCTGGAAGGGGCGGGGCGGGGCAGGCCTGCTTCAGGCGTGACAACTGAGTTACCCAGTTATCCAGGGAGGGTCTGAACCTCTCTGAGATTTGGGCTTCTCTTCTAGCGAAGGGAGTTGGTGAACTGAGGCCTGAATGTGCTGGGTGGGGAGTGCTGAGCACAAGCCATCACTTGCCCATCCCAGAAGCTCCAAGAGGTGGGCCTTTCTATTCCTATTGCGGAGATTGGAAAACTGAGGGTGGGACTAGAGAAGGGATGTGTCCGCAGCCCCCAGCTGGTGGGCAGTGGTGTGAGACGGGGACCCTTTTTGCACATAGGGTAGGAGCCGGGCCTGGCAAGTGTCGTGTGGGGGGAGGCCTCTAGGCCATAGTCTGTGTCCCTGCCCGGCTCCTGTAGGAGTCATGCCAATACACCCAGAAAGGCTTCCTGGAGGAGGCAGCCTTTGATTCATTTTGAGAGGCTGGAGGAAGGGGTGGTGCCAGGAAGCAGGAGCAGCCTGAGGAAAGGCAGGAGCTGAGTTGGAAGCTCTCGAGCAGCCAGCTTCATGCGTGGGGTGGGGTGCAGAGAGGTGCGTGATAATGGAAGACATTCAAGCCGGGACACAGTGGGGAAGAAGTCAGGGCGAGTCCAGCCCCGCCTTGGGGAGATGAGGGCCCCAGATACTGGGCTGGGAGGAGCAGCTGCCATGGCGGCAAGATGGCCCGAGATAGGGCAGCCAGCTGAGCGGAACGCCTCTGGGTCTGGCTCTCCAGCCCCGGGGGCTGCACGCAGGGCACCAGGGCCTGAGGGACTGTGCAGGCCAGGGACAGACTAGCCTTTCCAGGCAAAGAATACTTGAAAATGCCCTCTGCCCCCAAGCCCAGAGCTGAGCTCATTCACTCAACCAGTGCTCCTGCCCGGTCTGTGTGCCAGGCATCATGCTGGGCACAGGGCACAGGTGGGGTTAGATATGCCTTGGCTGTGGGAGCTCTCCCAGCACCCAGTGGGTCCACATGCAGGGAGCCCAGGGGCCTGAGGGAGGCGTGGCAGTAACTTCCTGAAGGCAGTAGTGTCCTAGGGAGACCTTGAAGGACATTCCAGAGCTGAGAAGAGCAGAAGCAGAGTGTGAGGGGTGCGGGCGGGGAGGGACCCGGAGAAGAGGGGGCAACTGCAGAGGGTTCAGGCTTGTGGGAGCACCAGGGGTGGGTGAGACAGGGCTTGAGACATCTGCAGGGGCCAGCCCAGAATGGGCCTTGAACGCCAGGCCCAGGCTTTGACTTCATCTTGTAGAAGTGGAGATTGCCTTGCAGCCGGTGGTTGCTCAGTTATTGTCAGATGAACAAATGAGTGAAGAAATGAGTTCATTTCTGGACCTCCATGGAGCTCACAGACAACATGTAGGCTGTGGCTTCTCTGTGTCTGTGTGTCTGTGTGTGTGTGTTAATCTCTTAGTTAGGTCCGACTCTTTGCAACCCCATGGAGCCCACCAGGCTCCTCTGTCCATGGAATTCTCCAGGCAAGAATTCTGGAGTGGGCTGCCATTTCCTTCTCCAAGGGATCTTCCTGACCCAGGGATCAAACCTGGGTCTCTGGCATTGCAGGCAGATTCTTTACCATCTGAGCCACAAGGGAAGCCCCAGGATCCATTCTCTGGGAGCAGGCAATGGTGATCTGTGTCTGGAAGGGCAGAGGAAAGAGAGATTCACTTATATGGAGGACACCAGGAGGGCTCCCTGGAGGAGGAGGCACATCTGAAGTCTAAACTGAACCAATCCCCTTTGAGCCTCTGCAGGGGCTTAGGTCTTGAGCAGGGGCTTTCCCACACCCCTGGGAGAACAGTCTCGCTGCCTCCATTTTATATTTGGGGACTTGATGGCTGGGGGGAGAGGGGGTGGCAATTGCCAGGTGGTAAAAAGGCATAGGGGAAGTGGAGACTAGCAGGATTGGGCCTGAGGAAGACAGGAGGGCTGACAACAGGAGGCTGGTGATGGGCCTGGGGCTGTTCGGGGAGTGGGAGGAATTGGGATGGAGAAGAGTCAGTATGTTGGCAGGGGTTGACTGGGGTGGAACCGTGAAACCTGGAAGCCATGCTGTAAGGAGAAGCAGACTGTTGGAGGCAAGGGGGTGCAGATGAGCCGTGCGAGGGCCTGTCGGGGCCAGGGCAGCCACGGCAAAGGCCTCTAACGTGGTCGGCAGCCAGGATTCTCCTGCTGACACTGTCCCCGGCTGTCCGTGATGCCCTGGCTGGCCCTGTCCCTTTCCCACGTCCATCTCCTCCCTGCAGGTAGAAGGTATCTTGTGCCCCTCCCCCTGCCCCTCCAACAGCCCCAACCCCGTGGGGCCGTGCAGCCCGTGTGTAGTCTGAGCTCTTGGAAAAGGCCAGTGGTGCTGACCACACAGGGCCCCGTGGGGGCTCATCATGGCAGCTGAGACTGGTGGGTATGGCTTCTGAGGTTTCCTGGAGAGCTGAGTCCAGACCTTCAAGGGTCACTTGGGTGCTGGGCACCCTGGCCCACTCATAGAGCAGCCAGCCCCAACCTCCAGCCCCTGGGCCTTGGACGGAGTTCAGCAAGTCAGGAGGAGAGGAGGCTGTTGCTGCCACAGCGAAGTGGCTTCGAGAAAGAGGAATTTGTTCTTGCACAGAGCCAGAGGCCCAAAGTCAAGGTGTCCGTAGGCCCGAGCTCCCTCCCAAGGCTCCGGGGGAGGGTCCTTCCGGCCTCTTGCAGCTCCGGGGGCTGCAGGCAGGCCTTGGCTTGTGGCCGCATCATCCAGCCTGGGTCTCTGTCTTCACACGGCCCCTCCTCTGCGTCTGTGTTCCCTCCTCTCCTGTCTCTTACAAGGACACAAGTCCCTGGGCTCAGGGCCCCCCAAACCAGGACCATCTCATCGCTAGCCTTACCTTACTTACATCTGCAAGCTTCCGATCTCCAAAGAAGGGCACGTTCTGAGGGGCTGAGTGGACACACATTTGGGAGGACACTCTTCAGCCCACCCCAGACTGGGACACGGCCCACTGAATCCCTCGTGGGCCAGGAGCAGACAAGCTGAGCGTGCAGACCTGCTCAACTCTGAGCTTCTCAGGGCTTTGGTCCACCAACCGGGGACTCCCCCTAACTGAGCACCCTCCCCAGAGTGTAGGCCAGCCCCTGTTCTGGGAAGAACCCCAGTCTGCCCTTTTCTGGAGCTCCCTAGGGCAGGAGTGAGGCCCAGGGCTCAGCCAGCAGCTCCTCTGGGCAGGGTGGGTCGCTCTCCACCCTCCTAGGTGGTCTCCTAGGGCAGTGGGGGCTGGCGCCACCATCCCTCTCTCCCTTATCATGAGGGCGCTGGAGCCGGAAACAGCACATTCTTGAATCCTGTGATCACTTCCCGGGAGAGTGAGCCCCGGGGACCCAGCCAAGTGAGGCTTCAGCCCTTTGCTCTGCGCACAGCAGTCCAGTCGACTTCATCTGCGCACTGTTACCAGCCTGTCCACAGAGGAGCTGACTGTGGAGGGGAGGGCTTCAGGGCGGGTGGCAGAGCGAAGCGAGGGCAGCTGTTCAGCGGCACCGATGCACCACCCGGCCTGCATAGAGGCTGGCCTGGGCGCTCTGCCAGGGCTCTGGCCATCTCCGCCCATCTGAGGAGGTGCCTCCTGGGCCAGCAGCATGGCGTGGGGCCAGCTGCCCCCCAGGCTGGGGCTCTGAAAGGGCTATGCATACGCTCAGCCCCTGGCCTGGCGCATCCATGGCAGGCAGAGTGACCAGGCCAAGGAAGCTTCCAAGCTCTGAAGGGCAGATTAGTAGAGTGAGGGGTTTTCGGGGAGAGGGAAGGTCCCCGGAGGAGGGCATGGGAACCCACTCCAGGATTCTTCCTGGAGAATCTCATGGACAGAGGAACCCGGCAGGCTACAGTCCATGGGGTCGCAAAGAGTCAGACAAGACTGAAGTGACTTAGCACGCAACAGTCCAAGCAAAGATGATCATGGGGTGGGGTGGAGGGAGGGGAACGAGAGGTCGGACTGGGATGAGCAAGAGTGAGGAGAGGGGTGGGAGGCAGAGGAGAGGCCTAGATACATTTTTTCTGAAGTGGTCGCACCTTCACACAGACCCCCAGACCAGACTTCTGGCCAGTGCCTTTGACCCACACGCCCCACGGCAGTCATCAAGTGCTGCGCTTCCAGTTCTGAATATTCCCCTGGGCCCCCTCTCCCTCCTCTGAACACGGGTCCATCCCCACCTTGGCCTGCCCGTAGTGGAGCATCAGCCTTCCGTCTCCTCCCTGCTGCCTCCTCCCCAGCTCCTCCCGTCTCCACCCAGAACAGCATCCGCACAGGAGGGGAGACCCTCGCCCCCTAAACTTCAGGCCGCTAGCCGCACGTTGTGCTCCTTTGGGTCAAATCTTCCCTTCGTGTTGATGGTGGCAGCTCTCCAGACCTTCTCGCCAAGCACCCCTCCTGGAGCGCTGCTCCTCTTTGTCTAATGAGCTTCTGCTCCTCTGTCGACACCTGGTACAGGCACCACCTCCCCCAGGAAGCCCCCACACCAGGCACCCGCCCCCTCTCACAAGGCCCTGCACTTGCTGCTCTGTGTGTCAGTTTCCGGGGAGTCCCGGGGTTCCTCACCTGGGTCCAGGGCCCGTGCGATCAGGGCAGGCAGGAAAGGGATTGGGCAGTCACCAACACCGTGGGATGTTTGTCTCTCTCTTTCATTTGTTCATTCATTCATTCATTCACTGAGGGTCAGGGCTGGGGTTCTGGACCAGGAGGCAGAGGGTGGCCAAGACCAGGTAGGGCTGGGCTGTCGCAATGAGGCCAGCGGGAACTAAGACAGCTGACAAATGGCCCTTGTGCAGCCGTGGGGCGGCAGCTAATGATTCCCCATCTTTAATCAGGCCCGGCTGGCAGGGCCTTTTCGATCTGAGTAAATGAGTGCCCGGGGTCAGGGCTGGCTCTGGGAATCAGCCTTCCGGGGCCAAGGAGGGAGGCCCAAGGAAAACACATGGCTGCACCCATCACGGGCCCTCAGGGAGCTGGGGAGAAAGAACAACACTGGTCGGAGGGCGGCTTCCCAGCAGACGGCACGCCTGGGCCTCACTGATCCGTGCGCTCACCCCCCGCCTGCCCCCACTCCGTCCTTCAGCAAAGGTGTGCAGAGCTCCATGTGTGTGCCAGGCTTCCATTGAACAGCCACTTATTAAGTGCTGACTGCATGCCAAAGCCTACACCAGCGACAAGGGGGGGGAGACAGGAGAGACCAGAGGGGGGTCCATATTCACTGAGCACCTGCTCTTGCTGGGCCTGCTACCCCACCTGGAGAGCGCATGCACCAGCTCTTCACCTGCCACACTGAGTCCCGCGCCTGCCCCTCCACCCAGCCTCAGTTTCCTCATCAGTGCATTGACTTGCAGCTCCCTGAAGGGTTGTAAGAACCTCGTGGAACACATTTGATGAGCACACGCCTCGCTCTGCCGAGTTCTGAACATTCTCACAGGGACCCTCATAGGGTCCCATGAAGTTAGGGACCTTGTGGTCAGTAACCCCATTTCATGGATGAGGAGACTGAGGCCCAGAGAGGAGGAAACACTGATGTGTGGTCACACGGTGGGAAGTGGAGAGCCAGACCCAGGTCAGATGGAGGTGAGGTGGCGGGCCCCCCACCACCTGCCTTCCCCGCCCCCGCCCCGACTCCTCCCCAGCCCACACTGAGCCTGCCCTGTGGCCCGCAGGTCCTGGAGGAGCGCATGAAGCTGGAGTGCAAGTGCCACGGCGTGTCAGGCTCCTGCACCACCAAGACGTGCTGGACCACGCTGCCCAAGTTCCGCGAGGTGGGCCACCTGCTGAAGGAGAAGTACAACGTGGCCGTGCAGGTCGAGGTGGTGCGCGCAAGCCGCCTGCGCCAGCCCACATTCCTGCGCATCAAGCAGCTGCGCAGCTACCAGAAGCCCATGGAGACGGACCTGGTGTACATCGAGAAGTCCCCCAACTACTGCGAGGAGGACGCGGCCACGGGCAGCGTGGGCACGCAGGGCCGCCTGTGCAACCGCACGTCACCCGGCGCAGACGGCTGCGACACCATGTGCTGCGGCCGCGGCTACAACACCCACCAGTACACCAAGGTCTGGCAATGCAACTGCAAGTTCCACTGGTGCTGCTTCGTCAAGTGCAACACGTGCAGCGAGCGCACCGAGGTCTTCACCTGCAAGTGAGCGGCCCCGCCCGCCCCGCCCGCGGCCCCGCCCACTCCGCCCGCGGCCCCGCCCACTCTGTCCGCGGCCCCGCCCCGCGCCCTTGGCGGCTCTGCTCCCGCCTGCCTGACCGAGCGGGCAGAGGTGTGTGCATGAGGTGGGCGCTCCAGGCGCGAGAGAGCTCCCACGGGGCGGTCACCTTTTCCTGGCCCACCAGTGGCTCTCTCCTGCCACGCCAGTCCCCTCTTGTGGCAGAACAGTGCCCATCAGCTGGTCCAGAGGGCAAGGCCGATGGCGTGAGTGTCCCCAGCGGCGCCCAGTGCATTTCTTTTCTCTGGGACAGTGAACCTCAAGGACACACGCATACTCGGAAAGCAAAGCGACAAGACTCCGAGCGTCCTTCTCTCCCAGCCTGGTGGTACAGGACGCAGAAAGACTTCGTCCCAGGCCTCAGCAGTCACTGGGCTCCGGGGCAGTCTGGGCAGATGTCGACAAAAATTATTTATGTTTCCTTAGTATCCGGAGAGGATTTTAGCACTAAGGCATAGCCGGTCCTAACTCTGTACTCTGTTAGTGTGTACCCTTGCCGCCCTCTGCTCCCCCCTCTGGCCCCTGGGTACCCTCGGGAGCATCCCTGTGCATGGCCCTGTCTGGGGGGAGGTGGCCAGTGCACGTGGTCTCCACGTGAGCTGGGCAGGGGGCAAGGCCCAGAGCCTGTGAGGAGAGCCACGGACAGGGGCCTCTGGCCCCTTCCTCCTTTCTTTTGAAAATCATATCTAGCAAATCAGATTGTCACACACGTCAGGTTCCAGGAGTGCTGCGGCCCTGAGTGCTGTTGCTCTTCCAGCCCCCCACCAGCCTGACGCCCCCTGGTTTACAGAACCCCCTCCCACCCTGGAATCAGCTGGACCCCCAGGACAGCACCATGCCGGGGCAGGCTGGTGGGACAGGGGGCCAGTTCAGGGGTATTTGCCTTATTTGACAGATGGGGACCCTGAGGCCCAGAGTAGCTCAAGCGCTAGTGAGAGACCCCACAAGGCTGTGAGTGGAGGCTCTCACCTGGGCTCAGGCTCCCTGACGGTCGTCCCAGGGCTCCTGACCTTGAAGGACGTGCTCTGCGGACACCCAGGGTGACAGGCAGTCCCCATGCCTTGAAAACTCTGGCTGTGCCCTTCCTCCCCCGGCAGCTTCAATGGGGTCCACGCCCCACCTCGAGGTGCCTTTGAGGGTTTCTCTGGTGGTCTCCTTGCCCAGTCCAGGTCCTTTCATCCCGACCCTGGTGCTGAGAAAGCTCGGATCCAGGGCACTGCTCCACCAGGGTCCCACCTGCTGCGCCAGCAGATGGCTGCCCTCCAGCCATCCGTGGCCCCCACCCCACACAGACCCTGCCATGAGGTTAAGTTACCCTGAAACCCGGGAGACAGGAATGGAAAGGGGTCCTGCTTGACTCTAGCTGTGGGCCGGGTGGGGAGAGACTCAGCGCTGGACATGCCCTCTGCCAGTACTCCTGCCCAGCTTGGGGAGACCGAGGCACGAGGTGTCTGGGGCTGGAAAGGACGGTGTGCACCGCCGTCCGTGCGCACCGCCGTCCGTGCGCTCGTCCCTGTCCTGAGCTTAAGGCGTCTTCTCTCAGAATCCTGTGGAGGTGGTCTTCAGGCCGCTAACCAGACAAGTGGGCTGGACACTAGCCTGGGGTGAGTGACACTGGGCCGTGGCCCTGGTGTCTACCCTACCTGCCCCCACGATGCCAGGACATGCCACCAACAGCTGCTGTCCTGGGAGCTCCCAGGCCACTGTGAATGCCCCCCAGCCCCCTTCCCACCCCCTACCCCGAGTTCCGGGATACCCCGCTGAGTCCACAGGCCTAGCATCCTCTGCCAAGAAACCTGGTTAACTTATATTGTTATATAGCGTCGAAATGTCTATAGTGTCTTTTAAATTATTGTGACCTACACTGGGTACTGGGGGGCGGGGGGATGGCCGCACTGTCCCCGAGCTAGGCTCCTCCTTCTGCTTGAACCCGGCCCTTGGACCCTTGGGGCCCCTGATGCCACCAAGTCACGTGCACTGTCCCTCGGCTACTCGGTGGCCCCCACCGAGACCCCGCCCTCCCCTAATAGGATGTCACCCTTCCCTCGGGTAGGGGCGGGGCTGTCTTGTGGCCCAGGCAGGGACGCTGGTAGCCGAGGCACTGTGTGTCCCTGTGGTGGCTGCCCACCCCCCACCCCTTCAGGAGAGCTGGCGGGTTTCTGATGGGCTGTGTCTGGCCTCCCCGGGAGGGGAGCGCTTGGCTCCAATAAAGCTGGAATCAGAGAAGCAAGTGTGTGAAGTCTCTGCAGCCCTTGACTCGGGGGTGGGAGAGGGAATGCACGAGCAGGCCCCTGAAGACAAGGCCCCCCGCCCTTTGGACCCTGCTGTGTGGGCAGAGCTGGCGCTGTGCTGATGGCCCTTCCCCCACCCCGTCCTTCACACCTCACTGCGGGAGCTTGGTTCTCATCCTGCCTGCCCCCAAGCACTTTGGGCCTGTCCCCACCAAGCAAGGGCCACAGCTGAGGGGCTGGACACAGACTCTGAGGCCTCCCCAGACAGCCTGGGTCAGGCCACAGGGGCAGGAGGGTCATGGCCTGGTGTCAGGGAGCTGCTCTCGGGAGAAGGGGCTGAAGGTGGGAGGCCCTGGCCATCTGTCTCCCTCTGTGTCTCCTTCCCTCTCTGACCCCAGTGGGATCTGTCCTCAGAGTCCCCGTGGGTCTGTCCAGTTGTATCTGGGGGGTTTTGACTCCATGACCCCCTGCCCCGGGGCGCTCCTTGCCCTCTCCAGGTGAGGCCAGCCAGCCCGAGGTCCCTGGGAGGAGGTCCCAGCCCGAGGGTCCCTCCGCAGGCCCTTGGCTGGCCATCAGGCCTCACTGCTTCTGCCAGAGGCCCTGTGAGCAGGGAGGATGAATGGCATTCCTGCCGAGGGCCGGAGGCATGCGGCGGGGCCGGTTTGGCCACTGCCCGCTGTCCCGAGGCAGCCTGGCATCACATAGCCCCCATCCGCCTGGGCACCCAGGCCCAGATCCAGAGGGAGGGGCTCCCAGGTGGGCTTTCGGAGGAGGATGTGCCCCTCAGGGCGTGGAGAGGGAGGGAGATGGGGTGAGCCCTGCACCTGAAATCTCAGCTCTGTCCCTCCCGGCGCCTCCGCCCTGGGCACAGCCTCTGGTGCCCCTGCCCCCGTATTTATCAGCGTCTGAATCAGATATATCAGCGTCCCCATCCCAGAGTGGGAGGTGACTGGGGCCAGGACTCAGGGGTCGACGAGCTTTGGAGGGCCCCAAACCAGGCCCCGGGGGCCCCGGGGAGATTGGCAGGAGGCCCCTGCTCCCCACGAGACGGTGAGCGCGTCCGCGGTGGCGGCAGCCGAGGAACGCCAGGGTCCGGCTACTCCCACAGGGCCAGGAATGAGGAAAGAGCTCTGAGAATGCCCCGGCCCCAGTGCCCAGACTGTACTCACTGCTTGGCCACGGTTCAACCCCAGCCCCGGCCTCCCAGGGCCGCCCAACACACCCTCCAAGGAGCCCTGCCCCAGGCGTTGAGCCCACACGGCCTGGCCTGGTCTGGGGGCCCCAGACCCCCCCACCCCAGCCCAGGCGCCACCTCTGAGGCTGATGTTTCAGAAGCATTCCCCAGGCAGCCCAGCACCCCCACAGCCCCGAGTGACTCCCGTGCCCCCATCTCTCTCTGTGGGCCCCGGGCGTGCAGGCCCATCCTGCCTCTGAACTTGCCCAGAATGCAGCTTCTGCGGGCTTGCCTTACTGTTGTGCACGAGACAGCAAGGATCACCAAGGCTGGTGGGTCATGAGGGCTTCCCAGGGCAGGGTCTGGGGACGCTGGGGTGGGATGGAGGGCGCCTGCAGTCCTGGGGGCATGTCTCCACCAGCCACTCATTCATTCATTCACGCATTCAGCCTTGCTGGAGGCCCCATCTGGCCCTGGAGATGGCAGTGGTTCAAGCCTGCCCCTGCCCCTTGGGGGCTCCAGGCCTTCGCTTCTCTCCTGCCCTAAGCAGGGCAGCCCATTCCAGGGGTGCAACCAGGCTGAGGCGGCCTGGGAGAGAGGAAAGGGCTTTGGACTGGCTCCCCCACACCTCTGAGCCGCAACGTCCCCCTCTGTAGAGTGGACGCAGGGGAGCCAGCTGTCTGGCAAGGCCAGCGCTCCTGCTTTCTCTGTCTGGGGGGCGCTCCTGCCCACACCTTGCTTAGGCCAAGCTTTGGCAACAAGGCCTCCCACCCTGTTTCCCCACAGGGCTGCCCACTCAGCTGCTGTCCGGTGGCCAGCGCTCCCAGGGGTGCTGTGTCCGTGGTGACAGAGGCTGTCTCCCTGCTGCGGCCTTGGAAGTCCTTCCTGACCTGTCTCATCCCCTAAGGCCACCCTCTGCCCCATCCGCACGCAAAGCCCCCACCCTGCCAGCAAGCCTCTCCTCCCCAGAGCTGCCCATCACCCCCGCCTCGCACCCAGTCTTCGCTGCAGCTGTGTCTCCTCCCATCCTCGGCCTGCAACCCTCTCCCCCATAACGCCCACCTTCCCCCAGCAAGCTTGCCAGGGCTCCGGCCTTCCCTCACCTTCCATCCCGGCTCTCCGTCCTCGTGGGCAGAGAGGTCTCATTGCTATGACTGGCCCCCCCAAGCAGGCTGGGGGCCCTTGGAAGTGAACAGGCCCCCCACCATGCCAGTGCCTGGCTCTGGCCCACGGTTACCCACAACTTCACAACACCCCTTTCCTAGTTAGGTTGGTGCTAATTCTGTTTTATCGATGGGAGAACCGAGGCACAGAAAATAGAGGGTTCTGTCCCAGGTCCTTGGCCTGTGAGAGGCAGAACTGGGATTTGAACTCAAATTTATGGCGTCTTCCCTCTACCCAGCTCCATGCCAACTCCCAAGAGGGGAAACTGAGGCCCCGAGGCCTAGTCCAAGGCCTCACAGAGATGAGTGGGAAGAGATCCAGGGATCCAGTGGGTCCAGGGAGGAGATGATGGCAGCTGTCTTCACTGAGCACAGAATGGTGAAGACTGGGCTAAAATGCAGCAGGCGGGATCTGGGTTAGACACTTGGGTGAACTTCCTACCTCTTAGAGCCGGGAGGTGGGAAGGGGTCAGGAGGGTGGAGTCACGGACCTGGTGAAGGGAAGAGGGGCCTGGGGCAAGCAGGGCTGTGGTCTAGGGAGCCCGAGGGCCCAGGAGGGCACGAGAGGTGAGTGAGGACTAGCGCTCCTGGCACTCAGGCAGACGGGCAGGCTGAGGGCCCTTGAGCAGAGCACGTCCCCTGGGAGGCACGGCACTGGGGCAGGGGCCCCGGGAGCCAGGAGGCTCAGCTGATCATCACCTTGGACCTCCCCTGCAGCTACCCCTGCCCTTCCCGCTCCCAGTCTGAGCTTGTGCCCACCTCCCTTCTCTGTGATGCCCCTGCCTCCTCATCAGGTCCTTGGTCTTGTAGGAACTGGGGGCTCAGCTGCCTGGCCTGAGCATCCGGGAATCTTGGGAATCTTGTAGGTCTGAGGACGCAGGGGGCCACAGGGAGGCCTGGCACCCCCAGGAGTGCCCAGCAGAGGCCTGGGTTGAGGCAGGTGGTCTGCCAAATGAATTGGCAAGGGGGGGAGTCAGGGCCTACCCACAGCCTGCCCTGGGCAGGCACTGCTCCTAGGGTGCCAGGGATGAGCAGCGCCCAGGCAGAACTGCCTGGCTGGTCCCTCTGGCTGGCCTGTCCTTTCGAGGTCTGGGTGGCACGCTGCCCTGAGCTCAGCTGGGATCCTGCAGCCTCCTGGGACGCCGAGGAACAGCAAGCCCTCCAGCCTCGCCAGGAAGCGGCCCAGATGCGGGCCCTGGATCAGGAGTCCTCTTACTCCACCTGCAGGCAGAGGCCAGTGCCGGTTGGGATGCCCTCCAGGTGCTGGGCACAGGTGGCCTTGCTTGTCCCCTGTGGGTGGCCGGCCCACCTACCCTCAGGCCCCAGGGTGGTCTCTAGGACTCCAGTCCACCCAGACTAGCCCAGCGTAGGGTCTCGCTGGTAAGGCCAGGCAGGACCCCCAAGGAGGCCTTTCCAGGGGTCTGCAGCTCTGGAAGCCCCCTGCCTGAGCTGCGGGGGCTGGGCCACAACGGGGGCTGTTCTGCTGCTTCACCGGGTCCCCGGGCCCGCGGTGGGCTGGAGGCATCTGACCAAGTCCCTCCCCTGGCTTCTGGCTCAGACCCTCACTGCTGGCTCCGGAGTCCCCCTCCTCCAAGCAGGACAGGACAGCACGCCACTCTTCCCCGCATTCCCCTGTCCCCTCATCCATCACTGCTCATCTCCTTGGGGTCCGGGGCCTGGCTGGGCCTGGTGGGGCCCAGAGCTGATGCTGAAATCAGGTTCTTTAATAGCTTCAAACCAGGACAGGGGCAGCAGGTCCCTTCATCCCTCCTCCCTGCCCCCATCCCTGAGGCTGCAGGGGAGGCAGGAGGGGTGGGAGCAAGATGGGTGGGGAACCGACCCTGGGGGGCTGTCAGCTAAGCTCCCTGGAGGAGCCTCGAAGAGAAGGGAGGAAAGGGAGGGGTTGGGAGCGAGACCGGAGGGAAAGAGACGCTTCGGGGTCAGGAGCAGAGGCGAGTGAGGGTCTCGGGCGGGACCTGGGGCTGGGTGGCTGGAGGGACACAGAGCTTGGAGTGTGGGGGTGCTGGGCAGTGGGGAGAGTGGAGCTTGGACAGCTGCCCCACCGCTGACCAGGTTCCAGAAGGTTCTGGGAGGACAGGAGGGAGCCTGGCCCTTGAGTCTCATGGTTTCCAGCTTTTTCAGAACTCGCACTCCCCACTTCTCCTTTCCTCAGGGCCATCGCGGACCGCAGATCCCGGATCTGGGCCTTCCAGGCAAAGCCAGCTGGCTTCCCTGACACCTGAGCTGCAATCCACGGCCCTCTCTTCCATGGAAAAGTCTCTCAGTGAGACCTCCCCGGTGGTCCAGCGGCTAAGGCGCTGCGCTTGCAATGTAGGGGGCACGTGTTCGATTCCTGGTTGGGGAACTACGATCCCACATGCTCAACCTGCTGCAAGAAAGAAGGCTCTCAAACAGGAGTTACCAGGCTGGGAGGGCTGTGGGCAGGAGGGCTGGGCGCTGAGCCCCTCCTGAAGCAGCTCCCCCACCCACTAGCCCCTCCTCCACTGAGCCCGGGGGACCGGGCATCCATCACCTAGTTTTCCAGCGGCTCCTCAGGTCCTCTTCAGACCCAGGACAGGCCTGGCCACCCTGGCACCCCACACCTCTGGCTCTGAGCTGCTGAGGCCAATGCCAGGGCTTTGAGCTTCTTGTTGACCCATCCGGGGAGGCGGCCGGCTGCTGGCCGAGTAAGCAGGGCTGGCCTCGTGGACGGGGGTTCCCAGGGAAAGAGCATCGATTAAATCTCAACGGCAAACACGCTAGGGGAGGGAGTGGACACAGCTGAGTCACCGGGGCTGTCTCCCCAGGAGCTGAGGGCGTGCCCACTGCCGGGAGGGGCAGTCTCCCATCCCTGCTCCGGTGGAAAGGGCCTGCCAGCACCGCTCACCGAGCTCACAGAGAGGCAGCCCTAGGAGGTCCAGGGCAGGGTGGGCCTCAGGCCGTTAGAAGGCTTTGCTCACTGCCCAAGCTGCTGGAAGGAGGGAGCTCCTCGTCACTAGAGGAATTTAAGCATGGTTTGACCTCCACACGGTGGCGAGGGGGGGTTGCAGCGCCCACAGCGTTCTGGTTTCACGATTCTCAGACGCGGAGAGCCTGTGCTTTCTGTCTGGTGTTCCAGGGGTCTCGGTTCTGCTGCCCAGGGGAGGTCACGGTTGTGGGCCAGGGCCCAGGCGGGCAGGGGATGGGTGGTGTTGGGCTCTGGGAGGCCTGCCGTGCCCAGGTCCCCTTCTCCTCTGCCTCATCTGGAGTCCCCTCTGGAGGCGAGAAGCACTTGGTCTCACTCGTTTGCTCGATGAATTTCACTGTGCCCCTCTCGTGTGTCAGACGCTGGGCAGGCAGTGAAAGTCCTGCCCTCGGGGAGCTGACCGTCTGGAGGGGCCACAAGGCAACAGGCCATCTATCAGAAATGTAAAGAACAGCATAAACCATGAAGGGTCCAGCATGTGAGAAAGGAGACAGGGCTGAGGTGAGGCCAAGGCAGGTTACGTAAGACGGGCAGGCGGTCAGCGTGGACCACGTGAGGTGGACAAGCTGCTGCTTGACGGAGGCCAGGGCAGGAGAGGGAGAGGGCGCCCTAGGCAGCGGGACCCACCGGGCCAGAGGCCGGGAGGAGAGGGGACGGCTGGTGGGCGGCGAGCTGGGCGCCAGCAGCCCTACCGGTGCAGGACGGGGGCCTCCTCAGGGTGCTCGGGGTCGGGGAGGAGCCTGGATGCAGGCCTGCCCCCCGCGCGGAGGGCAGGGGCCATCCATGGGCGGAGCGTGGCTGGTCGGGACGGAGCTGGTTGACAGCAGGGGCTCTGGTACCAGCCCTTTCCTGTCCTTGTGTCTTTGGTCCACTGTGCCTCGGTTTCCCCTCTATAAGACAGGATGGACTGCCTGTCCAGGGCCTGTGAGGAGCGTCCTGCGAGATGGCCTGTGTGGAGCGCTCAGAACTCGCCCGCCCTCCACCCTCCTCCTCGGGGCAGAGGGAAGAAGCATCCCCCAGGCTGGCAGCCAAGCAAGGACACGGGGAAGCCCCTCTGCCACCCACCCTGCTCGGTCCCTACCTTGCTGGACAGGCTCCTGGGCGGTGGGGAAGCTGTGGGAGTGGGCAGTCCCTCCTTGCTCGCCTCCCCCATCCCCAGGGAAAAGCAGGACTGTCTCCCTGGGGAACTCCCCCTGCAGACAGACACCGCACAGTCCCGGCCAGCCCGGACCAGAGTGGGCACCGCACTTTACAGTTTGCATGGAAAGGCTCTGAGAGCGCCGCCCTGGTGTGCCCACCGCACTTTACAGTTTACCCCTTTCCCTGATGACCATTGTCTGGCTCAGCCCCAGGGCCCGGGAGCCCCAGGTCCCGACCTCTCCCTCTCCTTCCGGCCCCTCAGCTGGTGCCCTTGCCCCTGCCTGGTTCCTTCTGGGGGTCTCACCCGTTGCTGGCCCCGTGTGGGGCTGGGGCTCAGGGACTCTGTCGGCCCCGCCTCCTGTCCCCCACGGGGGTTCTCACCGTCACAGGGCTGTCCGTGGTTCTGAATTACTGTCTCCCAGGCCAGGGTGGCCGCAGACCTCCTCCAGTCCCTGGCTCCTGCAGGTGGCACCAGCGTGTCCCCCAAACTGCCCTTCCCCTCTGGGGACTCCCTGAGGCCACCTGCCCTGGACCCCACCCCATCGTCTGGCCAACCTGCCTCCCCAAGGCCCCCAGGTTCACACCCGCACTGTACCCTGGATGGCAGCACGGCCGTGGTGTGAATGGACCCCCGGGCGGAACCTCCCTGCACTGTTCAGCCCCCTGAGCCTGCCCATCGCCTGTCCTTCCTCCCTGCCCCCCCCAGCCCACCCCCTCGCTCACCCCTTTCCTGGGGTCCCCGCCCCTCCCCTGGTGGCCCCCGGTCACCCCCCGGCCGGAACGCGCCTTCTGCCCGGACAGCCCGTTTGTGCCAGCCCCGCCCCCCACCCCCCCCAACCCCAAGCGGTGGTGTTAGTGGTGCCTCTTTCCTCGTTAGTGCAGACGGGGGCGGTGGTGTCACTATTACCCTCGGGTGAAGGGGGCCTGGGGCGGTTGTCCAAGCCCCTCTGGGGACCCCGACCCCTGACGCGTCCTGGCTGGCCCGGCGCTGAAGCGCCCCCCGCGCCGCCGTAACGGGCACCTTAATCCTGTAATCATTCTCTGATACCTTCGCGCGCCTGTCACCGGCAGTTAAGCCAGAACTTGGCAGGAGCCCCAAGCGCCAGGCCAGGCCCGGCCCAGGGGCGGGCGGGGCAGGAACCCCCGCCGGGGTGGGAGAGGCGCCTATTTTTAGCCTGGAGAAGAAAACTAAACCCCAACACACACACCATGCAGCACAAATATTTGTTTTTATTCTTAAAAGGGCTTGGGCGGCGGGTCTGGGGCCTGCAGCGCACGCCTGGCTGAGCCACGCTGCTCGGGGAAGGCGCGCCTGTCCCCGCATGCCCCGCAGCCCCCAGCCTGCGCTCCAGAGCCTCCCTGGTCCGCACGCAGCAGCACTGTCCCGCAGGAGCCGGAACCAGGGAGCACCATGCCCCTCTCTCCGCTGCAGCCCCGGAACCCCGGCCTCCCGGGGTGTCTCCCCCGGGCCCTCCATCAGCCGGGGGACTGCACCGTGCCGTGCTTAGCACTCATTCGTGTCCGACCCTTTGCGACCCATGGACTGTAGCCCACCAGGCTCCTCTGTCCATGGGAGTCTCCAGGCCTGAGTACTGGACCGGGTGGCCATGCCCTCCTCCAGGGGATCTTCCCAACCCAGGGATCAAATCCAGGTGTCCCATGTTGCAGGCAGATTCTTTCCGATCCGAGCCACCAGAAGACCTTTTTAAATGAGAAAGAAAGTGAAAGTCGCTCAGTCATGTCCAGCTTTTTGCGACCCCATGGACTGCAGCCTCCCAGGCTCCTCTGTCCATGGGGATCTTCCCAAGCCAGGGATTGAACCCAGGTCTTTGCATTGCAGGCGGATTCTTCACTGCACCAGACACACCCTATTTGAGGGTGCCAGTCTGACTGCTCCTGGGGCTCCTGCGCTGCGTCCGTCTGGGGCGTGAGGAAGACATCCCACGGTGACCACACCCAGGGCAAGGGGTGTGGGGATGTCTTCGCTGCACTGAGGACGCAGCCTGGGCTCCCCTGGGCGCTGGGGAGGAGGCGGGGAGCGCGCACTCTCCTGCAGCCGCTCTGACAACCCCCACAGCCAGGAGGCTTTCCTGCTGAGGCAGAAGCCCTAAGTCGAGGTGTGGGCAGGGCTGTCCCCCCCGGAGGTTCTGTCCCGGCTTTGGGTGGCCGCCAGCGTCCTGGCTTGTGCCCGCATCACGCCCACCCTCAAGGCCAGCATCTCCCCCCTTCTCTCTGCCCCGTCTCATGCCGCTGCTCCTCTGTGTACGCCGGAGACCCTCCGCCCCCTCCTGGGACACCTGTGATTGCGTTCAGGGCCCACAGATGACCCGGGATAAGCTCCCATCTCAGGATTAGCTCCCATCTCAGGATTCTCGCCTCAACCACACGTACCATATAAGGGAAGATGTGCAAGCTTGGCATTTGGATCTGGCCGTCTCGGAGGCAACTGTTCAGCCCAAGACCGACAGCCTGGGGATTCCCCAGGAGGGACACCCCAAAGCCCCCAAGAGGCAGTGCCTTCTGAGAAGAGGGCAAAACTGGGGTCCACAAGGCAGAGGGCAGCCCTGTCTCCAGAACTGGGGTTTGGGGGAGACGCAGAGCTCCTGGGTGCACCCCAGCCCTCCAGGTGTGATTGCTGGCTCGGTGGGGAGGGCCGCCCTGGGGTAGAGCAGGCCTGGGTCAGCCGGGCTCACGCTCGTGGGCCGAGTGCCACTGAGGAAGCATTGCCCGAGGCTGGTCGGGGTTACCCCGCCTCCGCGGGCCCTTCCTCGTGGAGGCCAGCAGAACCTTGCGGGTGAGGAGTGAACCAGGGATACACGGTGGCTCTTAATACCCTGCCGACTCTGCTCCGTCCTCGCCCAGGCCTATGCAATTCACCTCCAACTTGGCCAGGTTCTGCCCAGGTCCCCTTGGACACCTCCTGTCCCCCCGCCGGCCTGCGGAGCCCCCTGAAGACCTTTGTGTGGCCGTTCCCCTGCTAGGAGTCGCAGGCTGGCGGTCGCCAGCTCAGAAAGAGCCCCTCGGGCTCCAAACTGCAGAGGCCACGTCACCGCCTGCCCCATCCTCGGAGCTGGTTCTCACGGAGCTTGTCTCCAGACTTCCGGCTGGTGCCGCCGGTAGGCACGACTGTCGCTGGCTTGTCACCACCAAGGCCCAGCGACAGGGCGTAGGGTGCAGCAGGAATGCAGCTGTGTTGTGTTGACCCAATCGATGGATGGAAACTTTCCAGACATTGGTTTGATGAGAAAATGCCTTAAGTACCAGAAAACAACAAGGGTAAGGGCGTAAGGGAAGGGTAAAGCCTGAGCGGTGAGTGATGCCAACAGCCCAGCCAGCAAGCGGCTCTGGTGACCCCAGGAACACGTTGTTCCCCCCCCCCACTCCCAGCCTGCCCTGGGCCGAGGTCCTGGCTGGGTTCAGGCTTCTAGGAGATTAGAACTCCAAGGAGTGCATTTACTGGGCGCCCACACGGTGGCTCAGTGAGGAGTCCGCCTGCAGTGGGAGAGACACAAAAGTTGTAGGTTCAGCCCCTGGGCTGGGAAGTTCCCCTGGAGAAGAGAATGGCAACCCGTTCCAGTATTCTTGCCTGGAGAATCCCTTGGACAGAGGGGCCTGGCGGGCTACAGTCCACAGGGTCAGGATGTACAGATTCTACCACCAGGACCAGGGAATGCCAGGATGCCAAGACCACCCAATGAAGAGAGTGCTCCATCCAAGCACCCTCCCGGGCTGGGGGACCCTGACAAGGCCCTGAGCCCATCCTCACAGCCCAGGAGATCTTTCCGGAGAAGAACTCAAGGCTGGACATCTTTCCCTTGTGTCCCGGCACCAAGCATACCGTTGGGCTCAGTGACGACTTTTGAAGCAAATCAAAAGGAAGACCAAGACAAGACCCGGTTGTCCTGGTGGCCACAGCCGGGTAGAACTCTGGAGCGCTCTGGGTGGTTCAGACCCCAAGCCCTCTCCCCCTCACAGCCCGCGTGTGTGCAGCAGGGAAGGGCTCGGGCCCCGCATCACTGGCGTCGCCGGCTTGCAGGAGGCGGCCACGGGACCAGCTGGCCTTTCCTGCTCAGACCTTATTCTCAGATGGGGGCAGCACGGGGCCGGTGTGGGGGTGTGTCCCCTGTAGCCTCGGGTTCCGGGGCAGGGGCCCCAGGCCCTGTGGCCCTCCTCCGCAGGGCAGCTTCCCTATGACCGGTGCTGCAGGCTGGAGTTCCGCAAACGCTGAGTTGGCCCAAAGGGCTCTGCTGTTGAAAGTGTTTGACAACCCCCAAAGGGCGTGAGGCTCGCAGAGGGATGCTATCTGCCTCGGGCCTCACAGTTTACACTGGTCCCACCCCCGTCTGCCAACGCCGGGGTACCCCCAAACAGAGGCTCCCTGGATGTATGCTCTCAGCTTCTGCAGAACCTTGAGGGTGGCCTGTGACAGGGCAGCCCGGAGCTGGTCCCATTGCTGCCCCAGGCCCGACTCAGCCGGGGCCCCCGAGAGGAAGCCAAAGGCCAGGGTCTGTGCTCAAACGTTCCCAAGTGAAACTGTCATGTGAAAGACGAGTTCCAGAACGGCTCGGAGGGCTTTCAGCCATGCTAATTGGCCATGGAGGTCGTGGGTCGGGGCAGGCCGCACAAGGACACCTTGTTGCCAGGTGCAGGCTGGCTTACCTGGGGTGGCAGTGGGAGGCCCACCTGCCCTTGCCCAGGAGGCCTGACTGCTGCTGCCACTGCTGGCGTCACCCCGCGGGGAGGGGACATCCAGACACATCCGGGCGAGCTGGCGGAGTCCCCTGCGCCTGTGGTCAGGAAGAGGGAGGCTGTCAGTGTCGCCTGATCTCACAAGCCCAGGGCACAGCCCGCCAGCCCGCACCGCCACGACCCCACACCTCCTGGCTGGAGGTGGGAAAGGCTGGGTTCTCCAGGAGGAGCTGCCCAGCAAGAGGCCCAGACCCAGGGCCCAGAGAGTAGCGCCTGGTGGGAGGCAGGGCAGTGTGAGCCCAGCAGCTTCCCAGCACCACGGTCAGCTTTCGGAATCCCAGAGCCCAGGCCAAGGCAGGGGAGGCCACGTGAGCATCTCGGTGCCCACGGGGAGCCAGTGGAGCTCGGGGTCCTGAGTGCGCCGGGCTGGAGTGCCGCGTCTGGGCCACCCACTCTGCGGCCCCGCCCAGGAAGCATGCCACCCCTGGCATGGCCCGCTGACCCTGGGGTCAGAGCAGCCCCTGGTCCCGCACTCTCGAGGCATCTGACGCTGCTGCAGGTCAGCTCTGTCAGGAAGCTCTCTCCTCCATGGGCCCACACCCAGCACCTGCCCAGCGCTCCCTAAGGGGGCAAGTGGGAGGACGGACAATCGGATGGGTGAGCAAAAGGACGTGTGAGTGAATGAAAGGAGGCGAGAGTGAGGGCCCGGTGAGGGGCAGGACGGGTGAATTGGGAAGAACACGGGAGCGGACAGCCTCCCGAAAGAGCAGTCACCCCAGAGGGGGCAGGGCAGGGCTGCACGGGGGCCCCAGGGCCTCCGTGGCCGCCAAGTCGCTGAAGCCCCAGTGGTTCCCCGGCCTCCCACAGGTTGTGAACGTGGCCAGAGTGGCCTGTTCTCAGACCCTCGGTACCTCAGGGCCCCGCTCCCTGGTGCCACTGGCCCCTGGCGCCAGAGTGGCCCGTTCTCAGACCCTCGGTACCTCAGGGCCCCGCTCCCTGGTGCCGCTGGCCCCTGGCCCACTGGTTCGGTTTGCCTCCCCCAAGGTGACTTTCCAGTCCTCTGTTGGCAAACTCCTGCGCATCCTTGAAAAGCAGTTCACGCGTCATCTCCTCCTGGAAGCCCCAGGTGCCACGCAGACAAGGGCAGGAGCAAGAACTCCACAGCCCACTGCCAACCCCTCCCAGGGGCCCACGGCGGGCCTGGAGTGGAGTCGGGGAGAGAGACACCCCGTGCTGGGCACAGAGGGGCGGGTGGGGTGAGAGGCCTGGCAGCAGGAAGGCATGGCCTCTCTCTGTGTCGTGCCCGCCGGGGGCTGCTATCGAGATGAGGTCTGGTTTCCGCGGCCTGGCTCCATTCTCCCTGAACAGTGAACTTTCACTGACCCATCAGGGTGCCCAGTAGGGCTGGGGAGGGGATGTGGGGGCACCCCTTGGAACTGGAGGGGCCCAGGAAGTGGCCCTGTGGTCCCGGGCCTCTGGGGAAGCCCCCCGGGTCCCCTGTGTGGCACTGTCACAGCATGACCCCACTCCTGTGAGCTGACAGGGCTCCCGCCTCTCACCGGGACGCCTCAGAGCTCAGAGGGGCCCGGCAGGCCGTGGTCAACCAGGCCAGGAGCGCCCACACGGGTGGGCCCCTTGAGGGCCTCTGATTCCCCGTCAGTGATAATCCCAGGCCCTGGGAAGACGCCCCAGACTCTGCTCGCCCCAGAGGGTGACCCCCGGGGTTTCCACTGGTTGCCCCACCCTTGGGGTAATTGAGAAAGCGGCTTCCTTTTAATTAAAGCTCCGCAAAGGGCCCAGGCTCCCCAGGAAAGGAAAAGTGGAGACGCGGAATAATTAGCCAGACAAAAGGCAAATCCTCTTAGAGTCTCCCCAGGCGATCGCAGGTTAATTGGCTGATGCTCCCGCCCGTCCGCCCAGGCCAGACACCGGGCTTTCCCTGGCCTCCCGCTGCTCGGTGACCCCCGAGGCCACACCTGCCCCGCTGTCCAGCGTGGGAACCCAGCAGGGACTCCGGTTGCCCTCTGATCCTCCCTGCCCCGCTGGGCCCTCTGCTCAGCCTCCACCCCGCCCTCGTCGCGCTGCAGAGCCCGGGGGAGTCCGGGGGAGCCCTGGCTGGTCTCCCTGGAGCTGCTGCCGCCCTGGGCCAGCATCCACACTCTGCCCCAAAGGCACGCTTTCCCTCGGCCCGGTGCAGCCACGCACAGCACCTGAAGCTTGCCCGGGGTTAACCCCTCTGCTTGGCCGGCCCCCCTTCCCAGCTGACACCCTCCACTGCCACCACCTCGATCCTGGGATAACGCCTCCTGCAGGAGTGAGGTTGGCCCAGCCTCTCCAGAGACCATCCTTGGGCAGGGAGCCGCTGTGGGGCCCTCACAGTGGGTAGCTTGTTAGCTATACATCCCAACCTCCAACTGGTCCCTGTGTGGATCCATCCCCAGGCAGGATTGCCACCCCCCCACCCCCGCAAGGACTCAGGGCCCAGCACGCCATAGGCCCCTGGGGGACGGCCAGGTACCTGCAAAGGTCATTACAGGTTGGAGTCAGGAGGGTGCTGCCCCAGAAAAATGTTATCAGAGGATGAGAAGGAAGGACAGAGAACAGGGTGGAGGAGAAAGGGAAGAAGGCAGGAAGGAGGGGGTGCCAGCCCTGGGGACCAGACCTCGGCGCCTCTAGGGTCGTCAGACCCCCCAACTGGGCAAGACCCCCCCCCCGGGAGGCCCGTTGCACTTCCACCTTTGTGAATGATCTTTCTGAAACGTCTGCTCTCCTGTTCTGCTCCATGAGGCCTGCCACGGGCTGCGGCCCCCGGTCGGATCCCAGAGCCACAGGCAGCTCGGTCACTATCCACAATCATGGAGGGAGCAAGAGTGCCGGGCCCGCCCCTGGGTCAGCCGGTGAAGCCACGGAGGCCCAGGGCGGTCGGGAGCTGAGGCTCGGAAGACCTGGGGTGCAGGGGAGGGGCACAGCGTGGGGCCCAGACGGGGCGGCCTGGCCTGAGGTCTCCACGGGGCAGCCCCGGGTCTGCCCCCTCCTCGGTGGCTGGCCGGTGACTCAGCCCCACAGCTTGGTCTGAGGCCGCGGGCCCGGCGGTGTTTCCAGTTGTGGAGAGGGGCGGACAGCTGTTTATTTTCCTTGCTGTTCAGGGGGGTGGCGGGGGCGGGGGCGGAGAGAGCTGACCCCGCTGGTTCTCACACGGGCACAGACTCCCCAGGAGCCCCCGAAAGGAGGGCGGCCCCGGGGACAGGCCGCCAGGGCTTGTGGGGCCGGGGCCTCCCCGCCGCACTGTGGGGGCAGCCGGCCAAAGCCAACTCCACAGGCCAGTTCCTGGAGCGGGGTGTTGGGGTTTCCGAGGTCGGGAAGGAACTGGCAAGGCCTGATCCATGATGTCACCAGCCCAGGCCCAGCCCTGGCCCTGGCCCCGGCCAGGCCCCTGCCTCCCTAGAACAAGGGGCACACTGGGGTCTGTTCAGAGCCGCTGTGGTGGGGCACCCGGGGTTGGGACAGACTCGGGGGCCTGTCCTAGGGTGGTCTTGCCCATCCCTGCCCCTGGACACCCAGGACATCAATGTGGGGGCCCCCCGGTAGGTGGGGCCTGAGTCCCCTGTTCCTGGGCTGGGCCACAGGGGTACCGAGTGGGAGTTTCCCGAACCAGATATCACCCTTCCAGGATGCAGTGATTCACCCATCCCGGCAGGCTCAGCGCTGGAGTCCCAGGGAGACGAAGACCCCCACCCAGTCCGGGGCCCGAGGTGCGGGGTCAGGGGGCCGGGCGATCTGCAGCCTAGATGTCCCCTTCGCAAGCCGTTCCCCCAACCCTGAGTCGAGGACCCCTCCTGGTGGGCAGAGGACGGACGAGAGGAACCACCTTCCTTCTCCTTTTCTGGGATTTCCAGTTTTCTGCCGCAAACACTATTTTTTCTGGAACTTTTTAATGAAGTATAACCCACAGGAAAGTGGACGCAGAAGTGTACAGCTCAACGAATTTTCACAAACCAAACCCTGCACGTAAGCGTCCGCAGACCAGGAACAGAGCGAGGCTGGTTCCCAGAGGCCCCAGGGCCCCTCCTGGCTGCGGTCCCCTCCCTGGGGCCGTGCCCCTCACTTCCCGCCTGCTTTATCCCCGCAGGGAGGGTCACATGGCCTGTCCCTTCGGCTGTCTAGATGCTGTGTTCAGCTCTGTGTTTGTCAAGGAAGATGACTATGTGAGGGAGGGACGTGTGAGTTACCTGGATCGGGGTAATCACCACCCCACGTGTGCTTCATCAGAACTTCGCATGGCGCATCTCAAATAATACACTTCTGGGGTCGGCGGTACCTCAAAAAAGCTGAAAATGAAAGCGTACATCAACAAACAAAAATGGTGTTTGCAAGATATGGAGTGTGGTTGTAACTCACGTAATGCTCCTTGCCCCCCTCACCCTTTTTTTGTTTTTTGTTTTTTGTTTGGCTGTTCCGCATGTGGGATCTTCCCCAACCAGGGATCAAACCCACGCCCCTGAATTGGGAGCACGGAGTCTTAACCTCTGGGCCATCAGGGAAGTCCAATGCTCCATTTTTCTTAAACAGACTTTTTAGAAGAGCAGTTTTGGTTTACCAAAACAATTGAGGAAAAATACAAAGTTCCCTTATACCTCACTCTCCACACCCTTACAGTCTCCCCTGCAATTAGCATCTACGATTAGTGAGGCACATGGTCACCGCGGATGAACCGGTTCTGATACATGTTTATTACTAAAGCCCACAGTTGCCGTTAGGGCTCACTCTGTGTCATGTATTCTATGTGCTTGTGCTTGACTGTGTTAAGTTGCTAAGCTGTGTCTGACTCTTTGCGACCCCATGGACTGTAGCCTCCAAGCTCCTCTGTCCATGGGATTTCCTAGGCAAGAATACTGGAGTGGGTTTCCATCTCCTTCTCCAGGGAAACTTCTTGACCCAAGAATCGAATCGGATTCTCTCGTGTCTGCTATATTGGCAACTGGGTTCTTTACCACTAGCATCACCTGGGAAGCCCAGATACATTCTAGAGGTTTGGACACATATATGTATAAGAACATATACCCACCATTGCAGGATCATACAGGGTGCTTTCACTGCCTGAAAAGCCCTCTATGCTCCACCTGTTCTCATCTCATCTGCTCCATAACCCCTGGCAACCACTGGTCTTCTTACTGTCTCCATAGTTTTGCCTTTTCCAGAATGACATAGAGTTGGAATCATACAATATGTAGCCTTTTCAGTGACAGACTGTATTTTGGGGGCTCTAAAATCACTGCAGCCATGAAATTAAGACATTTGCTTCTTGAAAAAAGCTATGACCAACCTAGCCAGCATATTAAAACGCAGAGACATCACTTTGCCGACAATGGTCCATATAGTCAAAGCTATGGTTTTTCCAGTAGTCATGTATGGATGTGAAAGTTGGATCATAAAGAAGGTTGAGTGCTGAAGAATTGATGCTTTTGAACTGTGATGCCGGAGAAGACTCTTGAGAGTCCCTTGGACAGTAAGGAGTTCCAACGAGTCAATCCTGAAGGAAATTAGCCCTGAATATTCATTGGAAAGACTGATGCTGGAGCTTAAGCTCCAATACTTTGGCCACCTGATGCGAAGAGACTCATTGGAAAAGACCCTGATGCTGGGAAAGATGGAAGGTGGGAGGAAAAGGGGATGAGATGGTTGGACGGCGTCACTGACTCAATGGACAGGAGTTTGAGCAACCTCTGGGAGATAGTGGAGGACAGGGAAGCCTGGCGTGCTGCGGTCCACGGGGTCCCAGAGAGTCAGACTGAACAACAAGCCCTTCAGACCTGCTTCTTTCACTCACCGACATGCATCCAGGGCCGCTTCCTGCATGCCTTTCTGTGACTTGGTAGCGCATCTCTTTTTAGTGCTGAAAGCTATCCTGTTGTCTGGATGGACCAGTTTGTGTATCCACTCGCACGCCAAAGAATATCTTGTTTGCTTTCAGCTTTGGGCAATTATGAATAAAGCTGCTAGAAACATCCAGGTGCAGGTTTTTGTGTAGACGTGCTTTCCACTTCTTTGGGTCGATACCAAGGAGAGTGAGTGCTGGAACATACGGTAAAAGTAAGTCTAGCTTTATAAGAAACTGCCAAACTCTCTTCCAAAGTGGCTGCACCGATCTGCATTCCTGCCTGCAAGGCACAAGTGTTCTGGTTGGTCCACGTCCTTGCCAGCATTTGGAGCTGTCGGAGAGCTGGATTTTGGCCCTTCTAATGGGTGTGTATTGGCATCTCATTGCTGTTTTAATTTGCATGACGACGGACATCTTTTCATATGTTTTATTTTCCGCAAGGTAGGTTATGAAACAGCCATTTCATGTGCTTTTGTATCCTCTTTGGCGGGGGTGTCTTTCCAGACTTCTTGTCCACTTTTTAAATTAGGTTGCATGCTTTCTTTTTGTTGAATTTTAAGTGGGGTTTTTTTCTGTATATTTATTTTTTGCATGTGTATTTAAGACACCTGTCTTCTATCAGGTTTTTGAAGAGATTATTCTGTTAGTTGACCACGTTTGGCCATGCTGGGTCTTTGTTGCTGCATCTGGGCTTTCTCTGGCTGCGGGGTGCGGGCTTCTCATTGCAGCGGCTTCTCTTATTGCAGAGCACGGGCGTTAGGGTGAGCAGGCTTCAGTAGCTGCGACACATCGGCTTGATGGTTTGGAGCCTGGGCTTCACTGTCCCTCAGCACGTGGGATCTGCCCAGACCAGGAATCCAGCGCTTGTCCCCTGGTGTACTGGGGAGCCCTATCCGATGTGTTTTGCTAATATTTTCTCCCAGGCTGTGGCTTGTCTTCTTCTTCTCTTGACGTTGTCTCTCACAGAGCAGAAGTGTTTCATTTTAATGAAGTCTGGCTAATCAGTTATTTCCTTCATGGATCACACCATTGGTGCAATATCTAAGAAGCCATTGCCGTTATCAAAATCATCTTGCTTTTCTCCTGTGCTATTTTCTAGGAGTCTTATTGCTGTTCTTGTTCAGTGGTTAAGTCGTGCCTGACTCTTTGCAACCCATGGATGATAACACGCCAGGCCTCCCTGTCCATCACTAACTCCCAGAGCTTGCTCACACTCATGCCCATCGAGTCAGTGATGCCATCCAACCGTCTCATCCTCTGTCGTCCCCTTCTCCCCCCACCTTCAATCTTTCCCAGCATCAGGGTCTTTTCCAATAAATCGGCTTTTCCCATCAGGTGGCCAAAGTATTGGAGCTTCAGTTTCAGCATCAGTCTTTCTAATGAATATTCTGAGTTAATTTCCTTCTCCTTGCAAACCAAGGTCTTCTCCAGCTGGAATCGAACCTGGGTCTCCTCCACTGCAGGCAGATTCTTTACCGTCTGAGCCACCAGGGAAGCCCAGGCATCTTATGGTTTTACATTTTACGTTGAGGCCTATGATTCTGAATTCATTTTTGTGGAGGGGTGAGGTCTGCATCTAAACTCTCTTTTTGCATGTGGCTGTCCAGCTATTCTAGCCTCGTTTGCTGGAAAGACTTTCCTTTGTTCCAGTTGCCTTTGCTCCTTCATCAAAGGTCAGCTGCCTGCATTTATGGGGGTCTATTTCTGGGCTGTCTATTCTGTTCCACTGGTCCATTTGTCTGTTCTTGCACCAGTACCCCATGTCTGGATTACTGCAGCTTTACAGCTTTGTGTATCGTCCATCACTGCAGCTTTCTAGTGAGTCTCATGTAACACTCCAAACAACCACCAGTACTATTTTTAAGAGATGTCACAGTAGCAAGGACTCTGCCTGCAGCTGCCCTGCTCTTTGAGGTGTCTGCTCCGCTCACCCCCTGGTTCCTGGCAGTGCCCTCCAGGCTACAGTGGACCCTTGGGTGTCAGGGCAGAGGGGAGGGGGGCCCTCCTCATCTCCCCATTGTTGGCCAGCTGGGTTTTGTTTCTCAGGCTTGTAGGAAGTGTGTGTAAATGGGGAGATTGGGGAGGGGGAATTCCTTGCTGCAGTTTAAACATTAACCATTCTATCAGTCAGACGAGGCCTGGGGGCACCCGACGTGGGGTCTCCATTCCTCTGAGGTGGACCTCTCCCACTGATGGCTTCCCATGGCCACTCTAGAGAGGACTCCCCATCAATGCTATTGCAGGCTCGGGGCAGGGAGGGGAAGGGGAGAGGAGGGGAACCGAGCCCCTGTGGGACCTTGGCAGGTCACTCTCTCTCTGAGCCTCTGTTTCCTCACCTGCATCAGCCCTGCCCAGAGAGGGCGTGAGGTCTGGTCAGGCAATGGGCAGAAAGCCCTTTGCAAACTGTAAAGTGCCAGGCAGACCTGTGAATGCCAAGGTCAACTGGAACGTGAGCATGGTGCAGGTGCCCAGAGAGGTGGTGGAGAGGGGCTCGAGGGGAGCTTTGAGGCACCTCTGTCCCTAAGTCACAGGTGTCTCCCTGTTCCCCAAGGGACAAGGGGCATGACGTGCCAGGCACAGATGAGATGTAGGAGTCATGGAGGGCCCCAGACCTGGTTCCTCCTGCCTCCCCGCACCGGCTCACTCAGGGGCCGGGCTCTCCACCTGGTGAGGATTGAAGCAACCCACTGGCCTGGGGCTTGGTTAAGGAAATTTTAAGAACTAAGACTGGAGCAGCAGGAAGGGGTGTCAGCCAGCTCTGGGCGTATAGACTGTTCTCTGGGCAGTGGGAGCCACGGAGGGTTCCAGGATGGGCAGGGCATGGTGGTGGAGGGAGACCGCTACGGTAGGCCCTGGTGGGTGGCTATAATTTACAAGTCCCTCTCAGGACATCCAATCCCTTGACTAAAAGAGCACATTCAAGGCTCTGGAGGCGTCACTGAGTCGAGGAAGTGAGGAGGCCCCAGTGGGTGTGGGCTCCGGGCGGGCTCCTCCTCAGGCCCAGGCTGTGCTCCCGGGTGGGGAGCACAGGGCCTTAGGGACCGTGCACAAGCCCTCGTCTCACAGACCTGGAGTTGAAGCCAGGCCAGCCCAGGGCAGAGCCCCCTGGCAACTAAAGGGTGTACAGCGCCCAGTAGGCTGGCAGAATCATCTGTCAAGTCCAGCGAGCCCCCCAGGCTCCCCAGGAGGACGTTAGAAACTGGCCAAACCAGTCACGGGTGTGGGTTTACCAGCAGCTGCGCAGGGCACAGACCACGAAAGTCTGCCCAGACAGGGCCTCCCTCTGCCGTAGACCTGGCCTCAGCTCCTCCCCTCCTGCCAGTCTCCTCACCTTGGCCCCCCAACCTCCAGCAGGCCTGCCTGACCTCAGAGTCTAGCTGGGTCCTCGCCTCCCTTCTCTGCCAGTCCGACTCTTTCTCACCTTCTGAGACAAAGCTCCAGCTCCCCCCCTCTTCCAGTAAGCCCTCCCTGCTTCCTCACCAGGCAAGGCCCTGATGAGGGACACCCAGGATGCCATGCCTGCCGGAAGGTCAGGAGGGCTTCCTGTAGGAAGTGATAATGGAGCAGAGACTTAAATTAAGAGGCAATAAGAAGGAGTTATTGAAGAAGGAGAGTCAGGTGGGCCTGACGCTGGCCATTCACATCTCTATGGGAGCAAGCAAGGTAGAAGGGCAGTGGTCAAGAAAGTGAGTTCTGGGGGCTCCCCTGGTAGCCCAGCGGCTAAGACTCTGGGTTCCCAGTGCAGAGGCCTGGGTTTAACCTCTGGGCAGGGAGCTACATCCCACATGCCTCAGCGAAATCCCAAGTGCAGCAAATAAGACCCCATGCAACCAAATAAAGAAGAAAGTGAGTTCTGGGGACCCTGCTGTGACCGTGACCTCAGACAAGCTACTCAACCCCTCTGTGCTTTGCAAGAGGAGAGTGAGCCGCGGCTGGGCTGTGGGCCCCAAGCGGTCCTCACGTGGCAAGCGGGGGGCTCCAGGCTGCGTGGGGAGGCACAGCAGGAAGGCGGCTCTGAGCAGTCCTCACGTCACATCCGCTCCCCAGGGCAGGTCATGGGGCTCCACGGCGGTGCCGGCCGGGGGCTGCAAGACCCCAGGGGTCCGTTCTGGGGTGCCCCGGGGTCTGGGCACACCGGCCTCCTGGGTGAGAGCAAGGACACGACCAGGGTTGCTGCCCCTGGGGAAGGAGGCCAGCAGGGCCCTGCCCGGAGGTGGCAGCACCTTGGGGATGTCCCAGCGCCTGAGCTGCTTGTCCACTGCCTGAAGTGGCGGCACTGTGGCCATCCACCCACGGCCCCCTGCTCTGGGCGGTGTTTCCTGCGCCTCCGTGACCACTGAGCCCTTTTACGGTCCAGCTGTCGTGCTTCGAGGGGTTCCGCGAAGCACAGTTTGGGAGTCAGCAGGCAACACCCACTTTCATCACCACTGCAGTGAGAGCAGTTGGAAGAGCTGGAGGCGGAGGCCGCCCAGCCCGCAGGGTGGCCTCTCACCGTGGAGCCTCCCTGCTCAGCCTGCAGCTATGCCCCTCCCTGCCTCAGTTTCCCCACTGGCACGGTGAGGTCCCCGAGCGCTCACTCTGTGGGGAGCCCCTGCCCTAGGGCCTTGGGCACATGGTGCAGGAAGGGACAAGGTCCCAGTGAGGGTCGCTCACACCAGCTCAGACACAGGAGGAGCCCCAGTCCTGCCCACTGAGACCCTGGAGTCCCAGCCACCCGGGGCCAGGCCCAGACAGGGAGGTGCAGGAAGCGGCAAGAGAACCAGGCCCCACTGCTTAGAAAGGCTGCCGGGCACAAGCAACCTGCCAACAGGCAGAAGGCCCCCAAGGGTCACTGTGGGCAGAAGAGCCCCAGAGGGCCAGTTGGGGCCCTCTCGGGAGGCACTTTGTGTGACAAGGGCGCGCTGGGTCCAGGTGCCGGGGCTGGTTAGCCCTTCCCTCCTCTGGGCCTCAGGCTCTCATCCAGAAACGAGTGCTGCTGAGGTTGGGATGGCCACATGGGTGCAGCGACAGGACTTCAAAGTGCCCACGGTCCAGGCTGTGGCTGAGGAGGAAGACTCTGTGCCCATTTCACAGATGGGGAAACTGTGGTCAGGAGAGCCAGGGAGGGGTCTGGGGCCAGAGCAGTCCGGGAGGCCCTCGGGTGTCCCAAGTTCCCCCACTGGAACAGGCACCCGCTCCCAACATGCATCAGCTATGTGGTGGGTGCTGAGGATGCAGCCGTGAGCAAGACAGACCAGGGGAGGTGCCGCCTGGACCTGCCAGTCCATCACGGCCATGGGAATGGACCGAGGAGGGAGGCAGAGGCTCCGAGGAGCTGTGGTCAGGGGCCCGCAAGGCAGCCGAGGCAGGAGGGATGGATAGCCGTTTCAGTGCAAGGTGCCCTGTGTGTGTGGGTAGTGAGCATCACCCGCTGGCAGAGGCCTGAGGGTGCCAGGGAGGAAGCCCCTGAGGGGGGAAGGCTGGAGGCTGGGAGTAGGCGACGGGGTGTGCGGGCGGGAGCGGTCGGTTCCAGATGCCTACCCGGGGGAGGCAGAGACGAGAGGATCTGCCGACCGATCTGATCAACTCAGGGCCAGAGAAAGAGGCGGCAGGGGTCCGAGGTTTCTGTCTGAGCACTTGTGAAGCAGGAGGAAGGGCTGTTGTCAGAGTGGGGGATGGGGAGCTCAGGTGTGAGGGTCCTACGGAGGAACACACAAGGGGCGGGCTGATGGGTGGTCTTGCTCTGACACACCGTGGGCGAGGGCGTGCTGGAGGTGGCTTCTGGGGCCTGGTGCCGTTGGCCCTTTCCTCTCTGGCAGCCTGATGACTGCACGCGTCCCAACACCTCATCTCTGCTCCCTTGTACGCACGGCAGCACTCACACTGTCTGCTGGACATCGGGAGCCCTTGCTGCCTCAGACTCAGCCCTGATTTTTGTAGATCAGAAGCGAAGCCGAGGCACTTCTCTGGTGGTCCAGTGGCTAAGACGACCGTGCGCTCCCAGTGCAGGGGGCCAGGTTCGATCCTGGGTCTGGAAATGAGATCCCACAGCTGCAACATAGATGGAAGATCACATGTGCGACCACTGAGAGCTGGGGCATCTAGATAAAAGGAGGAAAATAGAAAAGAAAGAAACGAACCCAAGGCCAGTGGGAAGGGGGGTGGCTTGCCCAGAGCCCTGCCTCGGTTAGCCGAGAGAAAAGCTCCCTGCTCCCCTGCAGCCCCTCATCTCAGGTGGGAGGTCCGCACCTCTTTTCCAGATGGGCCGCCGGAGCTGGGAGGGGTGGGAACACGCCCCAGGCCTCAGGCAGCGGGGGGATTTGGCTGCGGGTGTCCTGTCGGAGGCCAAAGCCGCTGTTTTTCCAGGGCTCACGCCTGCCTCTGGGGCCTGTGGGAATTTTCTCTCCCAAGAGTCCTGAAAGGCCGGAGGGGCGGGAGTGCTGCGCCCAGCTGATGGAGGCGAAAGGGCCACAGGCTTTTTGTGGTTGAATTATCCAAACACTGAATCGCTCTATCCGCCCGGGCGGCTGTGAACGGGCCGGCTTTGTCCAGCCTGAGAACAGCGGGGCGCGGGCCAGACAAAGGCGGGCGCTGACGCGGCCTTTTCCATGGTCCGGCAGAGAAAGGACGGCCTGGGGACAAAGCCTGGTGGAGCCGCGGCAGGCAGCGGGGGGCTCCGCTTTAGTCACGGTGCAACTGGCAGGAGGGGCGAGGGCCCCCCAGAGCTCCCTGCCGGCTGGCCCTCCCAGGAGTGTCAAGACCAGAGCGTCATGGCCGGAGCCCACCTGCCCGTGGCCCTCAATTCAGAGGGCTCGAGGCCCGTCCAGAGGAGGCCTGACCAACACCAAGAGACCCCCTCCAGGTCCCCACTGCCGCCACACGCCACCCCCGTGGGCCCCAGGGCCGGCCCGCCCATCACGGACAGAGGAGGGCCAGTCTCACCATGCCCAGGGGGGCAAGGCCTCCACAGCCCGCAGCCGGCAGTGCCCACCTTCCAGCTGCAGCTCTCAGGGGCCGAATGGCAGCCCAGGGGAGCTGAAGCAGGGCCCTCTCGTCCTCCATGGCCTGGTCTCTGGGCCCAGGTCTGCGTGTCCAGGGAGTGACCATAGGCGAATGCCAGACCTGAGGGGCTCGGTGGGGGGAGGCATGAGCCGCAGGGAAGTGCAGGGCAGGGGTATCCTCAAGAGAAGGAGACCCCAGCAGGGAGCAGGGGCAGATCCAGGGCCTGCTCGGAGACCCCAGCCTTGGTTTCCTGGGGTCTGTCTTAGGATTCAAGGCCACACCCTGGGCCCCAGTGAGCAGGCAGCCCCCTGGCCATCTCGTCTGAGCCTGAGACCCCAGGGCACAGGGGGCTTCAGACTGATGGCAAGAAGCAGTGAGGGCAAGGACGGGGCATCCCCTTGGGCCCAGGCTTCAAGGGACGGAGGAGCCGCAGGGGCAGAGGAAATGGGTGGTTCTAGGAGGTGGGTCCTCCTGGGCTCCCCCCCAGAGCCCCGAGGTCGCAGAAAGGAGCTCACAGGGGTGGGTGGACCAGCTCAACCTGCATTTGAACACTTTCTCAAGGCTTTCTTGAAAGGGAGCTGGGATGGGGGCCCAGTCCCAACCAGGGTGGACAATGGGAAGCACCGTGGGCCACTCGGGACTGCATTTAGTCGAGGGGGGTACTGTGATGGTGCTGGCGGGCAGCCGGGATCCCTGGGTGAGCTGGAAGGAGGGTGGGGCCCGGGGCCCACAAGAGGACCATCCTGCTCGGGGGGCATCCAGACGCCAGAGCAGCAAGCCCTGGACCCCAGGGCCTGACCCGCCAGGCCTGGCACAGACTCCACACGCCACAGCTACACCGATTGAACTGCCCAGAGGGTGTTACCACGTTTACTCCCATGGAAACTGAGGCTCAAGGGGACTGGGCAGGCCAAGGACTATGGGGGCTCCCCTCACCGTGTCTGGAGGCTGCCCTAACTAATTCCAACACACAACTGACCCCTCTGTCTTCCCACAGGCCTGCACTGTCCCCGCAGGTAAGGTGGGCTTGCCCCAGCGCAGAGCCCCCTGGGCACCCAAGGGCACAGCAGACACAGGTGGTGGGCTGCTGGGGAGACTGCTAGGTGTCGGTGTCCTTGTCTCTCAGGCAGAGCAGGGCCCCCTTGAGCTGGGAGGTGGAGCCCCTGGCGTCGGCCCGGCCTGCACGGGCCTCTGAGGCTGCCCATCTGTGTCCCATCAGCTTTGCCCTTGGCCAAGAGCGTGTGGCGTCCGTGGGAGTTGGAAAAACAGCCGCAGGGGCCCGGCCTGCTGCCGACCGGCCTGGGCGCCCCACTCCAAAGCCAGGAGGGAACATTTCTGATGAGGAAGCAACTCAACTGAGCCGTCTCTCATCAGGTGGGGCCCGGGGAAGCTGCCCGGCCCGCGCCCCGCCCTGGCCACCAGGCTCCAGCCACGGTCTTCCGCCAGGACGTGACTAAAGGCCTGGCCAAGATCCGTGGGCTGCGGCGAGGGCGGCCCAGAGGGCACTCAGAGGGTCAGGAGTGGCTGTGTGTGTGCACCCATGCCAGTGTGTTTGTGTGCGTGTGTCCACGTGTGTGCGTGGCTGGCACTCAGGTCCCGGCACCAGGAGCAGGAGGGGTCCTGCGAGGCCTGTCTGGGTTCCAGACCCCAGGCCCCAGAGGCCCCCGTCGGACAGCCTGGGGGTCAAGTCTCCACTTTGTTTGCTGCCTGGCCCTCCCCCCACCTGAGGGGACAGGAAACGAGGTCTGAAGCAGGCATGAGGAGGAGAGGAATCACCCTCTCAACAGTCCAGAACCTTCCAAGACTTAGCCAAGGGCATCCGAGGGACCTTCCATGAGGAGCAAGGAGGCTTCCACACGATCTCTACGACCTCGGACTCAGCGAACCTTCCCAAAGTCCCACCACAGCCCAGGCCCAGGGCCCAGGCCCAGGGCCCAGGGCTAAGGTTCCCAGGGTGATCAGAAGCTGCTCCCAGCCCTGACGTCTTACCAGACCCCAGCACCTGCCTCACTGGGCTGTGGTGCAGTCAAGCAGAACTTCATGGAGGAGGGAGTGTTCGAGTTGAATGTATAGACTGAGCACAGGCCGGCTGGGCTGAGGGCAGGGGTGGAGGTGTGCGGGGGGCTGGGGGACGCATCTGAGCGGGGGCACAGACCCCTCGTGAGGCTCACATGGAAGGTGGGCTCTGCAGTCCTCTGTGCCCGTTCCCCCCCTCCAACCCCAGGCACCCGGCGCGAAGTGTCTGGTTGGCAACCCCCTTGCCTGACGCAGGGGGTCCCAGAGCCGCCGCCTCTGGGGATGGAGTGGTCAAATGTGCGGTTCCACACACATGGCGGGGGGCGGGTGGGCAGAGCCGCCTCGGACCAGGAGGCGGCTGGCCCGCTCCCCCCGTGCAGGTGGCCGCGTGGGACCCTGCAGGGGCACTCGCCTAAGCCTGGAGGGCCCAGAGCTGCCTGGGAATGTCATCTGAATTGTGGATAATGAGGGCGGAGGGAGCGTGAATTCCAGAAAGCTAATGTGTTTGGAGAGAGCAAGTGAGCGGCCTGAAATGCTCAGTCACCGCTGGTCAGCCCCGGGCCCGGCCTTTGTTCCCTGGCCTCTGGGAGCTGGGATCTGGGGGTCAGGGGTCCTCATCACAGGCGGGTCCTGATCAGGATGGGGGTGGGTCACCCCCAGTTTCCCCCACCCCCAGCCCTGATCACAGGGAAGGTTCGGGTCCAGTGGGGTAGGCAGGCAGGAGACCTCCGAGTGGGTGGCAGTGGGAGTGGGGATTGTCGGGGATGAGGTGACACCCTGAAGGCTGAGCTCGAGGATGGGGGGCCTGGGGAGCAGGCTGGGGGCTGACGCTGTCCTTGGCTGTATCCTAGGACCCAGAAGTGCCCCCTTTGGGGACCAGGGCCAGGCTCAGCCTCCTGACAGGAGGGGGCTCCCTGGGGGGTTGTTCAGACACACGCACTCCAAGCTGGCTGCCCACCCTGCTCTTGGGGGCTCAGAGGTGCCCCCCGCTGGGCCTACTGCCGGCTTCCTGGTGGGTCCACACTCTCTGAGCAGACAGGCCAGGGCAGACTCCTGCCGGGCAGAGGCCATCGGCTGGGCCCAGGAACAGGGGGAGGGGAGCCGGGACCCAGCCTTGTACCAAACCTGGGACTGCAGCATCTGGGGAAACTGAGGCTCGGTGCTCCAGGGACGGAGGGATGGCATGCGGAGGGAGGCATCCTCGTCACCACGGCAGGAACCAGGTCAGCACTGAGGTTCAGGGCCAGGCTCCCGGGCAGCGGCTCCTGGCACTAAATCACCTTCCCAGGAACTGCTAAGCACCCACTGCCTTGCTCACAGGCAGGCCATCCACTAGCGTGTCAGTGACGGGGCAGGGACTGCTGCCTCCCGCGGCCTCTTGGGGGGCCCTCTCCTCCTGGCTCCAGCTGCCCATCCCCCCCCAGGACCACCTCACGAGGTCACCCCATCACAGGGTGAGCACAAGTGAGGCCACCAAGGTCCTGACGTTTCCCCAGCTCTTCAGGCGCCCGTGAGCCCCGCACCTGCCACCTGCCGTGAGGCTGGGAACAACCCTGCAACCTGCTAGGGGTTACAGGCTGTAATCACTTTCCCTGGAATGTGTTCTGCTTCCTCCCACCCCCAGGGCTCCCCTCCCGCCAAGCCTTCCCCGAGGTTCCTGCAGCCGGGGTGGGTTGGTTCGCACTGTGTTCCCTCTCTCCGTGGGCCTCTCTCTAGGACTCAGCTTGGGGCTGAGCAACCCCAGTCCTGTGGTGGGCCATCCCCCCACACCACCCCCAGCTCCTGGCTTCCATTTGTGCTCCTTAGAGCCATCGATGGCATGAGCCCCTGGGCATCTTGCTCCTCTGGACTCCCTCAGGATGGAGGGTGTCCTTCTCCTGCATCCAGGGTCCGGCCCCAGAGACCTAGACTTGGCCAGGGACCAGGCTCTGCTCCGGGAGCTGCACTTTGGGGGACCTGCTGGACCCTGCTGCAAAGTGGTTCGGGCTGGACCTAGGGCTGGACAGGCACTGGTCTCAGAAGTTCCCTCCAGATGGACACAGATGCTGTCAAATCCAAGGACGCAAAGGGGCCGGTTAGCGGTCATGGTGCCACGCTCCCCGTCTGCCTCAAGTAACGCCTCCAAGCTTGGAATTATTGTTCCCAAATGTGTACTTACTTGGGTTTGCTTTTGAAAAGGTTGGGATTTAAGTATCACCCGATAACACACACATGCCCGGCTACACCCGCAATTACAGAGCAGCAGGCCCAGGGTCTGGCGGGTGCCCATGGCTTGCTGAGGAAGTGCCCTGGGCGGCAGGCCACTCTGCCCAGGGAGGGCCCAGTCTGGGCAGTGCCGCATACCGGGGCCATCGTGGGGTGGGGGGCTCGGGGTGCTGCTCCCTGGGGCGGAGGCGGCTTTTCAGGGCACCCTGAGGACAAGAGGGGCTCCCTGGCCGGCTGCACCCACACAAGAACAGACACCGGTTCATCGTTCTGTCCGGGCCGCTTGGAGCGGGGCTCCTGTGATCTGTTGGGACTCCGGGTCGCTACACTTGCCATTCTCGGGGCCCTGAGCATGTTTCTTACCCTCAGTCTATCGTCTATAAAATAGGGTGATCTACTTGGCAACAAGTAGAGAGTTGCAAGCATTGCAAGATTTTGCAAGACAGTTGCCAGACTATTGCAAGCAGAGAGAAGGCGTGCAAAGACCAACCCCAGGGTCTACTCGAGGCAACTCCCGGAGATCTGGGGGCGGGAGAAGCTGGGAGGGGGGCAGGCAATGGCGGGCCCGGGCGTGCACCTCCCTGCACAGGGCCTGGCGCGTCCCGCGCTCGATCACGGTGGTGGTGATGAGATTTATCAGCCACATTATTGTTCTTGGCCACCTGAAGACCACCAGCGGGAGCAGGAGAGGCAGGCCAGCGTGGGTGACGGATGCCAGGGGACTCCGCCAGATATAAAAAGGCAAGGCTGCAGGCAGGAGGAGGCGGCATCAGGGAGGAGCCCTGGGGGCTGAGACCTGGCGCCTGGGACACGTGGAGCCGCCACTGCTTCCCTCCTCTCTGGTGGACGAGCTCCACGTTCTGCAGCTGCAAAGCCAGGCTGCCCGGGGCAAGGGCCAGGCCCCCAGCACCAGCTCGCACACTCGCATGAACCACCACCCCCACCAGCCTTCCTTCCTGGGCCTCCATCCCCGCCCTCACCCCTTGGCTGTCCTCTCCCTCTTCAGCCACTGCTGCAGGGAGCCTGGCAGGTTTGCGGGGACCTGCTGTTTCCTCTCAAGCTGTGGGACTTCGGGAAAGTTGGTTAACCTCTCTGACCTCGGTTGTTTCTCTGTTTTTTGTGTGTGTGTTTTTTTTTATGGAACTTGGAGTGTTCAATTAAAAATTACTTTGTAAAATGTTAGCTCCTTCAGGGACATCAAGAACTGCAGTACATCGAGGAGATTTTGTCTCTTATTTGGGTGTTTGCTAACGTCTCTATTCATAGGACATCTTTCTTCATTGTCATTGCTGTTGCTCGTTGCTGAGTTGTGTCTGATTCTCTGCGACCCCTCGGACTACAGCACGCCAGGCTTCCCCGTCCTCCACCGTCTCCCGGAGCTCAGACTCCTGTCCACTGAGTCGGTGATGCCATCCAACTGTCTCATCCTCTGTCCTCCCCTTCTCCTCCTGCCCTCAATCTTTTCCAGAATCAGAGTCTTTTCTAATAAGTCAGCTCTTCACATCAGGTGGCCAAAGTATTGGAGTTCCAGCTTCAGCATCAGTCCCTCCAGTGGATATTCAGGACTGATTTCCTTTAGGATTGACTGATTTGAACTCCTTGCTGTCCAAGGGACTCTCAAGAGTCTTCTCCAACACCACAGTTCAAAAGAATCAACTCTTTGGTGCTCAGCCTTCATTATGGTCCAGCTCTCACATCCATACATGACCACAGGATAAACCATAGCTCTGACTATGCTATGCCCAGTTGCTCAGTGGTACGTGACTGTCTGCTCCCCACAGGCTGCAGCGGGCCAGGCTCCCCTGTCCTCCACCGTCTCCCAGAGCTCAGATTTCTGTCCACTGGGTCGATGACACTCTGACCCTCCGTCCCTCCCATCAGAAAGCTTTCACAAGCCTCTTATGCTCACGCATCTTTCTTCATAAATCTAACAGTTGTTCAAGAGAATAAAAGATGTCATATTATTCCTATAGCAAACACACAATCTTCTGACACAAATGCACACACAGCAAGTGGAAAATAGTTGAAATTTCATTAGAAAAGATGCGTTTTCTAAATAAGGTGATGGGTAAATGGTGGTAAAGGGATGTGCACACGCTATATATACTTGAGGGTTAATATCTGAAGAAGCAGCAGGTCGCTTAGCCAGGGATTTCATTATGACTGCAGCACGACCGTCTAATAGCAAGAGGCATTTAACCTCTTCTCTGTTAACAACGGTAACGCTGGCCGCCCGGGCGGGATGGGTGGGGCCCAGCCTAGAGCCAGTAAACACAACTTAGACGGGCCCTGGCGATGGTGCCTGAACCCCGAGATGAGCTGGGGCCCCGACCCCACCTTCCAGGCACCCCGGGGCCTCCTTGGCCCCTTAGGCCAGCTTGTTTAACACATGGTATATACTGGCCAGCCAGTTGGCTGCTGGAGTGGGAGCTGGCCCAGCTCAGGGACGTGGGTGAGGGGTCGTCCTGGACTGGTGTGTGGGTGCCTTCTCCCCCTGCACCCTCAGCCCCGGACCAGGATGGGCCGCCCCCTCCCAGGGTCAGGAGTGTGGCTGTTTGCCGGCTCCCATCTGCGCTGTTGCCTCGCACCTGTGCACCCCCTGGGAGCAGCCCGACTAGCAGGCAGTGACACACGGGCCTGGGGAGAAGCCAGAGGCCGGCCGCAGGGCGCAGGCCATCGTGGGACCCTGGGCTCATCACGGCAGTGAGCCAGGGTGCGGCGACTGCCCACTGAGTTCGTTCACCCGTCTGGAGCGCTTTCGGTCACAGTCTGCAGTGGGCGTCTATCCCCACAAGCAGTGACAGACGCCAGGGAGGTCTGGGCTGGAGGCAGGCGGTTTCTACGGCCACAGGCCCTGAGAAGACGGTGCTGGCCTGAGCCTCAGCAGCTGGGCAGGCCAGGCCTCCCACCCGGAGGGACGTGCCAGCGTGGGGCTGGGCACAGGGACACGCAAGAGACAGGCACAAAGCCAGGGCAGCGGGGAGGCCTGTGTTCCCGGCCTGGACGTCGCGGGGCTGTGCGGGTGATCGGCCCCACCTGCCCCGGCCTCAGCTTCCTCGTCTTTCACAGACGCGAGACAGCGTGAGCCGGGGGGTGGATGGCATCCCTGACCTGATGGACATAAGCAGCCCCGGGAGTTGGTGATGGGCAGGGAGCCCGATGCACTGCCGTCCATGGGGTCGCAGAGAGTCAGACACAGCTCAGCGACTGAACAGCTACAGCGACGGGAGGAGAGGCCCCTGGAGAGCCGTGTCATCATCCCTGTGGTTCTTGCCTCTCACCCTTTGCCGCATCCCCAGGGAGTGCAGTCGGCGGGAACGCAGGCTGGGGACACCCCAGCAGCCTGGCTCAGTCTGAGCCCATCCTGGGACGACGGCGGTGGGCTCCAGAGGTCAAGTTTAAGCAGAGGCCTCCCTCACTTCACTGGCTTCAGCCCAAGAAACCCAAACCCAGACAAGACACAGCCCCAGCCCCCACCAGGGCCTTTGTGTCTGGATAGCCTTCCACCCTCTGGGACATCTGTGGCGGCCCCAGAGGGGGGACACGCTCTGAATAGGGTCTCAGGGGGTCTGCATTCAGCAGAGGCTCCCCCCTGCCCCAGCTGCCCCCTGCCCAGGGGGCTTCCTTCCGTGGGCGCCGCCCCCCAGGACCCCGGCTGCCTCCCGCACTCTCTCCCCCGGGTGGTCCCCAGCATCCACCATCGCCCTGAGGGATGCCCAGCTGCCTGTGGGTATTATCGCCCCCCACCCCACCGCCACCTGTCCTGTCCTGCTCAGGCACCGAGTCACGACAGCTCTGGCTCCTTCACAGGGGCTGAAAGGAGCCCCTTCCAGGCCACTGCCCGCCTCCTCGGCCACATCTGAACTGGGGGGAGGGGGGCGGGGCAGAGGCGAACAGTCTTTTTTCTGTTCTCCTCTGCACAAGCAGAATTCAGTTAGGAGAGAAGAAACCCAAGCCCCGCCAAACAGTGCTTCAAAACAAAAAAAAATCCTTCAGGGAAGAGACATCTTCCCAGATCCTGAGCAAATCAATGCGATCAAGGGTTCCTGTGCGGCTTTTCTCCCCAGCTGCGTAGGATGCAGCCAGGGGGTGCTCTCTCGCACCCAGGGGAGGCCGGGTGGTGGGAGATCGCCCCCGTTCCCGCCCCACCAACCGTGGCGTGAAAGCAAGACTGTCCTGAGCAGGCGGGTGGCCAGCAAAGCAGGCCAGCTCCATGTATCCTGGTGCCAGCCCCCGGGGCAGGTCACAGGTGTTGCTGGACTTTGAGTGGGAAAGTATCTCCCCACTCCTCCTCTGGGACTCGGCCACCCCCCAGAACTGCCACAGGCAGTCAGGGGCAGCCTGGAGCCTGGATGCGGGAAGCCTCGGCAGGTGGCTGGATCCATGAGGCCTGCCTCCCACGGCGGCCTCTGTCCCCAGGTCCCTCCCAGGGTGCTCCTAGGGCCTCAGGGAGCCACCGCTCCCAAAGGAGAGTTGGGAGGTGGCTTCACTGTCCCCACGCCTCACAGGGAGCCACCCACCCACAGCCCAGGAAGCCGCGCCAGCCTTCCCAGAGCCGCCCTCGTGGACAAGCCCTGCTCCCAGCCTGCCTGTGGCCCTTCTCTGGAAGTGGACTGAGGGCCTGTCGAAGTGTCCCGTCTCATCTCCAGATGCTCCGTGTCTCCAGAGACTTCCTCTGCCATGGAGGGCCAACTATTTCCAGAATATCAGTATGACACCAAAAGAGAAATTGAACCAGCCTTTTTTTTGTTTTCCTCTCCAGAGCCCCCTCTGACCCTAGGAAGAGGCAAAGTCCATCCACGCCTGAAATCCTGGGACGAGCACGGAGCTCAAGTCCGAGCGCCAGGGCTCTGATCACTCCCTCCGCCCCCGCCAGGCTCCATGCAACTCGGCACACCCTGGCCGCTATCACCCGCTCTGGGAAGTGGGCACTTTGGGCCTGGCACCCAGAGCACTCGGGGAAGACGGGGCCGTGGTCGCGTCGCATCTGTGAGGAGGCTGCCCCGCGCCCCCCCCCCCCACCGCCTGGAGGCAGAGTGCTGGTCTGAATGCCCGCTGCCCAGGTCCCCAGCCCCCAGCCCAGCTCCTCTGCTGTCTCTTCCTCCAGAAGGGGCCCCTCTTGCCCCAGACCCCGGGCGTTCTGACCAACCCCAGCCTGTGAGACCTCCCTGAGGATGGCAGCCCCTCTCTTATTCCACCAATGGGCCCCCAGCCCCAGCACAGAACTGGCGCATGGAAGGGACTGGGTAAACCTCAGGTCTGGCCCGAGGGCAGCTGAGTGCCCTCGGAAAGAGCAGGGGGCCAGGACCCAGCCGCCCACAGCCCATCCTGTGGATACCACTGGTCCAGGGATGCCCAGACAGAAGGGGCAGGGAGTGCCCGGGCATTTCAGCAGGCACCGGCTGATGTTCAGTCCCCTGTGATGTTCGGAACCAGAGGCCAGCTTGGCTACCAGCGCCTCCTCTCACAGATGCTGGGCACTAATTAGCGCTAATTAGAACTGATAGACTCGCCAAGGCAATCTGTCCTGCCGGGGCAGGCGGGGTCCCAAGAGCATGTCTGATCTTGAAGGGAGCTTGGAGCCTTTTCTGCAAAGAGACCCTGTGGGTAGCTTTGGCGGGGGTTGGGGTGGAGGCATGTCTTTGTGCCTTGGTGCTGGCTTTGAGGACCTCACTGTTGGAGGCGATTCTGATCAAATATGTCCGACATATTCCAAGGGGTGGCGGGACAATGGCATGCCTTGGAGAGATGGGCGAGGAGGAGCAGCAGCAAGGCTGGCCAAGTGTCATCTCCAGCATTTTGTGCAGAGGCAACCACGGGGCTTCACCGGCCAGGGTTGCCATGAGAACAGACCGAATGCAAGGGGCAGGTGGCACCCTGAATCTTCCATCCCTTCCTCCCTCCACCCAGGAGGACACTTGCCTGCGCCCGTGCGAGGACTTGGCAGAAAGAAGGCCCTGGAAGCCTGGTCGCGGCAGAAGGCAAGTGGCCAGGTGTGGGCGTGGCTTAGAAATCCTGCGGGGCACTGTGACACGTGATTGACAGGCATGAGCCCATCCAACCTCCACTATGAGTGAAGGAAGAGGCCTCGCTTCTGGAACATTCCTCTTGCTCTTTCCTTAAAAGAAGCTTTATTGAGGTACAATCATGGGACAATTAACTGCACATGTGTAAAGTCGACAGTTGGGTACCACAAAATCAAGGCAATGAACAAATCGGAGTCTCTTTGTAATCAGTCCTCCCCCTCCTCCTCTCACCCCACCCTGGCCCCAGGCCCCCCCTGATCTGCCTTCTGCCACTATAAATTAGCCAGTATTTCTTGGACTTTTAGACCAGCAGAACCAGAGTAAGTTCTCTTTTTGCGTGGGCTCATCCACTCCCTATAACGATTTCGAGACTCGATTTCGAGATTGTAGAGCCAGTTGGCAGTGGCTCCTTTTTATTCCTCAGTGTCTATGCCATTGTCTGCTTTTCCATTCACCGGCTGATAGACAGTTAGGCTGTGTCCACTCGGGGTGACGAACAAGGCTGCTGTGAATATTCGTATACGAATCTCCACGTGGAGCTGTGTTTGCATTCCCCTTGGGTAAACGCAAGAGTGGAGCGGCTGCACCCCAGGGCGGGCACATGCTTAACTTTCTAAGAGACTACCAGACTGCTTCCCGAAGTGCTTCTGCCGTTTTACACTCAATGGCTACCATGAGTGGGTGAGAGGTCCAGTTCCTTCACACCTTAGACAACACTTGCTGTGATCGGTCTCCCCAGTTTTAGCCATTCAAATAGATGTATGGGGTACCTCGCTGGGATTTTACTCTGCATTTCCCTAATAAGCATCTTCCTTAAGGAGCAATAACTCCAGAAAGAATGAAGGGATGGAGCCAAAGTAAAAACAATACCCAGGTGTGGATGGGACTGGTGATGGAAGTAAAGTCTGATGCTGTAAAGAGCAATATTGCATAGGAACCTGGAATGTCAGCTCCATGAATCAAGGTAAATTGGAAGTGGTCAAACAGGAGATGGCAAGAGTGAACGTTGACATTCTAGGAATCAGCAAACTAAAATGGACTGGAATGGGTGAATTTAACTCAGATGACCATTATACCTACTACTGCAGGCAGGAATCCCTCAGAAGAAATGGAGTAGCCATCATAGTCAACAAAAGAGTCTGAAATGTAGTACTTAGATGCAGTCTCAAAATTACAGAATGATCTCTATTCATTTCCAAGGCAAACCACTCATTATTACAGTAATGCAAGTCTATGCCCCAACCAGTAACACTGAAGAAGCTGAAGTCGAACAGTTCCATGAAGACCTATAAGACTTTCTAGAAATAACACCCCCAAAAGATGTCCTTTTCATCATAGGGGACTGGAATGCAAAAGTAGGAAGTCAAGAGATATGTGGAGTAACAGGCAAATTTGGCCTTGGAGTAGAAAATGAAGCAGGGCAAAGGCTCATAGAGTTTTGCCAAGAGAACGCACTGGTCATAGCAAACACCCTCTTCCAACAACACAAGAGAAGACTCTACACGTGGACATCACCAGAGGGCTAACAGAGAAATCAGATTGATTATGTTCTTTGCAGCCAAAGACGGAGAAGCTCTATATAGTCAGCAAAACAAGACCGGGAGCAGACTGTGGCTCAGATCATGAACTCCTTATTGCCAAATTCAGACTTAAGTTGAAGAAAGTGGGGGAAACCACTAGACCATTCAGGTATGACCTAAATCAAATCCCTTGTGATTATACAGTGGAAGTGACAAATAGATTCAAGGGATTAGATCTGATAGACAGAGTGCTGGAAGAACCATGGACGGAAGTTCATGACATTGTACAGGAGGCAGGGATCAAAACCATCTCCAAGAAAAAGAAATGTAAAAAGGCAAAATGTGCTGGGGGCCAGCATGAGGAACTCCGCCCATGGCAAAGGTCATGAGGAAGGAGGCTTAGCATACGCAAAGGCGTGATCAAGCCTCAGGAAACCCCCTGTTCCCGAGCATCTACCCCAAAACCAGAGTCTGTTTTATGCTCTCACCTACACCTCTGACTTTGCGGGGGGCTCTCCCCCATAACCGTTTCTCTCGGAGAAGGAGTAAACGTGCAGCTCCAAGGCAATAAAAATTCCTGGGCGTGACAAGAGTGTTTCAGCTTACGGACTCCTCTGAAGGTTATCCAGCCCGCCTGTATAGGTTCGTCCGGCCACATGTGATTGTTTACAGCCTCCCAATCTGAGAGGCACGAGATGTTTTAGACTTACTAAAGGCAAATTCTTTCAGGGAGTTGGAAATTATTAGTACAGTGGGTTGGTTAGGAATTATACTGGTGAAGGGTTTTTCATTTGTTGTGCCAATAATTGCTGCTAATTCCCTACCCTGGGTGTGACAAGGATGTCTCAGGTCAAACCTCTCTGCTAACAGACTAGCTTGTGTGACAGGATTATCCATACTCCTGCCACTACACACATGATTGTTTACTACCTCTTAACCATAAACAGCACAGAGAGTTTTGGCTGTATTTTGAGAGTCTTAATTAGCATAGGGCTTTTCTCATTGTTGAGTCAATGATTGCCACCAGGCCTCCATATCCTTAGGCACCTGGGAATATATTAATCAATGTATTTGGAATATAGAAAAGGAAATATAGTAGTTTTTAAGGTTAGCAATACTAGACTTTTTGAGTTAATGGATTTTCATTTTATAATAGATCACTGTGCTTTGTTATAAATCACTGTGTCCTTGTTATGTAAAAATGTAACCTTATCATATCTTAAGACTAAATAGATCTTAAGGGGAACATTGGTGAAAGGATTTTTATTTGTTGGGCTGATGTTTGCTGCTAAATCTCCATGTTCCCTGCCCTTATAACGAATATAACTAGCATATAGGAGAAATAAGCATTAACCTTTAAGCATATAGGAGAAATAAGTATTAACCTTTAAGATTAATCATGTTAACCTTGGGCTAAATAAATTCCTTTCTTGATTGTAATTCACTACACCCTCACCCTATAGGAATGCAACTTTATTTGGAGGGTGGTGCCTGGTTTAAGAAAAAACACCCTTGGAAAAAATAAGTTTTTTGGTTATCAGAAAGAAAGGATAATAAAATCCCTAAGACCTTTTTATGTGAAGCACCTGATTTTGATAAAGGTCAGGACTGCTGACCCCCGTGTGACTCTGTATTCATCCCTATGTGTAACAAAAGGTATATAAGCAAACCTAAAAATAAAGAAAATGGGATCAGTTTCTGGAAAGACTGATTCCCCCATGTCGCTTCTTTCTTGCTCCCGTTTTTCTGGCTGAATTCCCATCTGGAGCATGGATGCTATTCCACGTAAACCAAGCTATTCAGCCTCCTTTTCTACACTATCTCCTACTACACTATCCATTTCTAATCTCTCTCTATATCTATAATTAAATATGTATTTTTCCAAGGATGCCGACTCCGTCCCCCCATCTTCGAATCACCCTGGATCCACTGGGGCTGGACTCCGGCAAAAATGGTTGTCTGAGGAGGCCTTACAAATAGCTGAGAAAAGAAGAGAAGTGAAAGGCTAAGGAGAAAAGGAAAGATATACCCAACTAAATGCAGAGTTCCAAAGAATAGCAAGGAGAGATAAAAAAAAAACGCCTTCCTCAGCAATCAATGCAAAGAAATAGAGGAAAACAATAGAATGGGAAAGACTAGAGATCTTTTCAAGAAAATCAGAGATACCAAGGGAACATTTCATGCAAAGATGAGCACAATAAAGGACTGAAATGGTATGGACCTAACAGAAGCAGAAGATATTAAGAAGAGGTGGCAAGAATACACAGGACTGTACAAAGAAGATCTTCACAACCCAGATAACCACGATGATGTGATCACTCACCTAGAACCAGACATCCTGGAATGTGAAGTCAAGCGGGCCTTAGGAAGCATCGCTATGAACAAAGCTAGTGGAGGTGATGAAATTCCAGTTGAGCTATTTCAAATCCTAAAAGATGATGCTGTGAAAGTGCTGCACACAATATGCCAGCAAATTTGGAAAACTCAGCATTGGCCACAGGACTGGAAAGAAAGGCAATGCCAAAGAATGTTCAAACTACCACACAATTTCACTCATCTCACATGCTAGCAAAATAATGTTCAAAATTTTCCAGGTCAAGCTTCTACAGTATGTGAACCATGTCAAGATGGATTTAGAAAAGGCAGAGGAAAGTGAAAAGTGAAGTTGCTCAGTCATGTCTGACTCTTTGCGACCCCATGAACTGACTGTAGCCTACCATGCTCCTCTGTCCATGGGATTTTCCAGGAAAGGGTACTGGGGTGGGTTGCCATTTCCTTCCCCAGAGGATCTTCCTGACCCAGGGATCAAACCCAGGTCTCCTGCATTGTAGGCAGGCGTTTTACCATCTGAGCCACCAGGGAAGTCTACCAGATATCAAATTGGCAACATCCATTGGATCATCGAAAAAGCAAAAGAGTTCCAGAAAAACATCTACTTCTGCTTTATTGACTGTGCCAAAGCCTTTGACTGTGTGGATCCCAATAAACTGTGGAAAATTCTCCAAGAGATGCAAATACCAGACCACCTGACCTGCCTCCTGAGAAATCTGTGTGCAGGTCAAGAAGCAACAGTTAGAACTGGACATGGAACAACAGACTGGTTCCCAATAGTGAAAGGAGTATGTCAAGGCTGTATATTGTCACCCTGCTTTTTAGCTTATATGCAGAGTACATCATGAGAAATGCTGGGCTGGGTGAAGCACAAGCTGGAATGAAGATTGCCGGGGGAAATATCAATAACCTCAGATATGTAGATGATACCACCCTTATGGCAGAAAGTGAAGAGGAACTAAAGAGCCTCTTGATGAAAGTGAAAGAGGAGAGTGAAGAAGTTGGATTAAAACTCAACATTCAGAAAATGAAGATCATGGTATCCGGTTCCATCACTTCATGGCAAATAGATGGGTAAACGGTGGAACCAGTGTCAGACTTTATTTTGGGGTGGGGCTCCAAAATCACTGCAGATGATGACTGCAGCCATGAAATTAAAAGACACTTGCTCCTTGGAAGAAAAACTATGACCAATCTAGACAGCAAATTAAAAAGCAGAGACAGTACTTTGCCAACAAAGGTCCGTCTAGTCAAAGCTCTGGTTTTTCCAGTGGTCATGGATGGATGTGAGAGTTGGACCAAAAAGAAAGCTGAGCACCGTAGAATTGATGCTTTTGAACTGTGGTGTTGGAGAAGACTCTTGAGAGTCCTTTGGACTGCAAGGAGATCAAACCAGTCAATCATAAAGGAAATCAGTTCTGAGTATTCATTGGAAGGACTGATGCTGAAGCTGAGACTCCAATACTTTGGCCACCTGATGCGAAGAACTGACTCATTGGAAAAGACCCTGATACTGGGAAAGATTGAAGGCGGGGGGAGAAGGGGACAACAGATGATGAGATGGTTGGATGGCATCACCAACTCAATGGACATGAGTTTGAGTAAGCTCCGGGTGTTGGTGGTGGACAGGGAGGCCTGGCGTGCTGCAGTCCATGGGCTCGCAAAGAATTGGACACAACTGAGCGACTGAACTGAACCGAACTGAACTGAATGAGCAATATTGGCCTTTCCAGGTGGCTCATTGAAAGAATCTACCTGACAGTGCTGGGGATGCCAGAAATGCAGGTTGATAACAGGGCTTCCCAGGTGGCTCAGTGATAAGCAATCCACCTGCAAAGGCAGGAAACGTGGGTTCGATCCCTGGGTCAGGAAGATCACCTGGAGAAGGCAATGGGAACCCACTCCGGTATTCTTGCCTGGAAATCTTGTGGAGAGAGGAGCCTGGTGGGCTACAGTCCATGGGGTCACGTAAGAGTCGGATGAGACTTAGTGGCTAAACAACAGCAAACAAATAGCTGCTTTATGATGCTCAGTTTCTGCTGTACAGCAAGATGAATCAGCTCTGTGTATACCTATATCCCCTCTTCTTTGGATTTCCGTCCCATCTAGATCACCACAGCGCACTGAGAAGAGTGCCCTTTGCTATACAGTCGGTTCTCATCAGGATCTGTTTCATATCTAGTAGTCATTTATGTTAATCCCAATCTTCCAATTCATCCCACCCCCGCGTCCCCCCTTGGTAATCATAAGCTTGTTTTCTGCAATGGAAGAGCTTAATTTTTATAAAGTCAAATTTACCAATTTGTCTCTTGGTGAATAATGCTTTTGGTGTCATACCTAAAAAATCTTTGTGTAACCTAAGATCACAAAGATCTTCTAAAGTTTATAGTTTAGGCTTTTCAATTACATTCTAAAAGGACTCAATTTTTTTTTTTAATGTTACATACTTACCTATGTAGATACCATTTCCAGTGTACTTAATTTCTTTGTTAGACTTATGTTTCCTGATGGTATTATTTTTCCTCTGCATGAAGCAGGTTAACATTTCGTATGGTTCAAGTGTGTTGCTGATAAATCTTTTTCCTGCTCTTATATGTTTGAAAATGTTATTATTTCACTTTTGCTTTTGAAAGCTATTTCACTTGGTGTATATTTGCTGACATTATCTTTTGAAAGATATCTTTGTTTTAGAGACAAGTATAGGTTGATAGTTTTCCAGTATTTTAAAGGCGTTGCTTCACTGTCTTCTCATTTGCATTGTTTCTGACAAGAAGTCTGCTGTCATTCTAACGGTCTTCATCTCCATGTAATATTTCTTATTATCTGGCCGCTTTTTAAGACTTTTATCCTGAGCACTGTCTCTGAGCCATTTGGTTATAATGTGTCTTGCTTTTCTTTACACCTATTGTGCTTGGAGTTTGTTGAGCCCTTGGATCTATGGGCTTTCACCCTTTTGGCAAGTTTTTGGCCATTATTTCTTCAAATATTTTTCCCGTTTCCTGCCTCCCCACCTTCAGGGACTCTAATCACACGTAGATGAGGCTGCTAGAAGCTGACCCCTCAACCCAGTGATGCCCTTCTCATCGGGTGTTCTTGTTCCTCTGTGTGTTTCATCGTGAACGGCTTCTATCACTATGTCTTCACGTTCATTCACCTCTCCTCTAACAGCTAACTTTCTGTTAGTTCCATCCACTGTATTTTTTAATCTTGTGCATTTCAGGTTTCCATGAAGTTTGATTTGGGTCTTTTTTTAACCTCTGTGCGTCCATTATCTGAACTAGGGGGAGAATGCAGGTAGGATGCCTTCTCCTCTAGATTGAAACATCTGTGTCTGTGTCTGTGTGTGTGAGTCGCTTAGTTGTGTCCAGCTCTTTTTGACCCCCATGGACTGTAGCCCACCAGGCTACTCTATCCATGGGATTTCCCGGGAAGAATACTGGAGTGGGTTGCCACTTCCTTCTCCAGGGGCTCTTACTGACCCAGGAATTGAACCCAGGTCTCTTGCATTGCAGGCAGATTCTTTACTATCTGAGCTACAGGGAAGTCCCAACACCTGTCTATTCTGGGTCAGTTTTGATGGACTATTTCCTCATCATGGACCACACTTCCTGCTTGCTTGACTGCCTCATAATCTTTGGTGGAACGCTTGACATTTGTAAAAATTTACCTTTGGGGGCCTTAGCTAGTACTGTATCTCCATGAGCATTCCTGAACTGCGACCTGGAGTGCAGACAGGTTACTCTGACTTAGTGTGATCCTCTGGGGTCTTGCTTTCACGATCCGTTAGGTAGGCGTGGGGAAGGGTTCGGTCAAGGGATGATTGTCTTCCACCACTTTTCCGAGGCCTCTGTGCTCCTCCCCGAGATGTCTCACTCACCAGAATTACAATTTTTTCCAGTCTAGCTGGTGGGAACAAGCGTCAGTCTCAGCCCTCTGGGAGCACTGGGCACTGTGTCCTTTATCCGTTAGGATGATTCTCTCACAGGCCTTGAGTAGCGTCCTCACACGCAGGCAGGGACCAGTCCTTTGGGGAACACGAGGGGCATCCTATGGACGTCTCCAGGGCTGTCCCTGTGCAGTCTCTCTTCTCTGAAACAAAGCCTGCCAACTTGAGCACCTTGGTCCTCCTGGGCACTCAGCTCCATCTTGGGAACCATCTTTGGAATCACTCAGGGTGATTCCGAGGATCTTCCTGGGTCCCTTCCCTGTGCTGTGGCCTGAGGACTCTCAAGGCAGCACCTTGTTTGCTGTCTCTCAGGGGTCACTTCATTTCCTGGCATTGCCTGATGTCCAGTGTCTTGAAAACTGTATATATTCTGTCTGGTTCTTTTGGTTGTTCCAGTTCAGTTCCGTCGCTCAGTCGTGTCCGAATCTCTGCAACCTCACGGACTGCAGCACTCCAGGCCTCTCTGTCCATCACCAGCTCCTGGAGCCTATTCGAACTCATGCCCATCAAGTCGGTGATGCCATCCAACTGTCTCATCCTCTGTCATCCCCTTCTCCTCCCACCTTCAATCTTTCCTAGCATCAGGGTCTTTTCAAATGAGTCAGCTCTTCGCATCAGGTGGCCAAAGTACTGGAGTCTCAGCTTCAGCATCAGTCATTCCAATGAACACCCAGGACTGATCTCCTTTAGTATGAACTGGTTGGATCTCGTTGCAGTCCAAGGGACTCTCAAGAGTTTTCTCCAGCACCGCAGTTCAGAAGCATCCATTCTTCGGCGCTCAGCCTTCTCTATTGTTTGTTTCATGTGGTGGTAAAAATAGCCTGTTACTCCATCTTGACCAGAAACAGAAGCGCTCTCTCTTTTTAAACCAAGTGTTGGCTGCCTTCCCCTTGCTGGGTGTGTGACCCTGGAATGCTGGACAAGGCACCAGCCCTCTCCTAACTACGAGTCCTCACCACAACTCCCAAAAGATAGCAAGTTTGGCGGGGGGGAGGGTGGGGGCGGGGAAGAGAAGTGGCAGAAGGTACAGACAGAGGTTTCAGCAGAAAGAGAGTGAAATGTGATTTGATGCAAGTTGTCAGGTGCCTGGGCTGGTCAGGGAAGGACACATTACTGGACGCAGACGAGCCGGCCTCCTGGTCAGTAAGGATGCTCAGGGCCTCTGCTGATTCAGATAAAAGAAACCTGGTGTTCGCTGAGAGGGCCGGGAACCCTGAGCTCTGGTTCCGGTTGGTGATCAGGGAGCGGTTTTCTCCTGAGTTGGAGAAAAAGACTGATGCCCCAGCAAGGAAGGTCCGTGGTGTGACGGGTCAGGGAGAAGGGTGTGACCCAATCTACCCAGAAGAGGGCAAAACAAAGTAACAGCCATGGAGGAGTGTATCAGTGCAGGTGCATCTGTAGGATCAGTGACGACAGCCGGTCATCACCACCCTGTCTTTGAGAAGCCCCTGCGCCTCTGTGCTTTGGGCCCTTCCCATTGGTCATCTGGTTGGGTTCACGTGGTTACCAGGGGGGCCTCCTTACACATTTCCACTTGGGCAGCAGGTACTGAGGCTGGTGCTTGTCCCGTAAAGTGGCACAGGAGAGCAACACGGCCCTTGGAACTGGGAGTAAAGGTGATGCAAACCACATCCTGCCTCTGGGCAGGGTCCTTGGCTGTGCTGTGAGATGCTAGGCAAGATCGCCTTGACAGGAAAGGGCTGCCAGTGCTGGCTCTCTGGGGTCGCGTCCGAGACCAGGGCCATGGTGAGCTATCAGCAAAGGCAAGGGCCCCTGGCTCCCTAAACAGCTCATGCATGTGCATGTGTGGGTGTGTGTGTGTGCACGTGTGCGGGTGTGCACATGGGTGTACACGTGTGGGGTGTGCACATGCAGGTGTGCATGTGTGGGGTGTGCATGTGCAGGTGTGCATCTGTGCGGGTGTGCATGTGTGGGGTGTGCATGTGTGTGGGTGTGCACGCGGGTGTGCATGTGTGGGGTGTGCTTGTGCGTGGGTGTGCATGTGTGCACATGGGTGTGCATGTGCGTGGGTGTGCACGCGGGTGTGTATGTGTGCGGGTGTGCTGCGGGTGTGCTGCAGGTGTGCACGTGCAGGTGTGCATGTGTGCACACGGGTGTGCATGTGTGTGGGTGTGCACGCGGGTGTGCGTGTGTGGGGTGTGCATGTGTGCATGCGGGTGTGCATGTGCGTGGGTGTGCACACGGGTGTGTATGTGTGCGGGTGTGCCGCGGGTGTGCACGTGCAGGTGTGCATGTGTGCACGCGGGTGTGCATGTGTGGGGGTGTGCAGATGTGCAGGCGTGCATGTGTGCACATGGGTGTGCATGTGTGTGTGTGCGCATGCACACATGCAGTTGGGACTCCCAGAGTCTGAGTCCAAGTCTGAAACTGGAGCCGCTGACTCTCCCAGCCGATAACTGTCAGAAGAATGTGGCAGCCGGGGCTGAGCTCCAGCTAATCTGGCTTTGATGCTGACCTATGGAGCGTCCAGGGCACTGGGGTCAGGACCACCTGCTCTTGCCCTGGAGAGATGCTGAGTGGACTCGAGCCCACCCAACCTGATTTGAAGCCACTTGAAGGCTGGCAGGTGGGGGCCAGGGCCTCCCTGGGACCACGGAGAACCTGCCCCAGCACCTCCCTGTTGGGACACCTTGTTCTGAGAACGGGGCCAAGGGCCTTCCTTGTGCCATTCACTCAGCGGACAAGTCCCCTTGCTGTGTGCCAGGGCTGTTCTGGGCACGGGCTACGGAGCAGCGAGTAGAGAGGAAGAAGCCTTGCCCTTAGGAAGCCAAGAACGTGTGACCCAGCCCTGGGCCAGTGGGTGGCTGCACGCAGAGTCGGGAGGCAGGGCTACTGTGGGGAAGGGCCTGAGCAGCAGGCTCACTGAGAAGAGGACATTTTAGCCAAGACAGGAGAAAGGGCTCCCGGGGTGCAGGGGCGAAGAACCCACTTGCCAACGTAGGAGAGGCGGGACGCGCGGTCCACCCCTGGGTTGGGAAGATCCCCTGCAGGAGGAAATGGAAACCCACTCTGGTATTCTTGCCTGGAGGAGCCCACGGGCAGGGGAGCCTGGCGGGGTTGGAGAAGACTAAGCTCCAGAGCACACAAGGGGAAGGGGAGGGGGTGAGCCGGGCAGATGGCTGCAGGAGGGGTGCTCTGGAAGGGCCAGGCCCGCTCAGGGGCGCAGGGGAGCTGGAGGGCAGCCGGTCAGAGCAGGCAGCCCCGTGGACCCCTGAGATACTCGGCCCTGCTCTGGATAAGAGCAGAGTCTGTGGGGGCTTTCGGCAGAAGAATGACCTAAGCAGGCAAATCCCCAGCACCCCGGGGAACAACGGGGGGTCTGTGGAGGCTTAGACGGCGGCGCTGGAACGTGTGATGGCGAGTCTGCGGCCGTCAGATTACGGCTGCAATTTAAAGCTTTGAAACTGGCCAGGTTTCCAGGCATCAGTGGATGCTGAAGAGAGAACTCCGCCATACGCACCCTGGAGAAGGATGGGCTTTGTGGGTTGGCCGAGGGGGACAAGGCAGTCAAGGGGGTGGCTGGCAGCTGTGGGCAGGGATGGGGAGAAAGGGCCAGGGTGGCCGCCGGGGCCACGCTGTGCCCAGGGAGCTCCGCGTGCCCGTCACCCGCTGACGGACATGAAAGTCCCCAGTTGCTGCTGTGTGCAGAGCCCATGAGGGAAGACCCCGAGCTGGGGGCCAGGGGCTCCACAGGGTGGAGTCTGGAACAAGGGGCGCTGGGGGCAGGGAGGGCTGTGACCCGTGGGCAGAGGTGCTCAGGCACTTGGGACAGGGTCATGTGGGCACTGCCCGGCTGCGTGGCCAATGCTCCCCCAGGGAAGAGAGCAGGAGGGGCATCTAGCCGGGGTTGGGGTTATGCTGTAGAAGAAGAGCTCCCTGTGGGAGAGGGGCTGGGGGCTGCGTGTGTGGGCGCTGATGGAAATGAAGGGTGCCCTGAGCCAAGTGTCGAGGGAGTCCGTGGAAGGGTCCGGTGGGGAGTGGGGCGGCGGCGGGAGGAGGATGTGGGGAGCAGGTGGGGTGCCGTGGCTTGGGGGCATCTGGAACCAGAGGCGGCTGTTGGCAGGGACAAGTTCCAGGCTGTGCCCGTAGGAGGCGGGGGCTTAGCGGGTCCCTGACATCGCTCTCTGAGCCTCAGTTTCCTCATCTGTAAAGTGGAACTAATGACAGCACCGCCCCAGAGGCTGCTGAGGGGCTACACCTGGTGCGAGCATCTTGTCCGCAGGAGTGGGGCACCGGGCGCGTGCCAGCTCCCGTCTGCACTGTCACGGGGAGCAGGGGCACCGGGGACCTGGGCCAGGGCAGTCTCTGGAGGGCAGGTGTCTAGGCACCACCGTGAAGCCGCAGGAGCTCGGAGTGAGCTCGGGGCTGCAGGACGGAAGGAGATGCAGGGGGAGCCCCCGGGGGGGTCTGAGGGCCAGGCTCCCGTGCCCAGGGCCCAGCCTCCTCCTCCCCACAGGGCCGTCCCCCAGAGGGCAGTACAGGCTTGCCTCTGGGCCACACGCCGCCTCCCCAGGGCTGGAAGCTGGCTGTGCCCGGAGGCCCTCCACCTGCCTGGCTTGGGTTCTGCCCTGAAAGCTCCTGTCCTCCTCCTCTCCCCTGCTGGAGAAAGCATCTGGGCTCAGGGTGACCCTGAGCTGCTGTGTGCAAGCCGTCTCACGGGGGCCTTCAGAGCAGACCCTGGAGGTCGGGACCACCGTCCCTCCGTTGGTTTCGTAGAGAAGGAAACTGACGCCCCGAGAGGTGGACCGACTTGCCCAAGGCCACCCAGCCAGGAAGGAGGAGCTGGGGTCCACCTCGGGGAGCCAGGACCCCGGTCCCTCCGTGGTGCTATGGGCATGCGTAGGCCCCCTGGTACCTTCGACAGGGTCCCCGTCCTCCCCCCCACCCACCAGCTTGTCCCTTCTTTGGCCGATCACCAGCGGTTGTCTTGTAACTGGCATCGGCTTCAGGAGGGCAGGGACCCGGCCTGCACCAGGCGTTCGTGAGCGCCGTCGACCGCACGTGGGCACAGGAGGAGGGCAGCCCCCTCCAGGCCCCCAGGGCTCCACGCCCCCACAGGCAGTCTTGGTTTGACTAACAGGTGCCACAGGGCACCTCAGGATTCGCAGGGACCCACAGGAGAGTGCGCTCGCACGCCTTCTTGAGCCCAGGCACACGTCCCTCAGCACAGCCCTAGGCGAGGAGCCAGGCTCACAGGTGGCTTGGGATGGCTGGGGTGCCCTGGACCCCACACCAAGTCTGTGAGATCCCCCAGGACCTGCCCCTCCCCTGGGTCTCGCTTGCCCACTCCACCCTCCAACTGCAGCCAGCTCTGTGCCCTGTGGCAGGGGGCAAGGAATGAGTGCACCTAGCACCAGGGGCGAAGGGGGGGACCCCAGAAAGAAGCAGAAGAAAACAGAGCAATCCAGAGAAGGGGAGAAGCGGGGAGGAAGTAGCTGGAAAGACCGAGAACGCAGGGAGGAGGAGAGAGGAACAGCTGAGGGGCTCAGCAGCTGGGCTCTGGAGCGGATTTATTATTTACAGGATCTTAATTGCTGGGAACAGACTGCAGCTGGAAACCCTCTAGGTGCCAGCTCAACGCCTCAAAGAAAAGTCTCTCCGCGTAGGACCCGGGGAACAAAGGCCCCACCTAAACATCTCCCGAGGTGCGCAATCTCTGTGACTCAAGGACCTCACAATCAGACACCGAAGTTGTGAAACTCGAATCCTTGTGAGGCTACCGAACTGTCTCCTGGGCCTGATGGCGGTGGAATGTTGACTTTCCAAGTGTGAGTCATCGGCAGCCGTACCTAGGAAAATGCCCAAGTCACCCCAATTACAGCATTATCAATCGTGCCATCGCTCTGCAACCCAACCCAGTGAAACTGGAGGAAATGCCAGCTGGGCATGGCTGGGAGGAATCCAGCCCTTGACGAAGGCTGCCCCCCCTGGCAGCAGCCTCCACGGCCATGCCAAGCCACAAGCCCTGTGTGGTCGCGGTGTGCAAAGGTGCTGGCCCCATTTCACAGCCATGGAGACTGAGGCCCGCCAGGGCCCAGGCCGCTCCTGCCACTCCAACCCACGGCAGGGAACCTTGAAAGAGGAACTGGGAGGGGGCAGTGGCCTCAGGTGTCCTCGGGTTCTTCGAGGGTGGGGGGTGGTGTGTGTGCTCTGGGTTGCCATCTTGGTCCTGGCCCAGTGGCCCATCGCTGGGTGTCTGGCCTGTGCGGGCAGGTGCCAGTGGCAGTCGTTGCCTGATCCCAACCTCTGCAAAGCAGGCGCTGCTACCTCCGCTTCACAGGTGGTGACAGGGCCTAAGGGGCTTGTCATGGCCCAGGGTCACTAGCTCACGAGCAGCGGGCCTCGACCAGCCCTACCTGACCCCATGTCCACGCTGCCCCGATGCGAAGGTGAGCTAGCTGAGCCAAGGGACGGGCCCTGCCTCAGGGGGTCCATTTCAGCGTCCTGCGTGCGTCTGTGTGCACAGCCGACCATCACCAGAGACAGGCGCTGGGCACCCCGACTGCCTCCTGCCTCTGCCACCGGGCCTGGCCGCGGAGCGCGGGGAGGTGGACGACCTGGCCCACCCACGAGCCGGGAGCGCTGCGTGCCCTTAATCAGTAAGATATGTTTCTGGAATAAAAACCGCATCAGCATTTTTATTTTCAAGTTCAGACAAGGAATCTTTTTTTTTCCTTCCCAATTTTCCCTTCACATGGGTGAAGCTAATCCTTTCGCTTTGACTGACAGGTCTTCAGCCTTCGAAGGCATGCAGAGAAGCAGCGAGTCAATGGTAAGAGTGTGGCGGCTGGGTTCGGGGGAGTCTTCTCGTCTTCCTTGTCGGGTCTTGGGAAGACCACCGCCTGCAATCACCACGCGAAACGTCCAAGAGACGGCAGACCTGGAGCACGCCAGGCAAGGGCTGAGGGTGGCTCTGGGCCTGCCTGGGGTTAACCTGCAGGTTCTCAGCCCTCTGCTGCCCAGGGCAGGCGTGGGGGATGGGCGCTGCCGGACTGGGAGTGGGAAGGGGGAAAGCTCGACGGAGCCCGGCCGTGGGGGAAAGATGAAGGATATTAAAACCAGAGATGAACCGGGCCAGGGAAGGGAGGTGGTGAGGGGAGGAGGCAGGCACATTCCGGGGCCCAGGTGTGGGCCGGAGAGCCAGGGAAACCACTCACAAGGAAAATGAAGATCAGGATGGAGCCTCTCTTTCCAGAGCAGGGAGGCTTAACCGCGGTTCCCGTGTAAATGTTGGAATTGGCAGCCCCCCGCCCCTCTGCAATGAGTGATTGTCAGGGTATATTGAAACGAACAGTCTCCGCTCCTGGAACTGAACCTTTACTTTAATGGAAAAGGGCAGTAGGAGGGAGGCAAAATCGACTTAGTCACTGTGTAGGGAGGAGAAGGAAATGGCGACCCACTCCAGTATTCTTGCCTAGAGAGTCCCGTGGACAGGGGAGTCTGGTGGGCTGCTGTCCGTGGGGTTGCACAGAGACACAACTGAAGCGACTCAGCACGCATGCATGCATGCATTGGAGAAAGAACTGGCAACCCACTCCAGTATTCCTGCCTGGAGAATCTCAGGGACAGAGGAGCCTGGTGGGTCACACAGAGTCGGACACAACTGAAGCAACTTAGCAGCAGCAGCAGTGTGTAGGGAGCAGAGCTCCAAAACCTGCCCTGAGTGGGGAATAGCCAGGTGAAGACGAGGCCTGCAGGCAGAGCCAACAGTGTGTTTTCCCCCAGAGGAGATGCCCAGAGAAGAGTCAGAGTGAGGCTTCACCGTGGCGTCTGATCTGGGCACTGCTGGGTGTCTGCCTGCCCTGCCCGCTCAGCATCAAGTGACATCCATGCTGCCTGTGACAACTCGCGCTCCCAGGCATTCCCAAACGTGCCCTGGTGGGGGTACCGGGTATTGCCAGTCGAGAACTAGTGGGGTAGAAGTCAGGCGTGTGCACACTCCCGTGTGTATGTGTGGAGGGGGTGCACAGGATGGGGAAGGACGATGGCCAGAGATGAGGCTGTGAGGAGGCTCAAACTGCCTTCAGAGTCATTCTGGGGAATAAGCCACACTCTGGGGTAGGGGATGATGGGACAGACTGATGCTCCAGAAAGACCATCCTGGCTGCCAGGTGCGGCGTGCATTAGAGGCTTTGAGAGCGAAGACAGAGGCTTGGGATTCTCTTTGTGGAAAGATCAATCGCACATTTCCTTAATAGACACAGGACTATCTTGGATTTTCTATTTCTTTTTGTGTCCATTTCAATAATTCATGTCTGTAAACAGAAATAATTTGCTTTCTTCAATTATTTTTTGCATAAAGTTGTTTGGCATCTGATCCTGTCACTTCATGGCAAATAGATGGGGAAACAGTGGAAACAGGGTCAGACTTTATTTTGGGGGGCTCCAAAATCACTGCAGATGGTGAGTGCAGACATGAAATTAAAAGATGCTTACTCCTTGGAAGGAAAGTTATGACCAACCTAGACAGCATATTGAAAACCAAAGGGCCGTCTAGTCAAGGCTATGGTTTTTTCAGTGGTCATGTATGGATGTGAGAGTTGGACCGTGAAGAAAGCTGAGCGTGCAAGAATTGATGCTTTTGAACTGTGGTGTTGGAGAAGACTCTTGAGAGTCCCGTGAACTGCAACGAGATCCAAGCAGTCCATCCTAAAGGAGATCAGTCCCGGGTGTTCATTGGAAGGACTGATGCTGAAGCTGAAACTCCAATACTTTGGCCACCTGATTTGAAGAGCTGACTCATTTAAAAGACCCTGATGCTGGCAACGATTGAGGGCAGGAGGAGAGGGGGACAACAGAGGATGAGATGGTTGGATGGCATCACCGACTCAATGGACATGGGTTTGGGTGGACTCCGGGAGTTGGTGATGGACAGGGAGGCCTGGTGTGCTGTGGTTCATGGGGTCACAAAGACTCCCTCATACTCCCTGGTTTTCCTTTTTGTGTCTGGAGGATTTGTAGTGATGTCCCATCTTTCTTGCTGATATTGACAGCTCGTGTGTGTGTGTTTTAATCTTGTGCATGCTCACTGCAGATTTGTGAACCTTATGGATCTTTTAAAAGAACCAGCTTTTGGTTTCACTGATGTTTCTCTATTGTGTGTCCATTTCCTATTTTGATTTCTACTTTTATCGGTTTTATTCCCTTCCTTCAACTTTGTTTCATTAGCTCTTCTTTTTCCAGTTTGAACAACACAGACCTGAACAGGGTGGGTCCATTCAGACTCAGATTCCCGCCCGCCCCCCCCCCCCCCCCCCCGCCCCACTACAGCACGACACAACCCTGCACTGGTTGTCTCTACAGACGCAGGACCTGGGGCCGATGGCGGGACTTGAGCGCCCGTGGACTTTGGTGCCTGAGGTGGGCCCTGGAGCCAGACCCCACGGCCACCAACAGCCGACTGCGTGCCGTTTTTCTTATCATTTAAACACTTAAAGTTTGTTTCATAATCTCTTCTTTCACCCACAGGCTATTTGGTAGTGTGCCTTTAAATTTCCAAATATTGAGATATTTTCCAGCTATCTTTTTTTTTCCCCATGGATTTTAGTTTAGTTCTGCTCTGGCCAAGATTTTATTCTGTATGTGAAATCGTAATACTCTGCATGGTTTCAAGCATACAAGTACTACATTAGGATAACATTCTGTGAATAGAATAAAATATAAATGCAGATTCCAAATAAAAGTAAAAATAATATTTTCAAATATTAAAAGAAAGCAAGCTCACTTTTAAAATGGATTATGTTCGGAACCACATTTTTCTGTATTTCAGTTCTACTAAAATCATTTAAAGGTGTGATGCTAACAGTTCTCTTTAAAGCATCTCTGCTGTTTGTTGCAAATTATATCATTTTAGAACTATAAAGATTTACGATGAAAAAAGATATCAACTTGAAATGTTGGTGTCGATTTTTCCAAGTTCCTTTAGTGAAACGTGAACAAAAACTTTGAATACAAATGAGCTAAATAATGAGGGTATCTGAAATTTTTTTTTAAAAGGTGGGTGAAACCTGAGCCTGTTGGAAAGGAAGCAAGGAGGACGGAGAGGCTGAAGACAGAAGAGACGCCCCTGAGGCCGGGATCCTGGTAGGGAGGGACTGGCCTGTGAGCAGGGCCCAGCCCTCAGCGAGGGGCGCTCCCCCACTGACAGGGGCGTAGGCAGGAAGGCGTGGGTCTGGGTGGGAAATGCCCGAGTGCCTGTTCAAGGCCCGGAGGGCAGAGTGAGCGCAGACAGCAGGAGCGGATGTGGGTGGGGAACAAGGTCCTGCCGGAGTTCCAGGGGCGCTGATGCTGATGCTGATGCTGATGCACGTGCCCACAGCATGAGCGAGGGGGCGGCGACCTGCATTCTCACAGGCCCTGTGTCTGAGATCAGGCGTCCACAGGGCTGGTTCCCTCTGAGCCTCTTCCCTGAGACTGCAGACAGTCCCCTTCTGAGCACGCCAGCACCCCCGTGTCCGTGTCCCAATGTCCTCCTGTTACATGGAGACACTGATCAGAGTGGATTGGGTCCCACACATAAGCAGAGTACATCATGCGAAACGCTGGGCTGGATGAAGCACAAGCTGGAATCAAGATTGCCGGGAGAAATATCAATAACCTCAGATACGCAGATGACACCACCCTTATGGCAGAAAGCGAAGAATTACTGAAGAGCCTCTTGATGAAGGTGAAAGAGGAGAGTGAAAAAGTTGGCTTCAAGCTCAACATTCAGAAAACTAAGATCATGGCATCCCGTTCCACCACTTCATGGCAAAAAATGGGGAAACAATGACAAACTTTATTTTGGCGGCTCCAAAATCACTGCAGATGGTGACTGCAGTCATGAAATTAAAAGATGCTTGCTCCTTGGAAAAAAAGCTATGACCAACCTAGACAGCGTATTAAAAAGCAGAGACATTACTTTGCCAACAAAGGTAGTCATGTATGGATGTGAGATTAGAACTATAAAGAAAGCTGAGTGGTAAAGAACTGATACTTTTGAACTGTGGTGTTAGAGAAGACTCTTGAGAGTCCCTTGGACTGCAAGGAGATCCAACCAGTGCATTCTAAAGGAGATCAGCCCTGGATATTCACTGGAAGGCCTGATGCTGCAGCTGAGACTCCAGCTGTCATGCGAAGAGCTGACTCATTGGAAAAGATCCTGATGCTGGGAAAGATTGAGGGCAGGAGAAGGGGACGACAGAGGATGAGATGGCTGGATGGCATCACCGACTCAGTGGACATGAGTTTGAGCAAGCTCCAGGAGTTGGTGATGGACAGGGAAGCCTGGCATGCTGCAGTCCATGGGGTCACAAAGAGTCAGACATGACTGACCAACTGAACTGGGTTCACACAGACAGCCTCATTTTAACCAAGTCACCTCTTTAAAGGGCCTGTCTCTGAATTCAGTCACATCCTGAGGTGCTGGGCGTCAGGGCTTCGACACCCGAGCATGGGTGACGTGATGGAGCCACACACAGCGCCCAATACACAGGGCACATGAGATACGGGCCCTGCTGCCTGGCCGGCCAGCACAGCGGGGACGCAGGCAATCCAACAAGCTGTCGACACGGGCCCAGGGGCAGCAGTGCCAGCTAAGGGCCCTTTCCCCGGTGGCCACTGCGACAAGGCACCTGCACGCCCCCCGCCTCACAGACCCTCACAGCCCCTGAGAAGGGGCGATGGTCGTTCTGAGCCAACCTGCCCAGGCCACAGCGTGGACAAGGGGTCAAACGTGACAGTGGGCGCTGGGGAGGCTGATTCACACCGGAATCCGGTAAGCGGAGCCCACGGCCATCCCTGCGAGGGGGCCCGAACAGAACCATGTGGCCGACACTCCCCGGAGAAAGGGCTGCTCCTCCCCTGCCTGCCTGCCTGGAGCGGGGACACGGGTTTCCTCCCCGTCTCTGGACTGGAAGTAACTCTGGCTCTTCCTGGGGATCGAGCCTGCAAGCCTGCGGGCCGGGGGTTCCACCGCTGGTTCTCCCGGACTTGCCACCTCCAGAGCCACAGGCGACAGCTCCTTGGACACGTCTCTTAGGCCGTGTGCAGACATCCTGTGGGGTCTGTTTCCCTGAAGAAGCCCGACATCAACACGCAGATGCTGCACTGTCCTCGGCGTTTCACCGACGAGGAAGCTCAGGCTCACGTGGACCTGGGAGAGGCCTTGTGCCAGGGCCTGGCATTCTGCTTGACTTTCCTGGGCCCCAAGGTGGCACGGGCTGCCGCCTCCTGCCCCCAGGAGTGAGCCATGCACCCCATGAGTCAGTCCTCCAGGCCCTGGCCCGGCAGCGAGGGCTCCCGGACCGGGGCCTCCTGCTGAAGACAAGGCTCCGTGGATCCACGCCCTGCCCATCGCCGTCTCCCGCTCCCTGCTTCTCGTCCTTCCCTGAGCCACCCTGGCTCGCACCCGCCCCTCACACCCAGCTCTGGGGTCCGGGGTGGCTGGCTCCTCAGGCCCAGCCTGACGCCCTCTCCAGGCACAGGGCTGCGTGTGTCCTCATAGGGCCTTTTCCCTGGGGACTCTCCGGCCAGACACTTGTGCCCACTTGGCCCTTGGCCACACGAGGCTAGAACACTAGAGTCAAGGGCTGGGAGGAAATCCCCTGGGTGCACGGCTGACGTTGCAGGCGTGGCCACTGGGAGAGACCTCACCACCCCCACTTCCTGCAGTCAGGGACCACCAGCGCTCTGCGGGGCACAAGGCCACCCGACCAGACACAGCCCAGCCAGCGACTGTCAGGACGAGGGGACCTTTAGAGTCGCGCAGCGGGGCTTCCCCGGTGGCTCGGCCAGTGAAGAATCCGCCTGCAGCGGGGAGACCCAGGCTAGGGAAGACCCCCTGGAGAAGGGAATGGCTACCCGCTCCGGCACTCCTGCCTGGAGAATCCCATGGACAGAGGAGCCTGGCGGGCTGCAGCCCACGGGGCCCTACAGTAATCACCTGTGCAGTGTCTTACACTGGACGCTGGGCACCCACCCCGCTGACTGTGGCTGCAGTCCCAGACACTCCTGCCATTGCCTTCTCACGATCTTACGGGTGATTCTGGAGTTCTTAATAAAGCCCATTCTAATCACTTTCGTAACACAGTTAAGAAATCTTGCCCTATCTAAGGTGAAACTCACGTTCTACAGCTCCTGGTAGCTTGTTTTCCCTATTTTCAGACTGGCAATCGGAGTAGGAAGGGACATTTTCACACGGTAAGGTAGGGGTCACTCCCCTTTGCCCTCTCTAGATATTCAACGGTCTCAGCAGGATTTGCTGAAAAGATCCTCCTCCCCCCGTGTTCTGTGACGCCACTTTACATACATACCCAGTGTCCACTTGTGAGGGTCTGTTTCCGGCCTCTGCTGTCTCTCTGGTCTGTTTATCTTTGTGCCAATGCAATACTGTTCTAAGGAAACTTGGCTTTCAATCCTCAACCATCGTGTTCTTTCGATCCATCGTGGTGTTCTTTCAGTGTCTTGACCGTTCTTGGCTTTTTACATTTCCTTATACATTTTAGAATTTTTTTTAACTTTCTAAATGTTTGTTGCTAGTCTGTAGAAATTCAGTGAATCTTTGTGTATTAATCTTGTGTTCAGTAACCTAGCTATTTTCATTGATTGATCCTAACACTTTATGTACAGACTCCTTTTGGCTTAGCGATCAACAATTCTGAGTTTTTCTTCTGCAATCACCGCCCTTCCACCTCCTCTGTGGATGTTTTTCCTGGGCTAGCTCACCTTTCCATTCCAAGTGGTGTGACTGAAATCCCACCTTTGTAACGTCAAGAGGACAATTCTCGACACTTCTTGTTTGCTATCTGCTGAGTGCACGTTCCTAGGTAACTCCTTATCAGAACAAGGAACTTCCCTCCTGTCCCTTTTCATACTGTTCATGAGGTTCTCAAGGCAAGAATGCAGACGTGGCTAGCCATTCCCTTCTCACGGACCACGTTTTGTCAGAACTCTCCACCATGACCCGTCCGTCCTCAGCGGCCCGACATGGCGTGGCTCATGGTTCCATTGAATTAGACAAGGCTGTGGTCCGTGTGATCAGTTTGCTTCGTCTTCTGTGATTGTGGTTTTCACTGTCTGCTCTCTGATGGAGAAGAGGCTTGTGGAAGTTTCCTGATGGGAGGGACTCGCTGTGGGTAGAACTTCGTGGGCTTGCCCACCAAAGCTCTGGTAAATCTTTAACAGTTTTCTGCTGATGGGTAGGGCTGTGTTCCCTCCCTGTAGTTTGGCCTGAGGCCACACAATGCTAGAGGTAAAGGTAACCTCCTCCAAAAGGACTTACGTCAGCATGCCTGTCCTCCCAGGACTGCTGCAGGCCACCGTACCTGTCTTGAGAAACCAGTATGCAGGTCAAGCAGCAAGCAGACGTGGAACAGACTGGTTCCCCATCGGGAAAGGGGTGCATCAAGGCTGCATCCGGTAACCCTGCTTATTTAACTCTACGCAGGGCACATTGTGAGAAACGCTCGGCTGGAGGAGGCACACGCTGGAATCAAGACTGCCAGGAGAAATGTCAGTAACCTCACATATGCAGATGACACCACCCTTATGGCAGAAAATGAAGAGGAACTAAAGAGCCTCTTGGTGAGGGTGAAAGAGGGGAGTGAAAAAGCTGGCTTAAATTCATGGCATCTGGTCCCATCACTTCATGACAAACAGATGGGGAAACAATGGAAACAGTGACAGATTGTTTATTTTCTTGGGTTCCAAAATCACTGCAGATGGTAACTGCAGCCATGAAATTAAAACACCCTTGCTTCTTAGAAGAAAAGCAATGACAAACCTAGACAATGTATTAAAAAGCAGAGACATTACTTTGCTGACAAAGGTCCATATAGTCAGAGCTAGAATTTTTCCAGTAGTCATGTATGGATGTGAGAGCTGGATCATAAAGGCTGATTGATCATTGAAGAACTGATCTTTTTGAACTGTGGTATTGGAGAAGACAAGATCTTGAGTCCCTTGGACTGCAAGATCAAACCAGTCAATCCTAAAGGAAATCAACCCTGAATATTCATTAGGACTGATGCTGGAGCTCCAATACTGTGATCACCTGATGCAAAGAGCTGACTCATTGAAAAAGACCCTGATGCTGGGAAAGGTTGAAGGCAGGAGAAGGGGGCGACAGGGGATGAGATGGTTGGATGGCATTACTGACTCAATGAACGTGAGTTTGAGCAAGCTCTGGGAGATGGTAAAGGACAGGGAAGCCTGGTGTGCTACATTCCTTTGGTCCCAGAGTCAGACATGACTGAGCAACTAACCTGTTTCTAACATGCAAAGGTGTTTTAAAATCTGTTGGATGTTTGTGAATTTTTTTCTGCATGAAACGTGATTGTCTCTTATTTTTTAATTCAGTTTACTACTTTGAAAAAACGTGATCCCAATCTTTGCATCCCTAGGAAATGGTTTGTTAGTAACGCGTTCAGGATCTTTGGATGGATCTTTGCTCGGGCATGAGACGAACATCAGGGTCATGCTGTCCTCACAAAAATTTGTGAAATCGTCCCCTTTTCTGCAACTTTGTGCGTGGTTGGCAGTATTGCTAAAACGTTGGTAGAATTTGTTGCTGATGCTGAGCCTGGAGTCTTCTCTGTGGAAGTACTGAAGAGTCAATATTTAAACCAGGATTTTTTTTTTTTTAAGGGATTTGTCCATGTCATCTAAAAGTTCAAATTCACTAACATAAAATATTCACAATATTCTTTTAAGGCCTCTTAATGTCCACAAGATCTATGGGGATAATGATTTTCTAAGCGTCCTCTTTACTGGTCTTACCACAGATTTCTCAATTTAACGTATTTTTCAAGGAACCAATTTTTGGCTTTGTCTTTTTTGTATGTTCCTAATTTTGTTTTTTTAATTATTACTACTGTGGCTGCTTCCTGTTTAATTATTTTCTACTCTCATATTTATTCCTTTATTACCCTTCAACTGTGGTTTTTCCTATTTAAGATAATGCTTACCTTATTGGTTTTCTGTCTTTTCTCAGAGAAGCACTTATGGTAATAAATCTCCATCTAAAAATAGCTTTAGCTGCAGCCCACAATTTTTTTTTTTTTTTTTTGTGGCAGCGCCATGTGACATCGTGGGATCTTAGTTCCCTGACCAGGGCTCAAACCCATGCCCCCTGCCTTGAAGTGCAAGTGTCTTAACCACTGGAGTGGCCAGGGAAGGTCCTGCAGCCTGCAAGCTTTGACATGTAGCATTTTCATTAACACCCAATTAAAAATATCTCCTATCTCTATTTCTTCATTTGACCCTTAGGTATTTGAAAAACACATTATTTAATTTTCTACTTACCTTTCTGGTATTGATATATAGCTTGATTGTACTAGGGTCAGAACATACTGTGTCTATGATTTCAATCCTTAGAAATCTGTTCAGATCTGTCTTAGGGCACAGCAAAAGGACCAATGTTTGATAAGTGATTCCATGCATATTTTAAAAGAACATGTATTCTGCAGTTGTTGGGAGTATTGTTCTATAAATCAAAAACAGGAAAACTCCAAGTACAGTCATCAAATGTTCACTCTCCTTTACTGTTTTTACCACTTACTGAGAGGACAGACCACCGCAGGCTGACCACAGGATGGCTCCAACCATCACGCAGATCAGGGCAAGAACATCCACAAGCAGTCTCGAGACAGCTGGCTGGGAGCAAGGGACAGCTGAGGCCCAGCGGGGACAGAGGGAGGGAGGGAGGGAGGGAAGCGGGGGGAGAAAAGGACCCAGCAGCCCTGGAAACGCAGCCCCTCCCCTGGGCTGCTCACAACTAACTACCCCTGGGTTTACTCAAGGAGAGACGAGCGAGAGGCAAATTCTCTCCCGCTGCTCCCTCCTTGCTCGCCCGGAAGTCAACACTAAACGACATCCTCACCTTGTCTGCATCACCGCACGGACTAGAGTATGTGGTGCTCGTTGCTGTTTTATCCGTTCCTTCTCAGCAGGATGTCAGCCTTCGGGGACCACAGACTGTCCTGTTCAGTGCTGCGTCCGAGGCCCTGCCTGGTATGCTGCTCACGAAGGAAACGGGCTCAGAGTGGTCAAGCAACCTGAGCAAAGCTGCTGAGCTGGCAGGAGGTGGAGCTCAGCTGTGAGTTTGGGTTTCTCCACTCGTGCTCTCCCCATAAAGCTCCCCTGGCTCTGTATCGAAAGCCACAGTTTAGGCATCTCGGCTGCATTTATTTTCTCTGCTTCTGCGGAAAGAAGCTGTATTGCCCCCTCATTCACTCCCTGCTAATTAACCACAGCAATTATTCATTAAGCATCTACTTCTGTGTGACTCCAGGCATTAACCTCTGCAACTCAACTTCCTCATCCATGTAATGGGATTAATACTGGAACAGACTGCCTAACTGCTGCGAGGATTAGTGGTTAATATTTTTTAAGTCTTAGAACATTGCCCAGTACATGGAAAGCACCATACAAGAATCTGCTAAAGGAACAGAATACACTTAGTGAGCACCTACTGTATGCCCAGCACTGGGGCAGGCTGAGAGGAGGAGGAGGAGGAGACAAGACAGTTTCCACGCACGTCCCTCAGATATGCTCACAGTGAAGGTGTCAGAGGCTTAAAAACGCCAACAGTAGCTTGAGTGAGTGTTTGCCATGTGTCAGCCACTGTCCTAAGTGCTTCCACACACATTCGCGCTCATCCTCACACACTGAGAGGCTGCAGGTGCTACAAGACCCATTTTCGGATGACACAATCTGCCCGTAGTCTCCCAGGTGAAAGAGCGGGCCTGGACTCCAGCACCCATTCGAGTTTATACTCTTGACCACCACTGCACACGGTGGTGGTAAAAAGTGTTATCCAGGCTATAAAACATCACTTTAAGAACCTGCTTAACTGAAAGAAAAGCACAACGCAATTTTATATTCAAATGAACAATGTACATTATGTTGCTTAAACAAAAAGAAACATTTTACTTAATGTCCCTAATTTAAGGTTTCAACTTGAGCAGGAATAAACAACTACCAGAGCCTTCAGAAAGCCATTTCTCCGACGTAACTGTCTGGCTGTGATGAAGGAGCGCATGAGCAAACTGCAAGCACTGCTGCTGAGCCGCTTCAGTCGCGTCCGCCTCTGCGGCCCCCTGGACTGCAGCCCACCGGGCTCCTCCGTCCACGGGATTGTCCAGGCAAGAGCACTGGAGGGGGCTGCCATACGCACTGCATCTACAGAGAAGCTCACCTTTAAAATTCATGTATATTATAGACAGCAAATCATGTTTACACTGTGAAATGCCACCTGAATGTGATTTGACCTCAAAAAAAAAAAATATTAAAATGTGTAGGGAAGAAGAAAATAGATATTCCATCATATAATTACAAGTGGAGAAAAAAATCTAAATTTCTTTTAAAAAAGGTTTTTAACTGATTTTCCATACCCAGGCCACTGTAGCTGAAATTATCAGAACCTTGGACAGCACTGAAAGGGCCTTTTCTCTTAAATGTTAAGGTACTTCCCTCCCTTCCTTGCATTTAAAAATTGTGTCTTAATCTTACTGCCTTTCATACACAGATTGATTCCTTTCTGTGTAGAACTGACAGCATTTTATATAAATATATATTTAGGGCTTCCTCTTGCAAAGAAAGCATTTTTGTCCCAAAACCTTTGTTTACCCATGCATATTATCATTATTTATATAATTAATAGAAATCAAAAGAGCACAAAAATTTAACATTTAGCTGCCAGCTGTTGCTGTGAGAGACACAGATCAGTGCCTTCAGGAGCTAATGGACACAAGATATACACACGTAAAAATCTCAATTTCTGATTTGAGATTTACTAATAGCCCACATGACCTCAATCACTCCTCGGTCAGGCTTCTTTCAGCAGTTTCCAAAGAATCCTGTTGGTTTCAGAAGTTACCGAACAAAAATGCATCTGGTATCAGCTTCCAAAAGAGTCAAATCTATGAGGTGTATTAACAGAATGGACATAAAGACAAATTCTAATAGTTTATGCCTAAAACCGTGAAAACAAGTACTTCTGAAAAACGAACACCCGTTGTTAAGGTATTAAAAGGCATCATGCTGTAAGCGCTCGGATTCGGCGCTGAGCAGGAAGGCCCTTCTCGGCTCTCTCCTGGAAGAGACCAGGCTATGGAACTGAACCGCACTGCCAGTCCGCTCTTGAAAGCGATACTATAGCCACAGAGCTTGCTGTGACCGTTCTCTCTCTTCACAAATTCTGTGAGGCTGGGCTGCCTTTTTTTTCCCCTTTCCTTCTAAACGACTGATTGAGGTGGTGCTTTAATCCTCTGTGGTGTGTAAAACAAGGTTCTCAGAAGCTCCAAGTCCCTGGCAGAGGACAGGGAAGCTGTTGTGTTCAGGAATTAATGTGTCGGGAGGCACCAAACGCAGCCACAATGCAGCCGTCAGCGTGTTTTCACTATGCAAGCCCCGCATTTCCTATTTAGAAAACACACAGTCCTCATCCCATTCTGTATTCTCACAAGGCTCCCTTTGATGTGTGTGTGTTTGTTATTACATGGCTTATACCGACATGTTTGTGTGATGCCACTGGTGTGCACACATCCATTGAGACAGGGAAAAAAAGAAGTGTCTATTGCAAACTTGTTAAAAGGAAAAGGGACTCCCACTGCTTTCCCCTTTGGCCAGACTTCTAGTTGGAGACGAGGGGTTTAACTCCTTGTGTCCCGGAAGAGAAGGGCTTCTTCCTGCATTCTGGATTTTGCAAAGGATTCTTTACCAACGGAACGTCACAAAGGATGCCAGATTCTACAGTTGTAGAAACTGGCATTTCTTCAGTTATATAGAAGACATTAGACCACATATGGGAAAACTTTTATTTCGTTCTTAACATGCTTCAGTTGGTTTTTTTTTTCCCCCCACAAAGCAATTTAAGTACAGCTACAAAAACTTAGGAGCACTTTACTTTGGAACAATCGGTATTTCTAGAAAACTTCTGGTGGGTCTTGGCCATTTTCATTTTATGCAAGATTTCACGCTAGTTTAGCTTAGTAACACGGCTGTTCCAGAAGACAACACATTTTAAGCATCCACAACACGACCTGCCCCGAGAGTGTTTGCTGATTACATCAGTGGTCTGGGTGGCTGCAAGGACTTCCGCACTCATCTAACCCGGTTCTTCCCGAGTGCGCGCACACTGACAGACACGGGTCAGAATGGCCCTGCTCCCTCCAGCTGCTTCTGCAGCTCCACTGCCCCGGCTGAAACTGAGTGGTGCCTTTCCGAGACCAGTGCTTTTTAAACTGAGGAAGGCCTGGATGAACCTTATATGCCGAGGTTCTGCACACCCAGGCGACCGTGAGATCTTCCTTCCTGCTTACAGCCAGGGCGGTGGTTGATGCAGGCACCGGCTGGTAAGCCTCAGGGGTCTGGGGACGCCTAGGTCTAGGGTGATCTGGAATGGGAAGGGTTAATGGCCCCCAAGTCCCCTCACCCGCTCGCTCCCGCCACATTCCAGAGGGACAGGGCTCAGTGACACGCTGCCCAGGACCCGAGTGAAGAGCGGGAGCCCTCTGAGAGCCCTCTATTCTTCGCCATCTCTCGAATTAATTAACTGGAAATGAGTCTTGTCAATGTTTTGGAAAGGCAGAGGGAGGAAAAGCGATGGCTAGAATTAATCACAGTGAGAACTACTTCAGCCGCCTGCCAGCACCCAGAAAACCCCCCAAGAGGAGACAAAGAAGGGAAGGGGAGAGCGGGCCCGAGCAAACTTCCAAGTCTTTGCCAAAGAAGGGACATGCGCTCAGCGAGAGTAATTTACTATCTGCGGCCACAGTAAGTACAATCTATCACTTAAACGCACATTGTATTCCACGGGGACAGAAGCAAACCAGACAGCTACATTTTAAAGCAAAGAATCAACAGGACCCTCAAGCACTTTCACTTTTAAGCTTATATGCATTTAACTCTATTATCTAGAAGATTCACAGATTCTTAAACGTGTATGTAATAAAATCTTCAAACACTTGCGATTTCACATACTGCGAAAGATCCAGGAAACAGATTCCAAAAATTCAGATTTTTTTGGATGGAGAGTTCATTCACTAAGAGGGAAAAAAAAAAAGAAACAAAATTGCAGATGTAACAGAGCTATTTACAAGAACCATCAAAGGAAAAAAATACAAGAGAATTTTGGTCAACGATAGAAATAACGGAAAGAAACCTGAAACAACCCATTCAGCATCATACAAGGAGCTTTCTGTTCTTTTCACTGCAGCCAACATTAGCTGTCTTTTAAAGAAGGTCTCATTACTGCCAGAAACTTTTACACCACGTGAAAATTTTGATATGCCTTTTCTTTTTCTCCCCTAGAACAAGTCTGAAATTTCAACTCTCTTAAGAAAATGGCAGGGTAAAGCCCGAACAAAAAGTTATTTGCAATTAAATGTAGGGCTTTCTTTGCCATCTCAGGAGGCAAAATACATCCACCCATGTTCTTATGAAGCAATCACATCAAAGTGTCACTTCGAAGGTGATGGGGAAGTGGGGACCACTTTCCACAGACTGAAGGGGAACTAGTCCTCCTCCTGAATACTTACCAGCTGAGGCGTGTCACTAGTTGACTTCAGAATCAGCTTGTCACCCCTCTTTTCAACTTCAAACCCCATTTTCTTGAGCAGGGATGCATCTGCCAGACCCTGCTCCTCCATCTTCGCAATCAGGTCTTGGTTTTGGCTGTTGTCCTCCGTGAGGTTTCGGATGGCGTACACCACCCACTGGGTTAGAACTGGGAGCAGAGTGAAGGAATCTGCCAACATGCTTTCACCCGAGCATCACTGGAAGAGGAGGAGACGGGCAGACGACCCTAACACCCAGAGTCAACCAACACTTTCTCCTGGAGGACGTGCTGTGAATATGCATGCAGAGCGGGAAATAGTTCAAGAGGCGAAGACACACATACACACACACGTATGTCCAACACTGCGTGTGTCCAGCAACTGGCACAGAGAGGTGCTGGACTGAAAGAACAGAGCGGGAGGCAGAGGCTTAGAGCAGCCGCACGGGAAGTGTGTGAGCACAAGCACGCACGTCGGTGTGCACGCGCACGCACACACACGCGCGCCTGTGTGCTGGACAGTTTTGTTACTGAGTCACCAGGGAAGGAATAAGAGCAATATAGAATGAGTCACAAAGATGCTAAGGTAGAATCGGGCAAGATCGTCTTGTTTAAAGTAAGCCCAGTTATAGCTGAGCACTGGTCTCCTGGGCGCCACGTGGGATCCCCTCACTCTGTAGAGGCGGAGCAGGCCTGTGAAGGCCTTACTGTGCCGTCTGAACGCGGCACCTCCCTGTGCCCCAGCCCGGACCTAGGTGTTGCGTGCGGTGTCGGTCATGGCACACGCAGACAACTAACGAGGAACGTAGACTTACTGCGCTCTATGCTGAGGTCTGTACTTCCCAAGAGCTGTGGGAACCTCAGGAGGGCGCTAGGCGGCCAGTGCAATGTCCTTCCGTAAGACTGCCCTAGTCTCAGGCCCAGGGACACAGAGAGACGCCAGGAACACTGGGCCTGGCACCCTCTGTTGGTTCAGAAGGAACAAAGTGCCAAGTGTGGAATAAACACTTTTTCCAAGGAACAGAGGCCCCCATGCCCCGTGATCAGGGGGACAGCAGCAGGAAAACAAGTCCTTCCTCCTTGTTACCAGCGTCCCCAGGCATGCCTGTCTGATGCCACATCGAGGCATCTGCTCCCCAAAAGGCGATCAGACGGGTCCCTGAACTCAGGAGTTTGCGCTCCGGATGCCATCCCAAACCTTGGCTCAGCGGTGAGGCTTCTCTCCTCAGCACGGGAGTCGCACAGAAAGGCTTCCATGCGCACAGAGCGCGGGAACCAAACTGCCCCTAGTTCACTGACCTTGAAGGAAAGCAGCAGAACATGAGCCTGTCCACTCAAGTCAGGCAGCCAGGACATAGGAAACCAGCGGCTCTGGGCTCGGGAAGTGCTGGCTGGTTGCTCCCTCTCGGTTCCGCCAACGCGGCCCACAGTCACGAGCGCACACGGACCCACTGGTCTCTGGAGGCAGACCACCAAGACCACTGGTGGGTACAAGTGACCAACCTTTTCCACAAAGGGCAGAGAATGGTGGCTGATGCAATCCTAAGATAACTGCCCTAAATGGGAAAAATGCTCTCATCTCGCCAGGACCTGTCACCCTCTCACAACAAAGCCCAGGGCCTTTAGAAGGCTGTACCTCTTTTCTGGAGATGAATCCACAGACTCTCAAACGCATACAAGTTGAACTCCTCCTCTTCCACAATCACCAGAACCCCACTTTGTCATGGGAGAGAGAATGAAAAGGATGATCCTGGGCAACAAAGACTTTCAACACATTAGTGACTTTCTCAGCAGGGATCACTCACTATAATTCACGTCTCGCGCAGGACGCCATCATCACCATGCAACCCCTGCTGCAGAAAGAGGTGAGGCAGGGGTCAAGAGAGCTGAGTGCAGGAGCGAGCATCTGAGGCTGAATCTGGGCGAGACCGTGTATAAGCCTGGAGCACTCCAGTTCCTGTGTGTGACAACTCTCCAATGCTAAATGACAGGCGCAAAACACTTCTTTCTGCAGCTTCCTGGTTATTCACTTTAATTGAAAGAAAGAGGGGAAATTCCCAGAAATGCACTGACAGCGCCTCACAACTGGAGGGCTGGCGAGCTCTGCAATCGAGGCATCAGATGCCAGTCTCGCCACCACCAGCTGCCAGTGCCGAGTGTCTCTGGAGGAAAGGGCCATCTTCCAGAGCTTCGGACTGTCAGATGATCTCAGCTCCAGGGCAAATGACACCCCAGGCTCCGGCAACATCACCTCGCCAGGTGGCCCCCATCTTTCCACATGCGAGCCCTGACCTGGGACCTGCTCCCCCTCGCCTGCCCCTCCCCACCCGGGGCGAGCAGCTGAGACCCCGCTCCTGGAAACCCACCTGCTCTGTCCCGGCCAGCCCTGACACCAGCTTGAGCTGGGCGTGCCTACTGCGTGTTTCCAAACATTCTCTCCCTTCTTCTTTTTCCTTTACTAGTTCACATCACATTGCACCTGCTGATCTGCTTATGCGTTGGTGAGCTTCTAAGAGGGCAGGAGCCAGAATCCGTTTTCTCGTCCCAAGCATGCAGCTAGACCCGACACACAGTGGATGATGATGTGTGTGCTGACATCCTGAAAGCTATACTTATTTGTTCTTATTTCTGTCCACCCCAACGCCCTGTGAGCTCTTCACAAGCCAGGATGATGGCTTATTTACCTTCTGTCCTCTGCTCCAAGCGTGGCGCTGGAAACATCTGCTCGCTGTCCGAGCGAGCGGATGCCACTTCCCACCCACCGTGTGTGCACGTGAGTGTGGATGTGTGTGTGTGTGTGGAGGGGGTGTGGTGGCAGTGCAGTGACCCACATGGGCTGTGCTTTTCCGTCTTGTTCTTGGTGTGGTTTCCTGACTCAGGGCTTCGCAGGGTGGAAGGTTAGATGAAAGTAAATCAATATAAATGCAACTCAGGCAAGGAAGCCGGACCGTGTAAGTAAAGGTCCAGGATGGCGAAACCCAGGAGGACCCCGGTGTGGACGGGTGGAAGGGTGGGTTGCAGCTGCGCCACCTAGGGAGTGGCCCTGGGCTCTGCGGGCATCCTGTGGCGGCGTTTCAGCATCTTGCCCCACTGCTCACTTGCTCATTTCTGCAGAACCCTCACAGTCACTACTCTGAACGGAGGCAACAGTGAGATTGATGACGACCGTCCTGATGATCAACCCTACAAGCACCCGGGGTGGTGCTCCCAGCCGGGGCTGTGGGGACAACTGGGACCATCCCTGTCTCCCGGGAAGCAGGCTCCTGGCACAGCCTGACGGGAGCAGCACTGGAGCCCAAAGCCGGAGCAGCAGTTCAGTCTTCTCCCAAAACTGGAGTTCAAAGGGCAAACAGACGGGTTAAGTGGAGGGCGTGGGAGGGGTCTAGACAGTAAGGCCACACGGTCACGGCCGGGTCAATTTCCCAGAACGCTGAAAATCAAAACACACACAAAACAGCGAGACCCCAACACGTCTCACTCAGACTTGTATTTCATATTCTTTATGTCATAAGTGAAACCAACCTTACTTCCTCTCTCAGGCGGACCTCACCCAGTCCTGCCGGACACTGTGATTAGACGTGAAAGATGTGCCCTCCATGTCGACCTAAGTGAGCACCCCGTTTGGGGTTTGTGCTGTCCGCCTGTAAATCAAAATATCGCAACAATATCCTCCAATGTGTGTCTATTTCCAGTGAGAACATCCTGCCACTACTGTCTAGGATCTCTGAGTTCCTAATTTTAAGCTGTTCCTTCGCAACGTCTGCGTTGAAGAGAAGCAAGGAATCCCAGCCCCAGGACCCGGCTCATGAATATGCACGACTCCCCTCATTAGGAGCCGGAAGGGCCAGGCTGGGTGCCCTGCAGACCCAGACAGCCTGGAGGGTCACAGGGAGATGAAAGCGGCCCGGTTAATATTCACATTGCCCTCTTGTTCCCTCTCTACCGAGACAGAGAACAAGCAAGAGGGGGGGAGAAAATTAAACATCTTCCAGAGTCTCTAATCCTACCAACACTCCAAGCGTTCCATTGTCTGCTCGGCTTTAGAAAGAGATCTTCTAACGTTTCCATAGCTACTCCAAACAGAAGGCGTGAGCCTGTTTGTAACAAAACTGCCTTCAAAGAACCCTGCGATCAGCACTGGAGTGAGGACTCACAGTCCGGCCGGCCCTTCACCAGAGCACGTGGTGTCTTGAAAGCCGCTAGTGATGAGCCCGCGGACTGAGCGCCTGGGAACCCCGGGGCCTGGAGAGCTGAAGTGAGATGCGGCCCCAGGACCCAGCACCCGAGCGTCGGCAGCCATGAGTGCATCCTCTCCACACCGTCGGCTCCACGCTGAGCCCTGCAGCCCCGCACCAGGCAGGTGAGGAGGCAGGGCGGGGCAGGGGAGTGCGGGCTGGGAGGCAACTGGAGACAGAGAGAGACCTCACGGCCACGGCACTGCTAGCCCAGGGCTAGGACTGATGTGCCAAACACACTCTGAAAAAGCCAAGTCCGGTGAGTCAGGACACTGGTGCTGGGACTGCTGATGACAACGACTCTCATCTGACTTCCAGCTACTGGAACCACTGCAACTTGAGGTCCTTCAGGTGATGGGGGACCAGGGCCCTGTGATAAGAGGGACTCTGCTCTGGCCACTGTGCTCAGTGTGTAGAAGCTGCTGAGAACAGGAGCTGGGGGATTATGGCCTGTGATTTTGAATGGATGCAAGTTAAAAAGTTTCCATATTTTTAAAATTCATTAATTTACTTTGGCCACGCCGTGCAGCTTGTGCAGTCTCAGCTCCCCGACCAGGGACTGAACCTGGGCCCCCGGCACCTCCCAGGAAGTCCCTAGTTTTCATGTTTTCAAATGGTTGGGGAAAAAAACAAAAAGAAGATACCAATTTGCGACACACAAAAATTACGTGAAATCCAAATTCCAGTATCCATAACAAATAAAGTTCTATTGGCACACAGTTACACCCACTCATGTGCGGACCGTCCATGGCCACTTTTGGGCCGCAGTAGCCGAGCTGGACTGCTATGATGGAGACAGAGTGCCCAGCAAAGTCTAAAATACTGATTAAAAGCAGCCCCTTACAGAAGAGGTCTGCCAAATTGCCCTGGACCATGGAAGGAACCGATATATACTAGCTGAATGAACAAATGAACTTTTCAAAGGGCTGGCACTAAAAACTTAAAACTATTTGCTGTTGCTCAGTCGTGTCTGACTCTCTGTGACCCCCATGGACTGCAGCATGCCAGGCTTCCCTGTCCTTCACTACCTCCCAGAGCTTGCTCAAACTCGTGTCCACTGAGTCAGTGACTCTAACCGTCTCATCTCTCTGTTGTCCCCTTCTCCTCCTGCCTTCAGTCCTTTCCAGAATCAGTCTTTTCCAATGAGTCGGCTCTTCACATCAGGTGGCCAGAATACTGGAGCTTCAGCTATTTAGACTAAAACAATTTGAATGCTGAAGGATTTTACTGACTTCTCAGGATATATGTGTGTATGTACATAAACTATGTAGTATCTATTTATGGTTTTTATATGTTAACATGCCTGCAGATGTATAATGTGCATATATTTAACATCCCATGTATAGTACGCACATAACAGATATCTGTGCTATATACAGTATCTATATTTCACCTTGCTTGCAGAATACTAGAAATATATTTTTAGACAACAGACCCATGTACAGCCAGGGGTTTACATACTTGACAAACTTTCCAAAGCACACTACTCAGCAGGGCAGAGAACACACGTCAGCACCTCGGCTAAAGCTGGCCTGAGGACAGGACGCCCAGGCCACCTTGTTAGGCTTGAAAACCACATTGTCACCTGCCCTGAGACTTCCCTCAACATGAGGATGCTTTGGAGGCAACGTCCACATCTAAGCTGGTATCTTCTCAGATTAGTTAAAATGGCAGAATTTTTCAGAGTGCAAAGCATTAGTTCTGTTTCAAGACTTTTCCAAAATGCTTCACGTTGCTGAAAACCAAAACACCTCAAAATACGGCAGTTCTCGCCAGCCAGAGGGCAGGAGGGCAGGAATGGGACATTGAGGGCGACTCCTCTTCCTGCTGAGTGACAACCGTCCTGCCTCCCCCCGGCCACGCAAGCCAGAGAGACCATGAGTGCCCAGGGGCCGTGTTCCCAGTGGGCTCACTTCTCTGACCCTGACCCCATCTGCAAGAGTGCCCTAACCAGCCTCTGCTCTGCTCTTCAAGTATTTACTTTCTGAGAGAAAAAAAAAAACAATAAGGCATTTCCCAAACTGCTGCCAGGGAAGGCCAGGCCCCACCAAGGCTGCTGCTGCCGGAGTAGGAACCTGCGCAAACAAACCGCAGTGGACACCCGAGTGGGGCTGGGGCGGGGGGGAGACGGGCGTCCTCGGACAGCGGGCAACCTGCCTGTGACACGGGGGATCCAGAAGAGAGGGTCCTTGTGGAGGAGACAAGTCTGAAAGACACTGCTAGTGCCCATTAATGAGGAGCCACCCCCATCTGCAGGGCTGAGCTCTGTGTCCAAACGCGGGGACACTCGGCTGCGTGGTGACCCGCATCCAAGCTCTGCCTTCATCTCCAACCATCACTTCACTCAGTTAAACTACAGGCTCTCCTCGCTCAGAAAGTCAGGGTCCTCACTGGGCAGACGGCATACTGGCCCCCTCGTAGGGCGCTGGAAACCAGAGTGTGCTCAGTCCCCACCACAAACCACCCGCGCTGGCGCGCTCTTCCTTCTCCGAATTGCTGGTCTGTCTGGAGTCTAACTCTCCCCCCCGCGTTTCTGCATTTTAATCCGAGGGCACATCTCTGCGGCTCAGGTGTGTCAACGCCGGCCAACGCAGACCGCTCGAGGCCCTGGAGTCCGTCCTAGCAGTGAGCGCAGGTCAGCGTGTATGCCCTCTCGTTCACCGCCTCACAGCTGACGGCTACTACTGAACGCAGTGAACGAGCACTGCAAGGCGAGGGGAGGCGAGAAGTGAGCGTGCCAGCACGCAGCCACGACCCACTTGTCGCGGCCCCATGGACTGAAGCCCACCAGGCTCTGCTGCGGGATTTCCCAGGCAAAAGTATGGAATGGCACGGGTTGCCACATCCTTTGCCGGGGGATCTTTCTGACCCCGGGATCGAACCCTGGTCTCCTGCATTGCAGGTGGATTCTTTACCAGTTAAGCCACCAGGGAAGCCCCAACAGAAAAGTGCAGGTGAGCAAATTATTGCCAGATTTGGAAAATGAAGGCCACAATCACAGTAAAGTGATAGGATTGTGTTTCATAGGTGCTACCGGAAGGAGCAGAGTCTCAGTCTTTATTGAGGCTGAACGTCGTCTCGGAAGCTCCTCTGCTCTGAGAGCTGGGGCTGCTTTTCAGCCTCCAAACGCCCAGGGAACTAGAACATCAAAGGAAGTGGCGCAGAGGCCCAGGGGAACGCGGCTGAATTCTCACAGAAACATCCCAGCATACAAGTGTCCACCAGAGAAACACAACCCGCCTGTGTCTGAATGATTCTGAGACAAAGGCTGCATTCACCAGCCTCGGTGCGCACGGCTGACTTCCCATCCACGACCGCCTGCAGGCAGGGACAGTCACAGCTTGAAGGCTCCTCTCTGCTCAGGAGCCAGAGCCATCCTGCCGTCTCCCCAGGCTCCCTGCGTCACCACGTGGGCGAGGAACCGCGGAACCGCTGTCCTCAGCCTGGCCCCGGCCGCGATGAGCCCTCCGGCCCTCAGGGCCCAGATGGGTCAGGCGCCGGCCTCCGAGGCTCGCCGCTGCCACCCCGCCTCGCAGCCTGTCAGCGTGGGGCAAAGCCATAGAAGACGACACCACGCTCGGCCTGTGGCCACCCCACACTCCCCACTCCAAAGTCCTGTGGTGCACGGGGGCTGCCGGGCAGGTACCTCATGTCCACAGCTCCGTGGGAAAGGGCCCCCCGGGCCTGAAGCTAATTCTGTCTGTGACACACTCCGGGACCATCTCACCACTTCAGAGAGCCGCGTGGAGCGGCCGTCAGCCTGGCAACAGCCCCACAAACGGTCTCGGGCTGGGATGGAGCGAGGCCGCGTCTAACCAAACCACACCAGAGGGCCGGGCCACCAGGCGGCTCCACGTGTACTTGGGGGCTCTCGAGGGCACACAGTCTGAGACTGACAAGCCTGGTGCGGGGCGGGGCAGGGACGGCCAGCTCAGGGCCTGCCACGTGGTGCCAGGCCTGCCATGTGCTGCCCACCCCACCACAGCCCTCACTCCCTCCGCCGCCACCGCTCACTCTGACCCTCCTGTGGAACGTGTGCTCACCAAGGAGGAGGCGGTAAACGCTGCAGGTGCCTGGCCTCCGTCCGCTGAGGGGGCAGACCCCAGTCCTGCCAGAGCTGAGCGGTACGCGCGACTCTGCTGATGGCACACAGGCAGGCCCCCCGCCACACCACCTCAGCCTTCGGGCTCCGGGGAGACCTCCTCCAGGAGAGGCCTTCTGAGAGGTGAACTGCTCAAGGGAAGCCAGGACCCAGGCTCCGCTCACGTCAGGGGCTCCGCTGATGGGGAGGTCACTGGGCCCTGACAGAGAGAAACTTGTGAGGAGCAGCCGGCGGAGGCAGGGATTCTCAAGGGCCCGCCAGGGGAGAGGGTACGTCCACAGCACTCTGCTCTCTGGAAGAAAGGACTTGCTGGCCTGAACAAATTTCTAGCTTCAATCAATGTAAGCAAAGCTCTGCAGGGGAATTAAGTGTCTCTCACATAAGCCACTGCTATTTATCTGCATGAAGTCATAACAGCAATAATAAGCATAACAGAGCTTGTGGTGTGATCACCCGCAGAGCCACTCCAGGCACTGACAGAAAGTCCCCACCTTCACCAGCACAGCACTCGCGGGAGGTGATGCCAAACCTTCTATTGATGAGAAAACAGACCCAGCAGGTAGAGGACCTGATGGGGTTGGCCTGGTCTGGATGTGGGCTCCAGCCCCTGCCCCTCTGCCCTAAGCCCTCCTCAGGGACCAGCCCATGAGGGGAGACCAGTCCATGGAGGGGGACTAATCCATGGCGGGGGGAACCAGTCCATGGTGGGGGGGAACCAGTCCATGGCAGGGGACCAGCCCAAGAGGGGAGACCAGTCCATGGCGGGGGACTAATCCATGGGGAGGGAACCAGTCCATGGGGGGGGGGGGGAACCAGTTCATGGCGGGGGACCAGCCCAAGAGGGGAGACCAGTCCATGGTGGGGGGGAACCAGTCCATAGTGGGGGGACCAGCCCAAGAGGGGAGACCAGTCCATGACAGGGGACCAGTCCATGGGGGGTACCAGTCCACGAGGGGAGACCAGCCCATGAGGGGGGAGACTGGTCCACGAGGGGAGACCTGGAGGAGGCCCGGAGCGGTCCCCTCCAGCCAGGCTGACTTCAAGCTTCTGAGCTCTGCCTACACATCAGGGGAAGGAGCGGCAGGTTTTTAAGACTTGAAACAGAGTCCCTTTCTCTCAAAAGATGAAATAAGCCTTCAGATGCTGGTCAGGGTGATCACCTCCGCAGAACACCTTCATGGGTGACAGTGACCCATTTAAGATGAAACTCCAGCCTGGAGTAGACAAGGCGCACGTGCGCTCAGTCACATCACCGTGTCCGACCCTGTGTGACCCCATGGACTGCAACCCGCCAGGTTCCTCTGCCCATGGACTCTGCAGCAAGAACGCTGGAGCGGGCTGCCAGGCCCTCCTTCAGGGGGTCCTCCCAGCCCAGGGATCGAACCTGTGTCTCCTGCATCTCCTGCACTGTAGGCAGATTCTTTACCAGTGAGCCACCCGGGAAGCCCAGAAAAAGTAAGTAACCGCATCTAAATTACGGAAGATTATTGTTTGCCTGGCACTAACAACATCTGTATATGAATAAAGCACAGCCAGGGGTCAAAAGCAGCTCTCAGACACGAAGGCGCACACAAGGAGCACCAGCAGCGCGGGGCTTCTGGAGGGCTCCCAGCGGCTCCCAGGGGTCGGTGCGCGGCACGCAGGCCACCCGAGTGCCTGTGCCACCTGTCCTCAGTCCAAACTCCACTAGTCTGGACACGATGAGCCCCCAGGTCACGCAGCCCGGGCTGGTGGCCTCTCCTCCCGCCACCCACAGCAGCAACCAGAGTCAGCAGGCAAGAGCAGCCAGCCCACGGTCTGGACGGGCACAGACCCGCGGACGCCTCACGCTGTCTGTGCACACTGCAATCACTACCAGCTGAGCTGAGCACTGGGGGCATGGGCGATTCTGTCGCCTCACTGAGGGAGGACCACCACTGTGCGGTGTCCACTGCACAGTCAAGACCACCTTCAGCAACCGAGAGCGTGCAACGCCTCCAGCACTACCTGGAAATAAGCACCCGTGACACCTGAGCCAAGCTGCCTGCAGGGGGAATACTAACGTCTCAAGCTCTTCCTTGACGCAGGTCTTTCTAAAACTTCTAAAGTACTGGCTGTCCCACGTTGGGGGAACCTCACTCAATTTCAGAAATCTAACACTTCAACATGTTTTCCCTCTCCTCTGAACAACACGCTTCTTGACACTTACACTGGAATGAGAGCAAGCGATTTAGATACAAAGGCGGCTTTCCACTGTTAACACACATCCAGCCTCTCAGGACTTAACTGCCATCTGGGTGCTCGTCTGACAAACACAAAGGCCCCGTGCTCGGCGCTGGGGATCTAGTAACTAACAGGACACGCAGGTCCCTGCCCCTGTGGCACTGGCGTTCTAGACAGGAGGCAGGCATCAGCCTCAGAGAGACAGACCTTTAGGCTGATGTGGTCAAGCATGAGCACAGGAGGACAAGACACAGATGAGGGAGGTGGGAGACGGCTTCTCTGAGGAGGGGACTGAGGTGAGAACTTGGGATAAAGAGAAGCTGGTCACCTGGTGCACTGGGGAGACAGCAGCAGCGCCAGCCGTGCGCGACCTCACGACAGGAGACACAACCTGGGCAAGGCTGGGGCTGGAGGCAGGATGCTGGCAGAGGGCAGGGGTCGAGGCCAGAGGCGCTTCAGGCTGCAGGAAGGAGTCTGCATTTTATACGATGAGAATCCACTGAAAGAGCTGAAGCAGAAAAATCAGGCAGCTCTCTTTGGCAGCCGTGGAGGGTGGCTTGGAGGGAAGACAGCGTGGGAATGGGGACCAACCAGCATCCACGACAGCAGGAGTGAGAGTGGACGAGGAAAGACCCGGGCTCAGACTCCAGCGCTGCCCGCCTGAGCTCCATGCCCAGGCGAGGTGGCTTCCCAGGAGGTGCAGCAGTGAGGAACCCGCCTGTCAGAGAAAGCAGACGCAGCTTCCACCCCTGGGTGGGGAAGATCCCCTGGAGGAGGACACGGCAACCCACTGCAGTACTTGTGCCTGGAGAACCCCATGGACAGAGCTGCCTGGGGGGCTAGAGAAGCCAGATCACGCAGGTCGATGAAACCCCATCTGCTCAGTTATCAACAGCGGTTAGTTCGCCAGCTGCCAGCACTCCTCCCGAGGAAGGGTCGCCAGTTCACGGCCTCTCACGAGTCACTGTTTCTCAACCAGCACTAGAGGCCACAAGAGGATTTCATTAAACACAACACCATTTCTCAGGTCTTCATTCTCCCTGTGCCAATCTCCAACTACGGGACAGAGAGTCAAGGCGATCACCACGGAGGGGGGCAAAGCAGAGAGGTGGGCACGTGTATGTTCACCTGTAAACTCAGCTTCAGCTAAGTGCCCATGAGGTGAAGGCCCGACGCCGCAGTCCCCCTGAACTTCCTAGAATGTCCAGCGGACAGAAATAAACACACTACGAACTGGTGTAACAACTACAATGTGAAATGACAGGATAAACGAGACAATAAAAAGTGGCCTCATTTGAACTGGGATTCTGGCAGACTTCTCTCAAATAAATAAGGTTAACTCTACCCGGGAGAATGGCCAGTGTAGACGGAAGGAGACCCCGGGAAGACGGACAGCAAGGGAGCCAAGGTGCCGAAGGAGAGTCAGGAAGGGCCGCCTGACACTGGGTGTGGCAGTGTGGGGACGGTCTAGGGGACGCCTCCTAGTGAAAATAAAACTTAAACTTTAAATGGTGTTCGTTAAATCAACCAGCCAAAGGAGCAAACCCTTAAGGACAAAAACGAATGGCAATAAACTGTATGGAATGAACTGTACACGGTGGCACTTAAAACATGAACAGTAACCACGGAGAAGCCAAATTAAGAAAACAGTGTCGTCGCCAAGCCAGGCGGGCCAAGTGACTGACAGGGACTCGAAAGCAGCAGCTTCCACATTCTCGCCAGCCCAGGTGGAGGGGGAGCAAGGGGCACACGGTTGCTTGCAGGCCACACGGCTCCTGCCAAGCACCTCACCTTGTGAAGGACAGACTCCCGTTTTCCAAGAGGCGTGACAGTAAACCTCCAGCAGTCTTGTCTTTCGTGCAAGTAAACAGGCCGGAGCAGGACTGATGCACTCTGACCTCTAGGAGGAGAGGAGACGGCTGAGTGAGGCAGGCTGAGCAAGACCCACGGGTGGCCAGGCGTGAGTGCAGGCCCGAGGTCAGAGGGCAGACCACCATCTGGCCTCCGTGTGCGCACGAGGCATGTGCTGCTCACAGCCTCCACACGCAGACGTTTCAGTGTGTGATGACACTGTTCACTTCGAGTCGCTGTGAGCCTCACAGTGTAAGAAAACAAGAGGTGTATAACCAAAAGCCAAGTAGACACAATCTGAAGGAGCATAACCTGAAGCATGTCAGTCTTACTGTAAAACAGCCGGACCATCTGCCAACACACCTGAACAAGGAAGGAGAGTCCACTCTTGTGAGCGTCTCATTCATGACAGGACATCCCACTCCTCCAACTTCCAGCTTTGATTGCTGGGGAACTAGTTGCTAGGATACTGTAGAAGCTACATCAAACAGTTGCTAGGATACCACAGAAGCTGCATCAAAGGTAGAGCTCCTGCCCCCTCTCACTCTGAATGGGTCTGGCCTGCAACTGTGGAGCCTGAGGGGTGTGGGGTGCAGTGTGGTGGCTGAGTGCCGCCCATCCTTAGCCCCACGCCCACACAGGACCCAGGGAGGCAAGTTGTGTCCACGCTTGTTTGCTCTGGACAAGGACAAAGACTTGGTTCACACACCTTCAGCCACACTAGGCAATGGGTAAAAGCATCAGTGAGAGGCTTTAAAAAACCCACATCATGTAACTGGGAAGCTAAACCCAAAGTTTATCTTTTTAAAGCCAAACGGCAGTAAAAGGTTTTCTAGCTTAAATTAATGTCAGCTCAACAAATGAACGAAAGATCACTGAACGACCACCAGGGGCTTGGTGCTGGGGACACAGAAATCAACAGCAGGCATCGCTCCCCTCCGGAGGATGCAAGACCTATTTCAGGAGGACAACGTCCTGGCTATGTGAGTGTCAGGGCGGGCAGAGGAAGACACGAACAGCAGGCCTGCAGTGAGCACAACACAAGCACTTCCCTGGTGTGGGGGCTCGCTGGTGCCTTTATAAACAGCAGCAAGGTCAGCCAGCTGTACGAGCCTGAAGTGTCTGAGGTGCTTCCCTGAACACCTCCCTCTGGCGGCGGCTCGGCAGGCCCAGACACAAGCTAGACTGCTCGTGAAGCGAAGGACGGGATGGAGCATGTTCTCAAGTTTCCACTAAAATCCCTGCATTCCCCAAGATGTGGCACTGTGGCCCAGAATTTCCAAAAGGCACACGAGAACCGCACAGATTCCAGGGAGTCCTGCAGCAGACGCCTTCCTACCACACGTCTGACACCTATGTGCATTACTTAGAAGACTTCTCCGACATAACAGGTGTTTAAGGCGCTGCAGACAGAAATGCGCTCTGGGACACACTGCAGTGACACCCCTGGGGCCTGCTGGGTCTGGCATGGGGTGTGCAGTGTGGCATAGGTCCTGCCCGGGACAGGCTTTTCTGGAGGGCAAGGTTACACATCCAGGGGTCTGCGTGTGCTGCGCTCATGGAGGGGCAGAGGAGCCCGCTGACACAGAGAGCCGAGGCACTCGGGCTCCGCTGGGGGCCACGGGGGAACTCCAGGAGGAGGACACGCGTGCTCAAGTCTAAGAGGGGGAAGGGCTGGGCCAGCGGAGAGGCGCCCGCAAAGAAGTCTAGACGCCTGAACGAGGAGCAGGGCACAGACAGCGCTGGGCTGGCCCCGTGGTCCCGCTGCCCAGGAGCTGGCAGAGCCAGCTGTGCTCGGGGAACCAACTCCATGAGCGCCTTTCTTCTCATCTGTGAAATGACAGTGCTTAACAAAGAGCCCTGTTAAAAAAAGGAGGAAAGAAACCGCCTGTGCAAGGTAATGTAGCTTAAAGGTTATATATGTATACAGCACAGGGTTGGGCACCTAGAAACTACTCAATGATTTTTAAAATGTCAGTGTGAGAAGCAGCAACGCACACCTCCTTGTGTACATCCTGACATTTCCTCACGGGCGCACGTCACATGAGCCCGCCCAGGTTGAGATGGAGAATATGCCCAGCACCTGGAAGGCCCCTGGGTACCACTGCCCACCTGTGCCCACCCTCCTACCCATCAAGGTAACTACCATCCTGACTGCTACTGTCACAGATTAATTCTTCCTGCTGGTAAACTTCCTCTACAGGGAGTCACAGAGCGTACACTCTCTGAATCCAGCTTCTTTAGCTCTGTGCTATGGTAGTGAGACGCACCCGTTACACAGGGCAGCCCATTCTCTGCTGCTGCACAGCGCGCTGTGGGATGGACGTCCACGCTCTTCTGCAACTGCTGACCACGTGGGAGGGTTCTGCTTTGGGGCTGTTATAAACCCTGTGACTAGGAACGCTTCTGCACATGTCTTCTGACAGACACGTGTGTGCCCCCCCCGGGGCGTGACTCTGGGCTCACAGGGTGGGCCTGGAGTCAGCAGACGCTGCCCAAGTTCTCCAGAGAGACTTTCCTAACTGACACCTCCCAAATCAATTCATCACAGGTCAGGCTGCCCCACGCCTCTGCCATCCGCTGGTCCTGTCATCTCACCAGCTCTTCTGGTGGGTTCCTGACTGTGGGTTAAACATGTATTTCCCTGACGAGGATGCTAAGCTCTTTCTGTACAGTTACTGGCCATCCGGGTTTCCTCTTCTGTGAGATGCCATGGGCCTTTTGTTCTTTCTCAGAACCTGAATTATCTTTTGTTGTTTCACAACAGTCCTTAAATTAGTATGGGTATGAGTCCTTTGTCAGATACACGTTTACAATGCAAATAATTTTACAGAGTTAGTGCTTTCCCAGTTAAAATTTTGATGTTTTGTTTAAGAAACCTTTGCCTGTTCCAAGACAAGAACCATACTTTCTTATGATTCCTCCTAGAAGCTCTTGTGTTTTACCTTCCACATCAAGGTTTATGAGCTGTCTTCAATTAGTGTGGGTGAACAGGGTGAGATACGAGTGGCAGGTTTTTCTTCCCCGTTAAGAGATATTAAATTGGTCTAGCATCATTTACGGAAAACGACCACCCTTTACTCCTCAAGTACAGGGGGCCTTTGTTGTGTATGTGAGAGTACATTTCAGGGCTCTTTTCTGTTTTGCAGTATCATTAATATTACTTAAGTCTTACCCCTGACTCACAGTGCGCTCACAGATGAAACTCCACCTTGCTCCTGGGCAGCCACAGCTGTCACAGGACATCTGTGGGGCAGCATCTGCCTGCTGAGAGGCTGCAGGCTGGGCGCTTTGCACACAGCACACTCCTTCCACCACGGCCCTGTGGGGGTCCGTCCCGCTTTAGACACATAAGCTGAGACTCGCCACACAGGCGGAGCGGCGCGCTTCGAGGCTGAGAAGCGGCAGAGCCTGTGTCTGCGGCCCCCAGGGCTGGTGCTCGTGCCACTACGCCATCCATGCCTCCGTGGCATGGCATGACTGGGAGACTCTGGTTACTTTCCTATAAAGGTACGCTTCTGGGCACACGTAACACTTACAAATGAGGCTTTTCAATATAAAAAGAAAAAAGAAAAGAGAAAGGAAGGAAGGAAAAGAAAGGAAAGAACAGAAAAAAAAACCCGACCTAGTTTAGACGCTCATCCTATCCTTGTCCCCTCCTCCTCCAATAAAAACAATATATATATATATATATATATATATATATATATATATATAAAACCCACATCAAGGACAACTGATCAAAACACAGATCAAAAAAAGAATGAAAGAAAAACATTTCAAATAAAGTTCAGCTGTTTCTATTTGGAAACAGCAACAACAAACAATCCCACTTGCCACAATAAACTGACAAATAAGAAACTGACTCTGTGGTGGCGGGGCTGGAATTTTCCGATGGTATCTGCTACTGTGTCATTACTGCGGGTCCCCGCAAGGGAGCGGCGGATGAACAGCTGGGCTGTGTCCTGATGTAGCACAGCCGCTGAGGGCCTTCCTTCGGGGTGAACAACCCCCTGGGATGTTGTCTTTTCCCTGGAACTAGAAATCCCAGTCCATCACTAGAAGACACCTCCAAGAAACGGGACAGCCAGCCTTCCAGTCCCGTTCCTAGCCTAGGGGAGTTGACAGCCCAGTATGCTTGGATATGCCACCCAGAAATTCCTAATCCCCATGAGTGGTGGAGAAAGAGGAAGTCTTCCAGGGGGTCGGAACTGTTGACTTCCCACAGGGAATGAGGATGCCTACCTAAGGTAACATGAGCCCTCATCCCCAACCCATGGGCGATGCGTGAGCACACAACACAGCCCGCCGATCCAGAGCAACCAGAGAGCGGAGCTATTCTTATTAACTGACCTTTACTCTCAGCTCTGATTCCTAGTCTACACACATGCAATATATATTGCTTTCTTTAACACAAAATACTGAAATTAAAGTTCAATGAAAGCTCGACTGGTGTGAGTTAATAGAAGGGGCTGAACCACCAAACAAAGCTGAAATAATACCGCTGCCAAACCAAGTTTATTCAATTCACAAAAGAATCATCAAATCCAAGGGAGAAATTTCTCCCCTGCTTAGGAAGATCTTCCCTACCTGTCAAATAAACATACACACACACACACTTCATCAAGCTGCTGGTTTTCATTCATTTGTTCACTGCCTTACTCAGTCAGGTACCCATCCTAAAATATTTACTGGACATTTAGTATGTGCCTATCAGTGGCATATTACATTGAGATAAAAACAGACAGAAAAAAATAGGTCCATGCCCTTATGGCCCTTGGTCTAGAGGGTACTTAGGACGCAAATGCACAAATACTCAGGTACAGACTGGGACAAGCTGGAGGAGCAGAACAGGTCCCAGGAGGGGCTGGCGAGGCTCTGGGAAGGCTTCCCTGCGGAAGAGAAGAGGAGGCTGAGCCAGGGGAGAGAGTGCAGCCAAGGGAGGAAGACAATGACTTCCCTGAGGTGAGAAATCACAGATTCGAGGAACAAAAGAGGAGGCCTGTCTGGGGAATGCTAAAAGAGGGAAACCAGTCTGGATCCAACTGAAGAGGCAGGTGGGGCCAGAACACACAGGACCTGTCAGGACATGCTGGAACCTGTGGACATATTCTAAGTATGGCAGACAGGCTTGGAGGTTCTGTAAATAGGGCCAAGTTTATGAGAGATGGAAAAGAAAAGACCCTGATCTGGGAAAGATTGAAGGCCAGAGGAGAAGGGGACAACAGAAGATGAGGTGGTTGGATGGCATCACCCACTTGATGGACATGAGTTTGAGCAAGCTCCAAGAGATGGTAAAGGACAGGGAAGCCTGGCGTGCTGCTGTCCATGGGGTTGCAGAGTCGGACACAACTGAGCGACTAAACTGAACTTATGAGAGACAGAGGGCGGCAGGCAGAGTCCAAAGGTATTACCACCTGAACCCCACCATCACTCGCGTGATGGCCTGAACTATCTCCACCCTACCCTCCTCCCCAGTCTGTGGAAAAAACTGTCTGCCAAGAAACCAGTCCCTAGTGCCAAGAAGGTTGGGGACCACTGCACTGAAACACTGAGATCCTGGAGCTATCCCAAATGCTGGAACCAGGCACACATTTTCTAACAAGCCAAACAGTCCCTCACCCATGAACCCATTTTAAAGGAAATTCTAAAAGAAAGTCTTCAGGCAGAAGGAAAATGACCCCAGGTAGACAGACAAAGCTGTAAGAAGGGGTGAAAGGCAGGAAAGGAGTAAGTATGTGGATCCATCTAAATGAAAATTGATAGTAACGTTTTATAGGGTTATAAAAATAGAATGAAAATATATAACAGCATGTAAGCTGGGGGATGCTAAGTGGTCCTATATTATCTGGAAAAGGGGTAAAGATCTGAAAAACATTGTATTTTCCTTAGTCAAGGATGCATGTTATAATTTCCCAGGGAACTATTAACAAAATAGAAAAAAAAAATTAAACATTTTAAACTGAAAAAGATAAATGCTTAATTATACAAAACAATTCAAAAGAAGCAAGAGAAAAATAAAATAGAAAGCAAATCAGCCTGGCTTAAATATAAACAGATAAGCAATTACATTAAATATGAATGGGCCAAACACAGCAGCTAAAAGGCAAAGAAACCAGACTAAGGAAAAGTCAGCCATGCTCTTTACAGCCAATGCCTCTGATATAGAAAGACTGAAAATAAAAGTTCTGCAGTGGTTTTACCATGTAAATATCAATCAACAGTGAAGTAAAGTAGCTATATTCATGTTAGGCAAAAAGCATTTTTAGAGATACAGAAGGTCACTTTACAATGACAACGGGGACATTTTTCAAGACCTGATACTTTAATAATACTGTCTCAAAATATATAAAGAAAAATGCTATATAACTAAGAGGAGAAATTTGGAGAAATCTATAGTCATAGGCCGATTTTTAAAACATCTCTCTCTCTAATTGATAAACCAAAATAGAAAAAAGCATCAGTAGAAATGTAAAAAATTTACAATCTTGACCTGAAAATACTGTACTCCACTATGAGAAAGCAGATATGACTGTCCAGCACACACAGAACAGCTGCCGAAACTGGCCACACAGCGGTCATGAAGCAGGTCTCAATACATTTTCAGGACAGAGAACACCCAGCATGCGCCCTCTGGTCATAATATATTTATGTGAGAAATGAGTCCCCCCCAAACAATTCCTATTTGTTCAGAATTTAAGAAACGCATTTCTAAATAATGCATGGGTCAAAAACCCCATAATAATCTTAAATACATGGGCAGATATGCCATGATCGTGGATGGATTAGAAGACTCAGTATTGTTTAGACGTCAACTCTCATTAAACTGATTCTCGCCAATGCAATTTCAGTGAGCAGAGGTGGAGGTTCTAAGCATGTACATGTGTGTAAACGTGTGTGCACATGAACACGCAGGCACAAATGGGTAGACTCTGACTAGCTGGTTTTAAAACTTTTACGGGCAAACACAAACGACCAAACATAGCCATAATACTCTAAAAAAAGAAACAAGTTGGAAGGCCTCAATCAACTCAATCAAGGACTCAGTCAATCAATCTACAGTATCTTGAAACTGCAGAGAGCGACAGTACCTAAGACTCTAGCACTGGCACAGACAGACACAGAGATCAGGGAAAGAGAGGAGAGTCCACAGCCACCCACACGACACACGGCGCCACAGGAGCCAACGCGTGTTCTTTCCAGTACCTGGGCCGGGACAATGCTGTGCTCCGGTGGAAAAATACAGAAACAGACCCTCCCTCACACCATGCCCAAAAATCAATCCCACATGAATTGCAGACCTAAAGATAAAAGGTAAAAATACAAAGCATTCAGAAGATAATACAGAGTATTGTCAGGACCCAAGTGTATGAAAATAGTTAACAGAATACACACTCAAATAAACTAATCATCAAGAAACAGTGGTAAACTCGACTAAAAGGTAAGAAATTTTGTTAATAAAAAACTATGCAGAGAATGACAAGATAAGTAATAGCAGAGGGGAAAGGGAACATCAGCAAGACGCACGGCTGCCAAAGGGCTTCTACCAAGAATATGTGAAACAATCTATTGCAGACAAACTATGAAAAGATAACCCAATGAAAAAATGGGCAAAAGGTTTTCATCAAGCACATTTTACACACACACACACACACACACACACACACACACACACACACACATACACAATCCAAATAGAAGATGTTCAGCCTAATCAGAAATGCAGACAATAGAGCAAATGGGATCTTAACTACAGTGGAAGCACGAAGGGGAGAGCAGAGGGGCTGGTAACAGAAGCTAAGTCCCAGTGTCATGACAAAGTAAACAGCTAACGTCAGGACCTGACAGACCAAGGGACAGCGGCAAAGCACATTACTTAGCTCGACAAAAGCAACAGCTGAGACAGTGAACAGCAAAGTGCTGGAGACTGGGCCAGAGATTTCACTCTCCCATCTATACCTTTGGCATTAAAAAAGCCAACAGATGTAGTATTTTGATGAGTAAAAACATATAGGAGAGAAACAAACCTAAGAAAGGAGGGTGGGAAAGGGAAGGAGAGGTAAGGAGGCAAGGTGCGGTGATGAAAGAATGCCTGGGGCAACTCCCCCGACAGCAGGGGCAGACAGCGAGGAGGAGCGCTGGGTGGATCCACTCTGTGATCTGCACCCGGCCCGTCTGCTCTGAATACACGGCAGCCAGGTTTCAACTTACGGCTCCCATCTAAAAATTGAATCCCTACAAAACCTGGATTTCTAGGCTATAACGCTTTTTCATTTCTGACCATCACTCTCCCTTAGGTCTCATCTTAAGTATATCTTACATGTCTTTAAAATCTAGTAGGCCTTTATAAAACAAAAGTCTAAAGAATTACTAAACATATATAACACTAAACATCTAATGTTTCACCTTTTCTTGACAATTCAGAGAAGATTCCTGAATCTTGCAATACTTCATTAATAACCATTTTAAAAGCCAGTTATCCATATAGACTGTCCATATAAAAATTTTCAGTGTATAATTCTGAGTCATTTCTCCACTACATTAGTATCTTACTATGCCTTCTCTGTATGCGTTCTGACCATCCCAGTGACTCATAGGAGGCAGTTTAGAAAAGTGGCTGAGAATCAGGTACACGACAAGCTTAACCTCTGAGTCTGACCTTTAGTTCTCAGTTTATTTTCTCATCTACAGATGTGGAAGATGATGATAACAGGACCTGCTTCACAGTGTTGTCAAGACTAAAGAAGGTAACGTATGTAAACACATAGTAGTAGTTCGGTCGCTCAGTCGTGTCCGACTCTTTGCGATCCCATGAATCGCAGCACGCCAGGCCTCCCTGTCCATCACCATCTCTCAGACTTCACTCAGACTCATGTTCATCGAGTCCATGATGCCATCCAGCCATCTCATCCTCGGTCGCCCCCTTCTCCTCCTGCCCACAATCCCTCCCAGCATCAGAGTCTTTTCCAATGAGTCAACTCCGCATGAGGTGGCCAAAGTACTGGAGCTTCAGCTTTAGCATCATTCCTTCCAAAGAAATCCCAGGGTTGATCTCCTTGCAGTCCAAGGGACTCTCAAGTGTCTTCTCCAACACACTTCAAAAGCATCAATTCTTCGGCACTCAGCCTTTTTCACAGTCCAACTCTCACATCCATACATGACCACAGGAAAAACCATGGCCTTGACTAGATGGACCTTAGTCGGCAAAGTAATGTCTCTGCTTTTGAATATACTATCCAGGTTGGTCATAACTTTTCTTCCAAGGAGTAAGCGTCTTTTAATTTCATGGCTGCAATCACCATCTGCAGTGATTTGGGAGCCCAAAAAGATAAAGTCTGACACTGTTTCCACTGTTTCCCCATCTATTTCCCATGAAGTGATGGGATCAGATGCCATGATCTTAGTTTCCTGAGTGTTGAGCTTTAAGCCAACTTTTTCACTCTCCTCTTTCACTTTCATCAAGAGGCTTTTGAGTTCCTCTTCACTTTCTGCCATAAGGGTGGTGTCATCTGCATATCTGAGGTGACTGATATTCCTCCCGGCAATCTTGATTCCAGCTTGTGTTTCTTCCAGCCCAGCGTTTCTCATGATGTACTCTGCACAGAAGTTAAATAAGCAGGATGACAATATACAGCCTTGACGTACTCCTTTTCCTATTTGGAACCAGTCTGTTGTTCCATGTCCAGTTCTAACTGTTGCTTCCTCACCTGCATACAGATTTCTCAAGAGGCAGGTTAAGTGGTCTGGTATTTCCGTCTCTTTCAGAATTTTCCACAGTTTATTGTGATCCACAGAGTCAAAGGCTTTGGCATAGTCCATAAAGCAGAAATAGATGTTTTTCTGGAACTCTCTTGCTTTTTCCATGATCCAGCAGATGTTGGCAATTTAATCTCTGGTTCATCTGCCTTTTCTAAAACCAGCTTGAACATCAGGGAGTTCATGGTTCATGTATTGCTGAAGCCTGGCTTGGAGAATTTTGAGCATTACTTTACTAGCATGTTGAGATGAGTGCAATTGTGCGGTAGTTTGAGCATTCTTTGGCATTGCCTTTCTTTGGAACTGGAATGAAAACTGACCTTTTCCAGTCCCGTAACCACTGCTGAGTTTTCCAAATTTGCTGGGATATTGAGTGCAGCACTTTCACAGCATCATCTCTCAGGATTTGAAATAGCTCAACTAGAATTCCATCACCTCTACTAGCTTTGTTCATGATGCTTTCTAAGGCCCACTTGACTTCACATTCCAGGATGGCCGGCTCTAGATGAGTGATCACACCATCGTGATTATCTGGGTCATGAAGATCTTTTCTGTACAGTTCTTCTGTGTATTCTTGCCACCTCTTCTTAATATTTTCTGCTTCTGTTAGGTCCACACCATTTCTGTCCTTTATCAAGCCCATCTTTGCATAAAATGTTCCCTTGGTATCTCTGATTTTCTTAAACAGATCTCTAGTCTTTCCCATTCTGTTGTGTTCCTCTATTTCTTTGCACTGATCGCTGAGGAAGCCTTTCTTATCTCTTCTTGCTGTTCTCTGGAACACATAGTAAGGACTCAATAAATGCTTCCTGAAAGGAATGAATGAATGAGTATTTGGCAAGGAGACACCAACATCAAAGACTTAGGAAGCAGGCACCACATGCAGCGTATCTGCAGAGCTGCCATGGGCTGTGTGCAACAGCCTTTTAATTTTTCAGTCTTTGCCAAAGGCCAAAGATTAGTAATAAAAAACCTTTCTTCACTAGAAGGTCAATTCAGGGAATATAAAAGTAAAATTGCGTGAATTTTTTTGTTTGCAATAAATCATCTTTTTCATCCGGAAACGCAACACCTGCAGTAACACCTGAATGTTCTTTTATTGCTTTCCTGTGACAGCTTTCTTTTCTCCTTTCCCTTTTTGGGGCTAAAAAACTTCAAACCCGTCTAAGGAGCACAGCCTGTAGTGCCTGATCATAATGCAAGGCAGTGAACTGACTGTTTTACCTTGAGGAAAACTCTTCAGAGGCTGTTTACTTTTCTTTCTCTGACTGAGCTTACAAGCTATCATGCTCTTTAAAATAGGAATTTTTCTTCCATTGCTAATCAGACAAACGACAGTATCTTTAGCACAAATAATAAGCATTTCTCAATCTACTTACTTTGCAACACATGATTTTCATCAGCTCCTTTTCTCTTCTTGACAGAAACCAATAGTGAGCATTTTAAACACAAAATTCCCCTCCTCCTTGGCAACGCACTCCAGTATTCTTGCCTGGAGAATCCCATGGACGGAGGAGCTTGGGGGGTTACAGTCCACGGGGTCGCAAAGAGTCAGACACAACTGAGTGACTTCACTTTCACTTGGCCTCCCACAGGGTCACAATCTCAAAGTCCTGGCAACGGCCTTATTAACACCCCCCAACCCCCGCCACCGCCCACCCACCAGCAATAAGCACAAGGCCATGCAATGGCCAGGCAAGGGACCAGAAGGTCTTGAAGTGAAACAGATTCTCTCTCAAACCTACACAGGCTGCCTCCAGCCTCGCTCTTCATCACTGTACTAGATTCGTTTCCCACACGGAAGACCTAGGTGGAGAGGTGGGGAGTGGGCAAGTTCCTTGCACAACGCCCTCCAGAAGGGTGGTCAGGACAAGGACGGGCAAGACCCAGAGCCTCTGGCATCAGTAGCTGAGGGCCCCAGGACAGCACCCAGCAAAAACCAGACTCCCGGGCCACTAGGGCACTTCTCCCACTTCTGAGCTCTCAGAGGTCTCCAAGCTACCACTGCTAGAATGGTTCTTCCAGAGGTCCCTTTGAACCTCTACTGAAGAGACGTACCCTTCTCCACAGTCACTCCGCGGAACATGTGGTCTGGAAAGGTGATGTCAGTGACAGGCAGAGAACACAGGGCCCACAGGTGAGCTTTCAGCTGGGGCTTCAGGCATTCTGGAGGAGAACGCCCTCCCCCCCACCCCCACCCCGCCCCGCCAAGAACCTGCGCTCACTGCGCTGCACAGGCTGCAGGAGTGCGGCTCGGCCCACCCCAACTCTGACCAAGCGGCTCAGTGCTTAGGGACAAAGCCAACGAGACAGCCAGCTCGCTCTCTCGTGAAGGGGCGCCAGATGGAGGCCCCGGGCGTGAACTCACTGGGGGCACGTCAAGGATACAGGGATTGCTGTCGTCGAGGCCACAGCTGTCGAGGATCAGGGGGATGCCGTCCAGCTCATTCACCTACAAAGAACAGAAAAGGCAAATTCACACACTCGGACGGCCTGGGGGTATGGGGGCTATAGGAGGTCTGCGGCTCCTTTTCTATCTCCTGACTCATTCCTGTAAAAATACAGTTAGTGCAATTACCTGAAATGCCTCTATCAGTCCAGAAATGTTTAAAAAGAGACATGCAAATAAAAAATGACACTTTCTTTTCATCCTTCCTCCAAAAAGTTGGGCAACTAGGCAGACATATTAAAAAAAAATACAATTGAATACAACATTGCAAATCAACTACATTTTAATATACTTAAAAAAATATATAAAGTGGGATCTCTTCCCAGTATTACTCACCAGCATAAACTTCCAATGAATCTCGGTTTACTAGTAAGTAAATTCTTTTTCTAAGTTGGAAGCAGTTTCTACGGTTCTAAATCCAGAAGCAACAGACAAGTTTTAAAATTTAACTACGTTTCCTAAAAAAGGCAAGTGAAAGCTGTAATAATTATCTGAAAGATACCACAGGAAAAGGGTTAATATTTTAATATGTACAGATTTTGTAAAAGTTGAGAAAAGATCAAGAATCCAACAGAAAACTGGATGAAACACATAAACATAAATGGCACAGACGAAAGCAATGCGAGCGGACTGCAGAGATGTCGAAGTCTGCTCAACTTTGCTTCTAGTAAGACTCAGGCAAATTACGACCCCATCCCTCAGCTGCCACAGTGGAAAAGGCGCCTCTGACATGAGCAGCTGGGGAGGCGACAGGAGCTGGCTCCCTCGGACACTGCCTGAGCAGACGCTTAGTGGCACGATCCCGACAGAAGGGGAAATAAAATCACATGCTAAAAACTGACATTTCAAAGCAGACTGTACGGGTGAATTAAAGAGTTCTTGGAAATCAAGGTTACACTAGAGCCATACCTGAACTCGGGGCATGCACTCCAAGGTTAATACTTCTCATTCATACCGCTCTGTTATAAAATGATACAAGATAACTTTTTATAGAAATTCATTAAAGGTTTATAACATAACCTATTCTAGACAAAGGACGGTAGTGACGTCGTGACACACACATAATGACACGCTGGAGAGTGAACACAGGTGACGGTCACTGAGAAAGGGACCCATGGGCGTGACACCTCCAGGAGATGCGGCTGCGGGAGTCATCACCACGATTATGTTTACAGGTTCCTGCCACTGCCGAGTGAGGAGCTCGCGTCAGGGGCAGGGGAAACGATTAGGACATGAACACATTTTCTTCTGTTCGCACTTCATAAAACAGGGAAGTTGTTTCTTTAGCTAACGTGCTGGGAACTGATTCTAGACCCATGATGAGTCAGAAGTTGCAGTAACAGTTCCTATCAGGGAGCCAAGCTCAGTCAACGCTTCACGACGAAACACATCTCGACAAGACGGCAAGTCTGGCTTAAACAAGTGAACATTTAGCCTCTGGAAGTCAAGTGCAGACAGCAGGACGGCTCACTGACTGCTAACTGCTCTTTCCCACCGCGGCCAACACTAATCTCAGAGAATGCACTGCAAGGTGGCCAGGCCCAACTCAAGTAGTATCTAAGCTTCTTTGGGGAAAAATGTATTAGGCTGACCAAAGAAACACAACACCAGAGGCTCCATTACTGTCTGCTCTCACACTGAATGGCAAATAGCAAAGTCACAACAACCTGAAGAAAAACAAGAGCATGATGCCAACGCAGGACTGAATCTCCCACTGAAGCGCCCAGTGAGATGACGTGGCAGGGGGCCGCAGGGTACATGCACACGCGCCCAGGTGAGCAGAGTCCTCCTGCCGAGGCCAGCACACTGCCGACGTGGGTGTGGCAACGCCCAGACAGCGCTGTCCCTGGCAGATGAAGCAGAGGCGACCGCCAACTCAGAAGGCTCGGAGCCTGAGGTGGGAGGAGGCAGGCGCTGGGTCACCACCCCTGAACCGCCTGGATGCGACGGGCATGTGCCTGCCCACAGCGAGACCAGGTGCGATCCCCAGGACAGAGGACGGGGTTACTTCTGGAGGCAGACAGACCTGCGGGAGAATTCCAGCTCAGCCCTCTGGCCGTGTAACCTGTGGAGGGTTCTGAACTTCAGTCTAGACTTTCTTGCGTGTAACAAGAGGGTTAGAGTGAGGATTACATGAATATACAAACAGCAAGGCACCCACACTCGAAGAGGGCTGGGCACAGTCATCCCAAGGAGCAAGCGTCTTTTAATTTCATGGCTGCAGTCACCATCTGCAGTGATTTTGGAGCCCCAAAAAATAAAGTCTGACACCGTTTCCCCATCTATTTGCCATGAAGTGATGGGACCAGATACGCTGATCTTAGTTTTCTGAATGCTGAGCTTTAAGCCAACTTTTTCACTCTCCTCTTTCACTTTCATCAAGAGGCTTTTTAGCTCCTCTTCACTTTCTGCCATAAGGGTGGTGTCATCTGCATATCTGAGGTGACTGATATTCTTCCCGGCAATCTTGATTCCAGCTTGTGCTTCTTCCAGCCCAGCATTTCTCATGATGTACTCTGCATAGAAGTTAAATAAGCAGGGTGACAATATATAGCCTTGACGTACTCCTTTTCCTATTTGGAACCAGTCTGTTGTTCCATGTCCAGTTCTAACTGCTGCTTCCTCACCTGCATATAGGTTTCTCAAGAGGCAGGTCAAGTGGTCTGGTATTCCCATCTCGTGAAGAATTTTCCACAGTTTATTGTGATCCACACAGTCAAAGGCTTTGGCATAGTCCATAAAGCAGAAATAGATATTTTTCTGGAACTTTCTTGCTTTTTCCATGATCCAGCGGATGTTGGCAATTTGATCTCTGGTTCCTCTGCCTTTTCTAAAACCAGCTTGAACATCTGGAAGTTCACGGTTCATGTATTGCTAAAGCCTGGCTTGGAGAATTTTGAGTATCACTTTACTAGCGTGTGAGATGAGTGCAATTGTGCGGTAGTTTGAGCATCCTTTGGTGTTGCCTTTCTTTGGGATTGGAATGATAACTGACCTTTTCCAGTCCTGTGACCACTGCTGAGTTTTCCACATTTGCTGGCATATTGAGCGCAACACTTTCACAGCATCATCTTTCAGGATTTGAAATAGCTCAACTGGAATTCCATCACCTCTACTAGCTTTGTTCATAGTGATGCTTTCTAAGGCCCATTTGACTTCACATTCCAGGATGTCTGGCTCTAGGTGAGTGATCACACCATCGTGATTATCTGGGTCATGAAGATCTTTTTTGTACAGTTCTTCTGCGTATTCTTGCCACCTCTTCTTAATATCTTCTGCTTCTGTTAGGTCCATACCATTTCTGTCCTTTATCGAGCCCATCTTAGCATGAAATGTTCCCTTGGTATCTCTAATTTTCTTGAAGAGATCTCTAGTCTTTCCCATTCTGTTCTTTTCCTCTATTTCTTTACATTGATCACTGAGGAAGGCTTTCTTATCTCTTCTTGCTATTCTTTGGAACTCTGCATTCAGGTGCTTATATCTTTCCTTTTCTCCTTTGCTTTTCGCTTCTCTTCTTTTCACAGCTATTTGTAAGCCCTCCCCAGAGAGCTATTTTGCTTTTTTGCCTTTCTTTTCCATTGGGATGGTCTTGATCCCTGTCTCCTATACAATGTCATGAACCTCTGTCCATAGTTCATCAGGCACTCTATCAGATCTAGTCCCTTGAATCTATTTCTCACTTCCACTGTATAATCATAAGGGATTTGATTTAGGTCATACCTTAATGGTCTAGTGTATATGAAGAGACATCTTTTTCAATGTTTTTGAGATTTGTCCATGTTGTTACATGTATCAGTTTATTGTTGTTTCTGATTATGAATATACCATTTATTTATGTGCTCAAGTTTTTGTATTACTCATGTATCAGTTCATTTTTATTTTTGATTAAGAATATACCATATATTTATCCATCCACTTGTTAACGTATTTAAGTGTTTATATTACTCCTGAGTTTCTTTCTCCTCGTTTGTAAGAATTTATGAACCTTACAGATCTATTTCTCCTTTCAGTTTTGTCAGTTTTTGCTTAATGTACTTGCCGAAGTTCTCTTAGCAATATGTTGCTGCTGCTAAATCACTCCAGTAGTGTCTGACTCTGTGCGACCCCATAGACAGCAGCCCACCAGGCTCCCCCATCCCTGGGATTCTCCAGGCAAGAACACTGGAGCAGGTTGCCATTTCCTTCTCCAATGCATGAAAGTGAAAAGTGAAAGTGAAAGTCACTCAGTTGTGTCCAACTCTTAGCGACTCCATGGACTGCAGCCCACCAGGCTCCTCCGCCCACGGGAGGTTCCAGGCGAGAGTACTGGAGTGGGGTGCCGTTGCCTTCTCCCTCTTAGCAATATGTGTTTGTGCTTTTATGTCTTCTTCTTGGGGAGCTGATCCTTTAATCATTATGAAATATTCCTCTGTACATCTCAAGTCTATTTTATCTGATGTTAATATAGCCACTCCATCTTTTCAAAAAGTGTTTGCATGGTATGCATTTCCATTCTTTCATTATAAACTTATCTTCATCTTTACATTCAAAATGTATTTCTTGTAGTTACCATACGACTGAGTCTCACTTTTAAAAAAATTCAATCTAACACTGTCTTTTAATTTTAATATAAGCCATTTACTTTTAATGTACGTATCAACATAGTTGTGTTTGAGTATATCATTGTAATATTTGTTTTCTTTTTATCCTCAGTTCAGTTCAGTTGCTCAGTTGTGTCCAACTCTTTGGAACCCCATGAATCGCAGCACGCCAGGCCTCCCTGTCCATCACCAATTCCCGGAGTTCACTCAAACTCAAGTCCACCGAGTCGGTGATGCCATTCAGCCATCTCATTCTCTGTCGTCCCCTTCTCCTCCTGCCCCCAATCCCTCCCAGCATCAGAGTCTTTTCCAATGAGTCAACATTTCACATGAGGTGGCCAAAGTATTGGAGCTTCAGCTTCAGCATCAGTCCTTCCAATGAACACCCAGGACTCATCTCCTTTAGGATGGACTGGCTGGATCTCGTTGCAGCCCAAGGGACTCTCAAAGAGTCTTCTCCAACATTACAGTTCAAAAGCATCAATTCTTCGGCGCTCAGCTTTCTTCACAGTCCAACTCTCACATCCATACATGACCACAGGAAAAACCATAGCCTTGACTAGATGGACCTTTGCTGGCAAAGTAATGTCTCTGCTTTTGAATATGCTATCCGGGTTGGCCATAACTTTCCTTCCAAGGAGTAAGCATCTTTTAATTTCATGGCTGCAATCACCATCTGCAGTGATTTGGGAGCCCAAAAAGATAAAGTCTGACACTGTTTCCACTGTTTCCCCATCTATTTCCCATGAAGTGATGGGATCAGATGCCATGATCTTAGTTTCCTGAGTGCTGAGCTTTAAGCCAACTTTTTCACTCTCCTCTTTCACTTTCATCAAGAGGCTTTTGAGTTCCTCTTCACTTTCTGCCATAAGGGTGGTGTCATCTGCATATCTGAGGTGACTGATATTCCTCCCGGCAATCTTGATTCCAGCTTGTGTTTCTTCCAGCCCAGCGTTTCTCATGATGTACTCTGCACAGAAGTTAAATAAGCAGGGTGACAATATACAGCCTTGACGTACTCCTTTTCCTATTTGGAACCAGTCTGTTGTTCCATGTCCAGTTCTAACTGCTGCTTCCTCACCTGCATATAGGTTTCTCAAGAGGCAGGTCAAGTGGTCTGGTATTCCCATCTCGTGAAGAATTTTCCACGGTTTATTGTGATCCACACAGTCAAAGGCTTTCACATAGTCAATAAAGCAGAAATAGATGTTTTTCTGGAACTCTCCTGCTTTTTCCATGATCCAGCGGATGTTGGCAATTTGATCTCTGGTTCCTCTGCCTTTTCTAAAACCAGCTTGAACATCTGGAAGTTCACGGTTCACGTACTGCTGAAGTCCAATGTACTTTATTCCCCTTTTTCTCTTATCCTGACTTCCTCTAGGCTGAGTGTTTTTAAATATTCCATCTTTTCCCCTCCACTACTAGCTTAGTAACTAACTCTCTTTCCTTTTCTAAAAGTGGTTGTTCTAGGTTTAGAATATGGATCTTGACTTGTAGTAGTCTATTTACAAATAATATTACACTATTTCACATACAGTGTAAAAATCTTACAAGTATATACTCCATTTGACATCTGGGCAACAGCTCTCATACATTTTATTTGTATATACATTATAAAATGCCAAATACATTACTATTAAGATTGCTTCAAAGACCCAAATGTATTTTATTTTATTTTGTTTTCTTGTTCAGCCATTTCATACAGGAGGAGGACATGAGCAAATCCTCCCTCTTCAGATCACGGCAGTTCTAATCTATCCCATAAGCATAGCCACTAAAATCTATCAGGAGATAATGTGATAGTCAAATGGGAAACCAAATGTATTTTAAAAAATTAAAAAGTGAAGATAGAAGTATTTCATTCTTGCCCACATGGTAACCATTTTCCTTCACCTGGTAAAACATCCATCAACATTCTTCATAGCACAGTTCTACTGACAACAAATCCGCTCAACTTTTGTCTGTCTGGAAATGTCTTTGTTTTGCCCCCATTTGTGAAGGCTATTTTGGCTGGGTATGATTCTAGTTTTCTTTCAGTATTTTAAAGATGTCGTTGTTTTGGTTCCTGTTTTGCGTTATTTCTGGAGTGAAGCCTGCTATCACTCTTTATCTTTGTTCCCCCTGGACTGACAGGCAAGTCCATGAATTAGAGACTAAGAACACACAGAAAAAATGAACCAAAATCAAAAGCTGGTTCACTGTAAACACTGCTAGAATGGAAAAATCCTAGAGAGGATGATGAGGGAAAAAAGAGAGATGTCTATTTTAAAAGAACAGAATGAAGAGCTAGAAATAGATATAGAAAATATAAATAATTAAATATTATGAATTTAATGAAAAAAAGAAAAACCAAAAAAACTGAGATGAAATGGATACTTTGAAGAAAACAACATAAATAAAAAGCTTGAAAAGGTCAATACTTTAAACAGTTGCATTTAAATAAAGATATGAAAATGACCAAGACTCACTGACAGAGACAAAGACCCAAACAGCTCCCCAAGTGAATGCCAAGAAGTTCTTAAGGAGCAGATAAATCTATTATGTACATCTGTCGCTGGTATCTGGTCCCTAAGTGTGTGTCCAACTCTTTTGCAAGCCCATTGATTGCAGCCCACCAGGCTCCTCTGTCCATGGGATTTCCCAGGCAAGAATATAGGAGTGGGTTGCCAATTCCTTCTTCAGGGAATCTTCTTGACCCAGGTATTGAACCTACATCTTCTGCTTTGGCAGGCAGGTTCTTTACCACTGAGCCACCAGGGAAGCCCATTTTATACGTAAGTTATTCAAAAACAGTGGAAAAGGAACGAAAGTTCCTCAATTCATTTTATGATGCTACCATGGCCTGATTCTAAAAGCAGGATTCAGACAGACCAATAAAGGAAAATAACGAACTTACTTATGAACATATACCCCCTTCCCAAGACAACTCTCGCAAATTCCTGGAAAAATATTAGGTTAATTAAACATACCCTAAAAATTCATCTCCATCTTAATATAGATAAGAAAATCTACAAGGCAATTATCCTCATTAACATACCAGTAATTATCTCACTATCACAGAAAAAGCATCAGGTAAAAGAAATCTGTATGCAGGTCAGGAAGCAACAGTTAGAACTGGACATGGAACAACAGACTGGTTCCAAATAGGAAAAGGAGTACGTCAAGGCTGTATATTGTCACCCTGCTTATTTAACTTCTATGCAGAGTACATCATGAGAAACGCTGGGCTGGAAGAAGCACAAGCTGGAATCAAGATTGCCGGGAGGAATATCAATCACCTCAGATATGCAGATGACACCACCCTTATGGCAGAAAGTGAAGAGGAACTCAAAAGCCTCTTGATGAAAGTGAAAGAGGAGAGTGAAAAAGTTGGCTTAAAGCTCAACATTCAGAAAATGAAGATCATGGCATCCGGTCCCATCACTTCATGGGAAACAGATGGGGAAACAGTGGAAACAGTGTCAGACTTTATCTTTTTGGGCTCCAAAATCACTGCAGATGGTGACTGCAGCCATGAAATTAAAAGACGCTTACTCCTTGGAAGAAAAGTTATGACCAACCTAGATAGCATATTCAAAAGCAGAAACATTACTTTGCCGACTAAGGTCCATCTAGTCAAGGCTATGGTTTTTCCTGTGGTCATGTATGGATGTGAGAGTTGGACTGTGAAGAAGGCTGAGCGCCGAAGAATTGATGCTTTTGAAGTGTGGTGTTGGAGAAGACTCTTGAGAGTCCCTTGGACTGCAAGGAGATCCAACCAGTCCATTCTGAAGGAGATCAACCCTGGGATTTCTTTGGAAGGAATGATGCTAAAGCTGAAGCTCCAGTACTTTGGCCACCTCATGCGAAGAGTTGACTCATTGGAGAAGACTCTGATGCTGGGAGGGATTGGGGGCAGGAGGAGAAGGGGACGACCAAGGATGAGATGGCTGGATGGCATCACGGACTCGATGGACGTGAGTCTGAGTGAACTCCGGGAGTTGGTGATGGACATGGAGGCCTGGCGTGCTGCGATTCATGGGGTCGCATAGAGTCAGGCATGACTGAGCGACTGAACTGAATACTTAGCACCTATTTATTATTTTTTATATCCCAGAAAACTACTTTAACTTGAAAATGGCTTGTGCCAGAACCCTACAGTAAATATCATAAGTAAGAAAATTTAGATAGACCCCAAGACCAGAAAAAACACAAGGCTACTCTCTTCTTACTGCGCTGGAGAAACAGAAACTCAAAGAAATCCTGCAATTTTAAAAGGTCTTTTCTTGGACCATTCTGCCACTAGGAAACAAACAGGAGTTAAGAGTGGTGTGAAAAGTGGTAAATGTCACCACCAGAACAGAGGCAGTGGATGAAGGAAAAGGAAAGAAAGCAAAGAGCAGGTCTGGCGTCAGGAGAGTGGGGAGGGCAAGGGAGAGGGAGAGAGACCCACTTGCGAAAGACAGTCCCTCGGCGATCAGAGACTCACTGCTGCTCGACAACAGACACCTAGTGCTGGCTTTGGTGGACGTGCTTTAGCTTGGGGTAACTATTAGGAGACTGGGAACCCGTCTCCTGACTCTGGTGTACAGGGGCCAGTGCACGATAAGCCTGCGTCCTGTTCACCTCCTTTTTCAAAGTAAGGCATATCAGAGATTTACTATTGGGGTTCATGAAACCTCAAGACGCCCACCCAAGCTACTGTTGTTAAAAGACTCCTGACCCCCTGCAGGTGTTAAGAGCGCCTCTGCTGCTGTTGCTAAGTCGTGTCAGTTGTGTCCAACTCTGTGCGACGCCGTGGACTGTAGCCCACCAGGCTCCTCCGTCCCTGGGATTCTCCAGGCAAGAATACTGGAATGGGTTGCCATTTCCTTCTCCAGTGCATGAAACTGAAAAGTGAAAGTGAAGTCGCTCAGTCGTGTCTGACTCTTCGCAATCCCATGGAGTGTAGCCTACCAGGCTAGCTGGGATTAAAAAGGATAAGAAATTGGGAGGGTGCATTCAGAACTTTAATTTCTTTGAATTTTAAGTCACATGGGCAGAGAATTTGACTTTAATGTTTTGGACTTTAATTTAAAATGAAATGTAATCTATGGATTTTAGCATCTCCCTGGGAATTTGATAATGAGATAGAATTAATATTCAAATAGAGAGTATCTCTTGTGGGCATTTTATGATTACAATGAATTTAGGCCTTACACTGGAGTACCTTAATATGGAATGAATTTTCTGCCTTGAGGTCAAAGTGATTTGGAGTTAATTTGATTCATATATTGGTCTGACCCACTTAAGAAACTTCGGGGGTGGGGGCAAAAATCTATCCTCCCTACCAGTAGCCCAGGAGAAAGGAGAGGTGTGGCTGGGTAGGCAGGAGCGGCCTTAAAAAGGTGGTGGCCCAGGGTTTCCCCAGGTAAAGGACACAGCTCGGGCCCAACACGCCAGCAGGGCAATGAGACCGAACAAGAATCTTCCCTGTGGCGCTGCGGCGAGAGCGGAGCGAGCGTGGACAGTCCTGGGCATCTCTGGGCCTGCGACTGGCTCCTTCCCGGGCATAACTATCGGATTAGTGAGTTTGACCGTATCAAGTTCATGGTCCACAGCAGCTACTCGTTTGGTGGGCTGACTCTTTCATTAGACTCTGGGGTTTACAACCGAATGAAGCACGTTTCGTTCGTTCCCGCATCCCCTGCCTTGCCCTTCGATGTCAACAGCTATCTGCTGAAAAACATCCGTGTGCGTGGAGGAAAACAGCTCTTCTGACTGATCCCATCGCATATCTGTAGGTAACAAGTCATCAGGATCCCAGGGCTCATGACACGGGCCTAGAGACAGAGAAAGAGAGAGAAACAGAGAGAGAGAGACAGTGCATGAGAGGGAGAGAGTGCATGAGCAAGAAAGACGTGAACAAATGAAAACACATTTACAGATTATGATAATCCCTATAAGGAAATAAGCAGGATGGTCAACCGGAGAGGGACAGTGGAGGCAGGACGTCAGAAAGGGTAGTTATGTAAGACTTTTCTAGAAGATGATGATATCTCAACTGGGACCTGTGCTGTAAAAATGGGGCAGGAACCAGAAGCACAAAGACTCAGGTGAAAAGAATCAAGCATAACTGACTTACGGAAAGAAGTCAGCGTGGCTGTGTGCAGGCAGATGATAAAAATGGCAGGAGATGAGGCTGGAGAGTGGGGCTTGTGGAGTGGTGTCTCCTCATGGGTCCCTGGAGCAGGAGTGTAAACATCGCCCGGGCACCTGCTCTTTAGAAACGCAAACCATCAGGCCCCAGCCCAGACCTGCTGAACAGGAAGTCTGGGGTCCTGGGCCCAGCAGACAGCGTTTCTGTTTCACTGATCTACAGGATTGTGGCAGTTCCAGCTGCATGGTATCACTCTACATTATAAAATGACCACCATGGTAAGTGTGCCACCCTACGGAGCTGTTACAGCATGACTGGATGCATTCTCCACACTGCACCCTTCGTCCCTGCGCCTCATGTATTTTAAACTGCAAGTCTGTACCTCTCACCTTTCCTGACCTACTTCATTCACCCCTACCTCCCTCCCCTCTGGCACCACCTCTGGATTTTGCTACTGTGACTCTGTCTCTGCTTTATTATAGTTGTTCATTTGTTTTGTTTTTTATGTTCCACATCTAAGTGAAATCTACAGCATCTGTCTTTCTCTGACATTTCCCTTAGCAGAACACCCTGGAGGTCCATCCACCTGTGACGATGGCAAGATGCCGTTCTTCTGTATGGCTGAGTACTTCTCCTGTGCATGTGTGTCTGCGTACATGTGTGTGCCATGATCGCTGGTACAGAGCAGTGGCATCCCTCTGTGGAGCCTGGGGGCAGGTCTGGGCTTGAGACGTACTCTGGGGTCATCTGCACATAGAGGGTCTTTGAGGCCTGGGAACTGGAGGTCATGGGTCGGGGGGACGGGCTGGATGCAGACAGTTGAGAGCCAACATAAGCACTCACTCCCAGTGGACTATTTTGCAGGCAATATGAACCTTTTTTTTTTCCTGGAAGGAGATAACCAATAACTCAAAATGCACAGTGGTAAGATTTCCTTAAAACTTAAAAGTTATCAACATCAGATTATTTATCCACTGGTAATTTTTCAGGGTAACTTTAGAAGCTCATTTCCAAACCAAATTTATACTGTGAACTATAAGATACACAAATTTCTGACCTTGTTCTGTTAAAACTACATAGGAATAACACAGATATACATACATAGCTCATGGAAATATTTTCATTCCAACCTACTCATTATGTCCCAGTTCAAGCTACAAGAAAAGCAAAGACGAATCTGATGAGAAGTTCAACTTCAAGAAGATTGATGGACAAGGTTCCTGTGAAGAGAGTCTATCGAATGCCCCAGGTAAGAAGCTGTCAGTCCTGGGAGTGGAGGCTGGGAGGAGGGAGGGAAAGAACCAGCAGAGGGCTGAGGGGGCCCATGGTAGGGATGCAGCGAGGAAGGCACCCAGACACGTTTAGAGGGTGCAGTCCACAAGCTAACCACCCCTCCTCACCCCACCAACACTGCACGGCAGAACACTCTAGAAAAGAAGAGCACACGAGAAAGTAAGCCATGTAACAGCTATTATACATATACCAGAAGAGAGTGCAGAGAGAAAATGACACTGCAGGTCCCCAGGGAAGCTCAGTGGGGTTCAGAGCAGAGCCCTGAAAGCACTTACGGAAAAACAGAGATGCTTTTCAAGAACAGTAATACTGAGACTATTAAAATGTCCAGAAGTACAAAGAACAATGTGATCAATACAAATACTTTGTAAGTTCAACCACCAAATTCGAGGAAGATCAACAACTAACTTTTTTTCGGCAAACATCTGCATCTGAATTTGGTGCGATTTTCTCCTGAATTCTCCACCCAGAAGTTAAACCTTTGTTTAAATAATGAATGAAATTAGCTGGCTTTAAGAAGCTTACTATATTCTGCTTAACAGGACTGAAAAAGAGTTCCTGTCCTTCAGTGAGAAGGAAGTGCCTCACACATGGTAGGAACCCTAGAGAATGAACGCTGTCACAGAGAGCATCTGCTTCCATGCTGACCGCTTACAAAGCAACCAGAACCTTTAGGGTGGGATGTCAGAAAGGTATTTTCAGCTGATCTGGAGTGGGACACATCGTCGAGTGTCTGGTCCAGGAGAACAGGGGTCAGAGGCGCCAAGCAGATCCGTCCCACAGGACGGAGCCTCGGCCTCGCATGGCGTGGCCCCGACTCCCAGGCCCCGTGACATGACGGCAGGGAGCGGGAGCAGGACCCGAGCGCCGCTGTGTGAGCCTGGGCGAGCCGCCTTGGCCTCACGTGGAGAATGGGCCAAAAGCGCCCCACAGAGCAGAGGGAGTCATCAAGCAGGTGGTGAGAAAAGAGAGAGACTTCCACAACACCTGGTTTCTAGGAAGTGCCCAAGAAATGCTCGATATGGACATCACCTTACTTACCCTTCTACTTTCAGCATTCCTCCGCATTCTTTGTGAAGAACCTCAGACCGGCTGAAACGTGAGGGAGAAGACTAGAAGCCTGGCGTTATTTTGCCATTACTGTCATTTTAAGAGTTTCATTAAGCAAAACATCGAAACCTGACCAGCGAAATATGTGACGAGCTAGATGAAAGACCTCTGGTTTTAAGCAGAAGCAGGGGAATATACGAGTCTAGAAGCAAATCTGTCCTCAGCATGCTTGAGCGCACAAGACTGAAAGTCCCACTGAGGAGCCTCTGCATGGAACTCGGGACACGACTGGAGAAATCAGACATGCTAGAGAAGGGTCGGAACGCTGTGTCAGCGGCAGAGAAAACAAAGGCACGCTGCGCTAACACGCACAGCTATGCTCAGAACAAAAATAACCCACAGAGCCAGTGTTTTTTTCTTTTTTTAATATGCATGCCACCTTTGGTACTTGGGGTATAATTCCCACCCAAAACGCACGGTCTACAAGGTCACACTTCAGTGGCTGAACAAACAAAATTCTGTCCTGTTTTCATTCGGTCTTTTAATTTTTAACCCACCAACAGACTCTCAACTGCATGCTGTATTCTGATGAGCTACCTGCCACTAACAAATAGTGTCTCAGAAACTGTTTATCAACTGGCCCATGGTGCTAACAAAAAAAGACTTTCCACGATGAGCCTCCAGCCGGTGCCAGGAAGGGCAGCACACGGGCTGTGGGAGGACTGTGAACGAGGGAGACGGCGGTGAGAACGCAGGAGCGCCAGGCCTCCAGGGGGCCCTGCTCTGAGCTGCCCACCTCGTGGGCACAGGCAGGAGGGAGCCAACAGGTGCAGCTGCACGGGGCCGACACCCTGCCCCTCTCCCACCTGCCTGACTGGCGGACACCGCCACAGCCCCCGAAGGCGTCCCGTGGAGGCCCACTCTCACCCTCCAGGAGGAGACCATCGTGAGGGGATGCGTCTGTGAACAAAGATGCCACATTTCAGAAACACACCTACGGTGAGAAACGTCACTCACTCTGCTAGAGAACGGGAATGGAAAAGAGGAAGGGAAGGAGACCTACACCAAGTATTTCCTTATTCACCAAGATTTTTACAGGCAAAAATGGGGCACTCGTAAGAGTTTTGCAAGGTAGGAATCAGACAAAAGAATTGTGATTTGTGAGGGTTAATGGCTGTGTTTGCAGTCATAGAGTTGAGTGAGTGGCAAAACTCAGGTTTGTTAACTTTTAAAATTCATGCTTTTTTGCAACTGCACCATACAAACTGCAGGAGGAGGTATTTCAGGTCTTCAGAAAAGAGATGATGATTGAAATAATATTAAATATGCTGGAAAACCTCAAAGTATACAGTTGAGAGTGCTTAGGATTGAGATAGGAAGAGGAAGGGGCCAGTGAGGCAGAACAGGGACACGGTAGGCAGGCCCTGCCAGGAAGCAGTCAGGAACCACCCAGGAGGAGGACCCAGGAGCCAAACTCAACCAGCCCCGCGTGGCACATTTCTTTGGCTGATTTTCCAGTTCCCTAGAAATCTCACCATTAGCCTGACATGAAAGTCACACTTCATCTTCAGGGCCCTTCTGATTTCCCTGTTTGCTAATACTCAAACACTTGAAAATCTTTTCATCTACAAGTGTGTGAAAGTCACTCAGTCGTGTCTGACTCTTTATGACCCATGGACTCTACAGCCCATGGGATTCTCCAGGCCAGAATACTGGAGTGGGGAGCCTTTCCCTTCTCCAGGGGATTTTCCTAACCCAGGGATCAAACTCAGATCCCCCGCATTGCACGTGGATTCTTCACCAGTTGAGCCACAAGGTAAGCCCAAGAATACTGGAGTGGGTAGCCTATGCCTTCTCCAGGGAATCTTCCAGATCCAGAAATCGAACTGGGGTCTCCTGAATTGCAGGCAGACTCTTTACCAATTGAGCTATCAGGGAATTGCCATCTACAACTACTTGTTAATTTGACAAAAATTTAAAAGATAGCTAGCTACTTATGACAGACCCTGTATTGGGGACTAAAGGGTGAATGAGACACATTTATTGCCTTACCCAAGTTGGCAGTGGGGATAAGGGAGAGAGAAACGGCCACCGAGACAAGCAAAACCCACCACCAATATCCAGAGCTGGAGGACACACAAAGTGTCCTGGGGGTGCAGGAGAGGGACATACCTAACCCCTCTAGACGGGCCTGCATAGAAGGCCCAGCAACCAAGGCTGTGAGCTTCACCCTGAAGGCATCAGAAAGAGTTTACAAGGAGATTTAGGCTTCAGAACACAAACTCTTTTTAAAACCGAATTTACTACAATAAAGCACACAATTCTTAAGTATGATAGCTTAGAGAAGTTTCACATATGTGTGCACACATGCAACCACTACCCAAGGTCAAGACAGAGAACGTTCCAGTAGCCACCAGTGCATGAGTCCTTATAGGAACTGGGACTCTCACCTCTATCATCTCTGATCACTTCTGCCTTCTCTGGAATCTGGGGTGGTGGTATTGTTCAGTTGCTCAGTCGTGTCTGACTCTTTGCTACCTCACAGACTGCAGCACGCCAGGCTTTGCTGTCCTTCACTATCTCCCAGAGCTTGCTCAAACTCAAGTCCATTGAGTCAGTGATGCCAACCAACCATCTCATCCTCTGTCACTCCCTTCTCTTCCTGGACTCTATCTTTCCCAGCATCAGGGTCCTTTCCAATGAGTTGGCTCTTTCCATCAGGTGGCCAGAGGACTGGAGCTTCAGCTTCAGCATCAGTCCTTCCAATGAACATACAGGGTCGATTTTTTTTAGGGTTGACTGATTAGATCTTGCAGTCCAAGGGACTCTCAAGAGTCTTCTCCAACACAATTGGAAAGCATTAATTCTTCAGTGCTCAGCCTTCTTTATGGTTTAACTCTCACATCCATACATGACTACTGGAAAAACCACGGCTTTGACCAGATGGACCTTTGCTGGCAAAGTCATGTCTCTGCTTTTTAATATGCTATATAGGTTTGTCATAACTTTCCTTCCAAGGAGCAAGCATCTTTTCATTTCATGGCTGCAATCACCATCCTCAGTAATTCCTGGGAGCCCAGGAAAACAGTCTGTCATTGTTTCTACTTTTACCCCATCTCTTTGCCATGAAGTGATGGGACTGGATGCCATGATTCTAGTTTCCTGAATGTTGAATTTTAAGCTAGCCTTTTCACTCTCCTCTTTCACTTTCATCAAGAGGCTCTTTGGTTTCTCTTCACGTTCTGACAGAAGGTTGGTGTCATCTGCATATCTGAGGTTATTAACATTTCTCCCGGCAGTCTTGATTCCAGCTTGTGCTTCATCCAGCCCAGTGTTTCTCATGATGTACTCTGCATAGATGTTAAATAAGCCAAGTGACAATATACAGCCTTGATGTACTCCTTTCCCTATTTTGAACCAGTCCATTGTTCCATGTCCGGTTCTAACTATTGCTTCTTGATCTGCATACAGGTCTCTCAGGAGACAGGTAATAAGATGATCTAGTATTCTCATCTCTCAGAATTTTCCACAATTTTCTGGGATCCACACAGTCAAAGGCTTTTGCATAGCTATGAAGCAGAAGTAGACGTTTTTCTGGAATTCTCTTGCTTTTTCTATGATCCAACAGATGTTGGCAATTTGATCTCTGGTTCCTCTGCCTTTTTAAAATGCAGCTTGTACATCTGGAAGGTCTTGGTTCACAGACTACTGAAGCCTAGCTTGAAGGATTTTGAGCATTATCTTGCTAGCATGTGAAATGAACACAATTGTATGGCAGTATGAACATTCTCTGGCATTGCCCTTCTTTGAGACTGGAATGAATATTGACCTTTCCCAGTCTTCTGGCCACTGCTGAGTTTTCCAAATTTGCTGACATACTGAGTGCAGCACTTTCACAGCCTCACTGGGGTGAGGAGGCCTACGGCATGCACTTCTCCTGCTCTGGTTTCCTTTACTGCACCTATTTCTGCACCTCACAGTGGCCGGCCGCCTGCGCTGCTGCGTATTGTTGCACTGTGTGTACACCCCATGGGGCACTACCTGTTCAACTATTAGACATCTGGGCTGTCTCCAGGTTTTGGCTATTACAAATAAGCCTGCTATGAACATTCGTATACAAGACTGTTGGTGGACACAGCAACCCGTTTATTACCCGGGTTATTGCTGGCTAAGGAAAACATAAGAAATTCAGCAGGAGGACTCTCTTGTTATGCTTCTACTGAAAATGCTGGTTGATGTAACCTCGACGAAGATAAGGTAAGAGGATCTCGGTCATTGAGAATAAAAGACAGGAAGCAAGATCCTTTCTTAGGAGGACGGGTGGGTAACTGAGATCGCAAACGTTTCCAGAAGCTGGGACGGTCACTGTCCACAAACTGAACTGAGAACACGTGGCCTGGTCTTGGCCCTCCTGAGCCTGCAAGTTTGGGTTTTTCGGTCAAGTATGGAAAACAGTTTCTCTGAGCATTTCCTCAGCCCCGCCCTCTTTCTTCCGTTCTCCTGGGACTCTGATGACGGAATGTGAGAGCGTCTATTAGGGTCCTGCCTGTCCCTGGCCATTTCCTCCCCGTCTATTTTATTCCTGTTATTCAGACTGGACACTTTACATTCTCTCCTCACATTCACTGGCTGTTTTCGTCTGTCCTTTCTGCTGTGCTATCTAACCAGTCCAGTGAGCTTTTTCACTTTGAGTTGTCATATTTTTCAGTCCTCAAATTCCCATTTGGATTTTCTTTGCATCTTCTCTTTCTCTGGTGAGATCTTCTGCTCCTTCATTTGCACCCATTGTTCACAACTGTTCGTTGCAGCACTTTCATGAATGCTGCCTGAACGTCCCCGTCAGATAACTCCAGCATCTGTGTCGTCGAGGTGCCAGAATCTGTTGACTGCCCTTTCTCATTCAAGTTGAGATTTTCCTGGCTCTCGGTGTAACACAGGACCTTCAATTACCCTGAACACTAGGGAATGCTGCTGGGACTGGATCTCATGGCAGGCTCCCGTTTTAGCTGGCTCCCCAACACCACAGTGGGGCGGGGAGCAGCACCCTGCTACTGCCATGTTGGGGCGGGGCTCACTCGGCCTCCTTCCTGCTGGGCGGAAGGAGGCCAGTTTTCACCTCTGGGACAGGTATGGAACAGCGTGAGCTCCAGTTCCCCACGTGCCCTCCACGGACGGCAGGGCCAGGCAGGGAAGGAGGGTGCCTGTTACGAGGAGCAGGGAAGAGGGTCCTGGCTGCCCACCCAGTCCTCTCTGACCCCAGCCAGAGGTCAGAGGCTATCCCATCACGCTCAGGTGAAGGTTTACGTGCAGGCTCCCCACTTGGCCACTGCTGATGAGGGCTGCCCCTTTCCTGTCCTTCAGCCGGAAAGAGCAAGCTTCTCCTGGGGGCTTTGCGGTCTGCTCCCATGCTTCTGGATCGACAGCTTCTCTAATATCTGGTCTGAGAAATACGAGGCAAAAAGGAAACCCGAGGAACGCACCAGGGGCCGTCCCCGGAGCCCCAAGGCCCTAGGCAGCTGCCTCTCCTCCACCTTCAGAGTCTCCCTGCGGCTGTTCCACACAGAACGCCCAGGGTTTCTGCCTCTGTAGCAGCAGGAGTCTAGGGAAGCGCATCGATACACTCTGGACCCACAACTGAAAAAGCCCTGTTCCCAGCATGCTGCTCTGAAGGGGCCAGAGGACCTCCAACTAGGAGCTAAAGACGGAAGTCGAGGATGACCCACGTTGGGATTTCAGAAGAAAGATCAGGATCTCTCAGGCAAACAACGGCAACGGCAGCTCATATTCGCTCAGGCTCTGCCCAGCACTGTTCACGTCACATGGACTACGCCTAACTGTCCTCGTCCTCCCGAAAGCGTGGGGAGGAGCCTCCACTGTCCCGCCTTTCTAATGGGAGCAGACTCCTGCAGGGCACTCCCTGCCCCACAGCATGGCCCGGGTTTGGCCCTGGACCATCTGAATCCAGAGCCAGAGCTCCTCACCCCCACACTCCCACCTAACGGCCCGCACCACGAGCCAGCCTCTGAAACGGCAGGGAGGTGGCCTTCACTCACTCTGCTCCCTGCCTGCGAAAACACATGGCGCTGAAACAGACTGAAGATCAGCAGCTTAAAGCCACACTGCGTCCTTTATCTATGCAAGCCTTCTCAGCTGGGGTTTCACAAATCTGGAATACTGCAGATATTAACTCACAGGTAGCATTAGCTGCATATATGTTGTGTGTGTGTGTGTATATATATATGTATATAAAATTTCTGACCTTATAACCTTGTATTTTTAAGGGCAATGATTCCTGAAAGGTTAAATTGCTGAAGTGTACTTTTCCATTCTACTTCAAGTGACTTTTTTTTCCAAAAACATTATCACTAATTACCCTAAAAATGAAAATTCCAGAAAAATGGCATCTTTTCAAATGAAGTCCAGATGATTTTTCCTTTGTATTTTCAAGTGTGTATGAATTTTATTTGCTCTCTGCCAGAGTACACACCGCAAACTACAGATTTCACGTCTCAGTTTGTACACCTGTAATTATACCAGGCCATCTTGAATTGGTCACTTCCCATCATACATACTTTTGGGCATACACACTTCCTACAGTTATGTGAGAAATGGAGAGCTTAATAGGAAAGAAGATCTGCATAAATACTGCAGAAAAACAACAGAGGTGTTGTTGTTGAGAACAACATCACTGAGAACCTGCATCACTACTGGGGGTCACAGCCACCCCCCGACTCCGACAGCAAGCCTAGTCCTGGAAAGCTCCCAGCTGTGGAGGTTTCCCGTTCCTCCACCTTAAAAGAAGAAAACAAAATAACACAGCCTTCTTCCTTCTAGTCCACCTCCCGTCTTCTGAATCTTACTCTGGAATCTCAGAATATCAGAACTGCAAAATGCCTTAGGTCATTACGTGGTCCATTATACCCCCACCTACAGATGAGGATTACGAAAGGAAACGATCTTGATTAAGAAGATGAAGAAACTGACAACTTCTTAGAAAGGGCAGGGCCCTGTTACTCTAATATTACGTGTTCTGTACTTAGAAACACGAAAAACCAAGGGTGTCACGTCATTACACCAGGGGAGAAGGAGCGGTGTCTGGCAGGAGAGAAAAGCAATAAAAAGCTTCCTACTTTGGGCAACCTGGTCAAAGAGAAAATTCACAAATCACATGATTAGGGCTGAAAAGGACGTGGAAAAACTTGGTCTGATCTCCCTACTTTACAAATGGGAAAAGGAACAACACTAGCTATCTTCCCCAGGTTGTCTGACAGTATGTACTCGGTCCACTGGCCAATAAACTCTGGCCTACCCCGTTCATCACTGAGGACCAAGATGTGAAACACAAGGTCTAAGGACCTTGTGTGCAAACACCAATTTAATTAGATTATCAAATCTAAGTATATAAGGAAACTAGGATCAATCTCATATTCTTTAAGCTAATCTTCAGTCTTAAAATGTAATCACACTTGAAGGGATTATTAATCTAAGCTTATCCTGACATCCCTGAGTGTCTCTTCTCCCTACTCTGAGATTCAAAGGTCTTAAGAAAAGGACGGTATGTCTAATGAGAATTTAAAATATGGAATGAACATACAGTTCCAGGCTTTCACTCCAAGTTCCAAAAATAAATGCTAAGCGGCCAGAGGCGTGAGATGCTTGTGTCTCCTGCTCTGATCTTCTCCACCTGGACAGGCCTCTGCAACCTGAACAGCCCAGGGACTGCACACAGCTCCCAACTGGGGCCTCAGCAGCGCTATCCTATGCACTTGGTGGAGATTACACTCAGCCTATTACAAGCTATTCTCTCTCTATAGGGTAATGGTACCATCTTATTTACTTCGAGTTATTCACTCTTTCAATAAAAACATTAGTTAGGGACAGTGAGCATGGAATTAATTACAAGGGTTCAGCCCTGACCTGAGGTTCTACTTTGTTTTACACATTAACAACCTCAGACGGTAAAGAATCTGCCTGCAATGCAGAAGACCCTGGTTCTATCCTTGGGTTGGGAAAATTCCCTGGAGAAGGTTACAGCTACCCACTCCACTATTCTTGCCTGGAGAATTCCACAGACGGAGGAGCCTGGCGGACTATAGTCCATGGGGTCTCAAAGAGTTGGACAGCGACTAATATGTTCATTTTCAGCCCTACACCTGGCATAACAATAACATCAACACTACTATTCTCCTTATGATGCCTCATGCAAGGAATATTCTCAATGTGGTTTTACAAGGATTGCTTCATCTAATCTTCCCTGTGAGGTGGTGTTACCCTTGCTGAGTATGTGTCACTGGAATGCAAGCTCCATGAGGGCAGGTATCTGCGTCTATCCTGCTCAGCACTGCACTTCCTGAGCCTAGAACAATGCTTGACTCATAGCAAGCAAACAATATTCAGTGAATGGATGGACAAATCATATTTATAGAGGAAAAAGTTTAGTACTAAGTTTACAGACGATCAACTATGGTCATGGGTATTGAGTGGCACAGCTGAGACTCAAATCACGATTTCTGATTGCACTGTATCAGGGGCCAGCAAACTTTTCTGTGAACGGTGAGAAAATAAACAGCTGAGGCTCTGCAAGCCACATTGTGGTCTCTGTCCCAACTACCCAACCGTGCGGGTGTCGAGGGTGAGCAGCCGAGACAACCCTAAAGGAAGGGACGCTGCTGTGTCTCCATAAAGTCAGACATAAAACAGACCTGCCGGCTGTAGCTGCCAGGCCCGCATTAGATCCTCACAATAATCAAGCAGGGCAGGTTATCGAGAACCAGAGGCTCAGCTACTGAGGGCTTCGTCCAAGGTCACACCATGAACTTGCAAGTCCGTGCTCTTTCTATGAAACCTCATGGTCTCCACGCAAATCTACGGTGTATTCAGACTTGTTCCTGCACTTCATGGCACAAAGCAGAATGTCCACTCTCTTGCATCTTGAAATTAAACCCGTGACTGTAGCAGGCTGCTGGAGCTTAAGCGCATGGGCAGGTGTGGAGGGGTGTGTGCAAGTGCACAGACAGAGTTAATCCAAAATCTGTTTTCACAAGAAACTCTGACCTTCCGTTAAGCACCGTGATGTGGGAACAATGCAGACTCCATCTGGGAGACGGGCGGGGCACGGGATTGGCCATTTCTGTTCTCACAAGGAAAACAGCCTAACCCAAACTAAACACTAACCTGGTTACACGTGAGGCTGAACATAGCTGAATGCATTAATCATCAGACAGGATAATAAAGGGAAATATGCAAGCTCTCTCCCAATTGTTTACCACTTGTATTTTTCTTGGAACAGAAATGCATTTTATATATTATATGAACCTGTAAAAAATACACGCCTGGTAAAATATTTAAACACATACTCTGTACCAAGAGTATTAAAACATGAAATATTCCATCATCATAAAAGAATTTTGAGTTCATGAAGGTTTAAACACCCACCCGACTCCAGCTATGGCAGCAAGTACAGAACAGAAACTAAACTGCACTTTATGCTAACTGGATAATCTTGATAATTACAGGCAACTCAGTATGTAGCAAAGTTTGACAAACTCCTCCTTTGGCTCATCTCAGTAAATAAGGTACTACTTAGGAGTGACACTGCAGAATCTCAAAAGAAATATTCAAATCAATTCTTTCTCAAAATATAAAACTACTGCTTTGGTTCCTTTAAGATAAATATATATAAAATCCATTAAGTTCAACTGCTCACTACTCAAGTGACATAAATACTACTTGGCTTAAAAAGTTCAATTCAATACACTTACCAAGAAATTATGTACAAAATATATGTGAAAATAAAAAAATGAGACAGGCATAGTCCGTCCTATCGATAAACCTTAAAAAACAAAAACAACAACAACAAAAAAAACCTCACATTTGTCTCAGACTCTCTGGTACAAAAACTAAGTTAGACGGTAAGTGCTTGCAAACAGTGGCAGCAGCAGGTAGTATTTCTGGGTGACCGTGAAATACCAAGCACTCTTGATGGGCTTTACAGAGATGATGAAGTAAAGTGAAGTGCTAGTCGCTCAGTTGTGTCTGACTCTGTGGCCCCATGCACCACAGCCCACCAGGCTTCTCCGTGCACGGGATTCTCCAGGCAAGAATACTGGAGTGGGTTGCCATTTCCTTCTCCAGGGGATCTTCCCGACCCAGGGACTGAACCCCAGTCTCCTGTACTGGCAGGCAGATTCTTTAGCATCTGAGTCAATGTGATAGTTAATGCTTGAAACAACCCTGCAAGACAAGATGCATGCGTTATTCTTCTCCTTTTTCTCCACTGAGAAAACTGAGGCTCAGTTATTCCCGCCCCAAGCTCCTAAGCACCTGAGCGCCTACATGATTTAGAATCAGGTCTGCCAAGCCGTCCTTGGAGGCTCAGTGGTAAAGAACCCGCCTGCCAATGCAGGAGACGCAGGTTCCATTCCTCGATCAGGAAGATCCCCCCTGGAGGAGGAAATGGCAGCCCACTAGAGTATTCTTGCCTGGAAAACGCCATGAACAGAGAAGCCCGGCAGGCTACAGTCCATGGGGTCGCAAAGAGCTGGACATGACTTAGCAACTAAACGACAACAGCAAGCAACTGCCTAGCCTGCAAGTCCGGATTTTTCTTCCACATCAGTTCAACTTCTTTAAAGCAGGGTTCTGACTTTGAGGTCCAAAAATAGTTCCCAGGGAATTCATGGACCTCTGCAAATTCTATGAAAAATTGTGTGGCTGTGGTACGTGAACTTTTCTGAAAGGAAGAGTTTCTTACAGGAGAAAAAATGAAAGGGACGGCCAGTTGAATTATACATGTCACGCACCACACCTGCGAAGCACGGCCACGGTCCTGCAGTGTTCTGCGTGCTCAGTCGAGTCTGACTCTGTGACCCCAGGGACTGCAGCCCGACAGGCTCCTCTGTCTATGGAATTTTCCAGGCAAGAATACTGGAGTGGGGTGCCATCTCCTCCCCTAGGGTATCTTCCCAACCCAGGGATTAAAGCTGCATCTCCTGTGTTTCCTGCATCGGCAGGCGGGTTCTTTACCACTGCCACCTAAACCTACTGCTCCGTCTACCTCTGTAATTCTGAAAAGAACAGTGACGCATCCTCTCCAGCTTGTCTGTGAGACAGAGGGGCTGTGATACAGCTCAGCCCTGGAGACTCATAACTCTTCACCTTGAGAATGGCAGGAACTGTCCACTGTCACTTTCCCCATGAGAAACGCACAAAACACAGGCACGGGTTCCCAGTCCCAAGACAAGCACCACTGTAGAATGTTCCACTAACCGGAAACCATTTCTACTTCCCCTGAAACAGGAAGCTTATTCTGCAGCTCTCCGCAGGAGCTGATGGAGGCCCCGTCCCTGCACACAGAGGCTCTCTGCATCCACTGCCTTCTCTTCACACACACTGCAACTCTCAAGAGAGTGTTTTTGAGCAAAGACAACTATTTTGCAAACCTCCTTCAGTGAGGTGCCTGTCAAGGAGCTTTGTAAACTGTAAAACACTGCATAAAGATACATTATTATTAACAAACATATTTAAGATTCAGGCAAAACATGGTCCACATTTCTTAAGTTTTAGATGGAAAAAATGGAAACAATCACTTGCAGCCTTTATGCAGAGGGTGGTTTTTTTTTTTTTCATCTCTGCAGAATATTCCCTCTGTTACAGAATATATGACCATCTTGGTTTTAAGGACATGAAAACTAAAGTTCAGAAAGAGCACCCGACCTGCTCAAGAGTGGCAACAGGCCAGCCCCAAGCAGACGGGTGACGTGTAGTCCAGGGATGGACGAACCTCAGTGCCCACAGCAGCTCCTCACAGCCTCCAAGCTCCACCTCACAGGCCTGTTGTCAGGGGCTGGGTGATCTCACCAAAGCATTTACTGCTGGTGGCTCTATGTTAAATCAGCTGAAGATCCATGCTTACCACGTAAGGCACAAAGTCTTTATGTAAACTACTCAGACGCTGCTTCACAAAACGTCCATTAACAATACTCCAAGTTGTGTCTGTACCATGAACAGTCACACTAAAGAGAAAAGGTGCTATTACACAGATGAAAACTGCCCGAAGCCACCTTAGGCATTCACCTAATTCTAGCCATATTTTCCAGTGTTGATTGTATTTTAATAAAATGGAAGCATTATAGAATAATTATTTCTGAATGATTCAACAAGCAAATAAGTACATGTGTGAACAGATTAAAAAGAGCTAAAATGTGAGCTAAGTATAAATTTTTGGCAAGTGCACGCCATTCTATAAACCCTCGCGATGTTTCTAACTTTAATTTCTTACAAAATCTCGAGGAAGCCACTTACAGAAGGCGCACACACTCCCGACGCGGAGGTCCTGATTGACAGCACTGGACCCAGACACAGAGCCCACCTCAGAACCAGCGGGCTGCGGGCTCTGCTGTCAGTCAGAAATCGACCCCAACACTCCAGGAGCGCACATGATCTCTCCCCACCCCTTACCCCACCCCTCCTTCTCCGAGGATGCTAAGGACTAAGGGGCGGTGTTTCTCAAAGGTGGCCCCAGGCTGCAGCTACAGCCTCTGGAAATGGCGGCCTGAAGAGCTGCTGGTCAACGAGGGCTTCTGTTGACAGGACGCCGACAAGCGTAAACGTCCAGAGCGGGGAGCAGAGACGGAAAGCAGGGGGGCAACACGTTGCGGTGCGATATCACCCACTCCCCGGCCCCGTGGGGCTTTTAAAATGCGTTTGAAATCCTCTTTCCTCTTCAGGAAAGGGACCTGGAGACTCGCTGGTGGGCCTCTTTGCTGTCCACTCCGGTCAGGGCTGGGGGAGGCAGGCAAGGCGGCGGCGGATAACAGGACCGGCCTCTCTCCACGAAGCGGGTGCCCTTCCTTTCCTCCAAGGCAGCTCTGGTCTCCCCGGGAAGCGCTAGGGGACCACAGCAGGCTCCCCACGAGTGGCCCCTACACCGTCTCAGCTCTAAGACTGTGCCGCACCTGTTCTCTGTCCACGGGACAAGGGGCCACGAGAACTGAGCAGGCGTGCAGCCACACACTGACAGGCGTCCAGAGGGGGTGGAGACTCACCGGGCATCCAAGGCACCACCCTATGCGTACTTCTTGCTAAATACATGATGATAAGTGAAACGTTTTCTATTCCATCTTATCCTGCTCCTTTAAAAAAAAAAAGTTCTGGCTATGATGAATTAAATGAATTTCACATTCCATTAATGGGTTGCAATCTACAGTTTTAAAAATACTCTGCTTAGGATGGACTTCAAACAGATCGAGGTTTCAATCATACTTTGCTCTAATTGGTTTGGGCAAATACTTCTTGACTCTGGGGTCCTTCATCTGTGAAACAGGGGGGATACTTCTTGTAGGTACAAGACCAGCATGAGGCACAGACCTGACACAGTAAGCTTTCAAGAAGCCCCAGCGTTATTATTAGCAGAACAGAAACCCTAAAACCCACTTCGTCGGCTCTGAGTCTCACCATCTGGGACACAGCCTGCTCTGTGGGGCTGCATCTGGGCATCCTCATTTAGAAATGTATTTATAGAGCGGCAAAATACTTACGGCCAAGTTTACTCTTTAGTCAACCAACATGTTTATACCTTGTGTTCCCGCAAAAAAGTTTCATGCTCTTTCAACTTCGTGACACTCTTACAGGCTTTCATTCAGGTCTGTTTCCCTCACTGTATGCAGAGCAGGCACTACACTAGGCTACTCAGGGAGACAGAACAAAGGCGGCCTGGCTCTGGGCCAGAGCGGCTCTGAGCCGGCTCCCAGGCCTGTGGAATCTGGCCTCTGTTCTCCCCTCCTGACGGAGTCTATTCCAGAGTCTCCCCGGCTCCCTCTCCTTTCCTTCCCCTCTCCCTGTGCTGGGACAATCCACCTTTCTGAGTATCTTTTCACTGCCACACAGCTGACTGTTACCTGCAGGGCCGGGCCCAAGAGCCTCCTTCCTAAGCGGCGTCCGCTGTGCTGCCCAGGCTGTCTGCCCTTCTCACTGGCCAGGACCCTAACCACTTCATCCTTCACTTCCCATCCACCCAGCACACGCTGCACCAATCCCATTATGCGGCAGCTGTCGTGCCTACGAACGCTGACAGTGTAAACATGTAAATTTGTGTGTGTGGCCCAGCACACACAGACATTGTTCCACTGATGAAGCTGTTGTTCAGATTCCACCATGATTCGCCCCGTCCACTAAGGGTTTCAATCTAAAGTCAACAATAGGAATTAAAAGAGGTTTTTTTTTTTTTGAAAACCCTCTTTGGTGGAACTTTCCTAACATGCCACAAACTAGAGACAGAGATACAATATATATCCACATACTCAATATCCAGCTTCAAGTTACCATGTTGTCAACCTTGCTTCTCTACCTCTTTCCACACTTTCCACCTCTAGTGTATTTAAAATAATACTTAAAAACAGGTACCCCTAGAGAATTCTTGGATGAGGAAATGGTAACCCACTCTGGTATTCCTGCCCGGAAAATTCCATGGACAGAGAAGCCTGGAAAGCTACATACCTTGAGGTTGCAAAGAGTCAGACACTACTGAGCAACTGAGTCACAGAGAATTCTAGTCCACGCCCCACTCACCATCTATTCCATACTGTCCCTTTCTCTTACAGGTAACCAATTTTTAATAATTAGTTCATAGTTTATCCTTCCACAGGTTCTCTTTGAAAATGTATGGAATTCATATTTCTGCCCCTAGATTATACAAAAGACAGCACACTCAAAGTCCTCTGCGGCTGCTGTTTCCACAGACTATGTGGAGGACCGACGCTGCTGCACTCACTGTAAGCCACTGTACGGACGAACCACAGCTCCCCGCTGAGGGACACTGGCTGTCTCGAACGCTGAAGAGTCGTAAATAATGTGTATTGGTCAGTGTGCATTTCTTTTTATGACCAAGAGTGAGCAGTGTTTCATTAGTTTGATGGCTCCTTGTTTTATTTGTCTGTAAATTATTCATCTTTTATAAATTTTAAAATAGGGTCATAGGTCTTTCTCTTAATTTTAGAAATTACCTATTATGGCTCTCAGCTCTCTGTGATTTAAGTTGTAAATATTTTCTTCCCTTTGTCATCTATCGTTTTACTTTATTTGTTTCCTGATGTGCAAAGGCTTTTTAAAAAAGTATATTTAACTCTATCAAGCTTCTGTTATTGCTGTTAGAATGAGGTATATAGGAAGGTTTTTCTCTACTCTCAGTGCATAATGTAAAAAGACTCCTCATGTTTGCTCTTCATGTACGTAGGTTTTGGGTGTTTTTACATTTACGTATTTGGGCTGTTATTGCCCATTTATTCATCTATATAAGGGTGCATCCATGCTCGGTCTTGTCTGGCTCTTGGGACTCCATGGACTGCAGCCCGCCAGGCTCCTCTGTCCATGGGATTCTCCAGGCAAGAACAGTGGAGTGGGCTGCTATTTCCTCCTCCAGGGGATGTTGCTGACCCAGGGATCAAACATGCATCTCCTGCATTGCAGGCAGACTCTCTACCACTGAGCCACTGAACCCAGCTCCAGAAACAAACCTGAGAACACTGGAGATCACATTAAATTGATAAATAAGCGGCAGGGGAAATATCACCTGTGTGAAACCAAGTCTTCCTGCCCCAGCACATTGTACGCAAAGTGACCACTTTCAAATAGAATGCTTCCCTTTCAGCAGTGCCTTTATGAGAACAACCAGTATTTTTGAACAGCAAGACCCAGATTTACAATTTGCTAGGAAATAATTTATGTCCAGGAGTGATTGGTAACATAAGGGGCTTCTGAAACATTTGCACAAAAGATTTAAGTAACCAAGAGGGAAGAACTTGGGCAATGCCAAGGAGCAAGTGGAAATAGGGTTAAAACCAGCAGCATTCAAGCCATCCATCCCAGTGCAGCCTCTAGAGCAACTTCCTGCTGTGAAACTGGGGTGAGAGGAGTTAAATGCTCCCCAAATCCTCAAAGACTAACTTGTGCACAGGTGAATTATCTTCTCTCCTAGCCACTGACGGAGTCCGGCTTTACTGAAAAGCCTGCCAGGCTTCCCCAGCTCTCAGTCCCCCTCCCGCGGCTCTCAGACCTTCCTCGCTGCTCTCTGCATCCCCATCTGCGACTCTTGACGGCCAGCTGCAACCTACTGCCTTTGACCACCGCTGCACTAAGCCCAATTACTTCCTTTGCCACTGCTTCGGGAAGGGGCGTGCTCCAGGACCAACCCAGAAATCTCCTCTGATACCCAGAACGTTTCTACAGGCAGGCATACTTGCCCTCACGTTGCTTTCCTATCAGCACAACTCTTGAAAACCCCTGAAAGGGAGTTTCATCATTTACAAAATAGAAAAATGAGTGTTAAGTTCATTTGTGTTGTAAAGAACAGGATTACTAGACACAATGATTGTTGGGAATGAACTGTTTGATAAACGAACAGCATATACTAAGGATGGGAAGCTGTTGACAATCAAAATCCAACGAAGTTGAAGATGGACAAGAATTTCCATGGTGCTGGTGTGCTGGCATATGGGGTTGACATTCTCGTTGTTTGATGCAGAGAACTCAGCAGCATGTGTGAGGAGCTGAAGTGTCTGTGAATTTCAATAAGTACACAGCTTACTAAATATATGTGCGGTTTCGAAACTGTGTTATTTGTTCCACCCAGAGAGTCTCATTTTAACACAGTTTTGAATAAATTCCTTGGTTGCTTAAAAGCTTGTTTGGTTCCTCTTCAGCAAAGCATGCAAGGTTTTGATGCTGAAAAAAGAGAAGATCCTATCTTCACTTAAATCTGCCCACAAAGGATGGGGGGGAAACATCAGTAGAAGTGCCAGAGACAAAGGACAATAAACGCAGCCGGACTGTGCAGCCTGCAGACAAGGCCAAACCAAAGCCGGTGAGCCCGACGTTCCTGAGCTCAGACGCGAAATCTGAGGACACATGAGGGGGAGGAGGAGCTGCACACATTTCGTATGAAAGAAGTCTTGCTGGCAGAAACCCTCCCCCCAAATCCTAACGACTCTCTGCCCTGTGAGGACGGGCTGGTGGGGAGAACTCGCGTGAAAGGAAGGGGCAGGCAGGCTGGGGCGAGGGGGCGGTGATGGGCCTGGCCGTGCAGAGAAGGAGCTCTCCTATTGCGGGGAAGGCGAAGACGACTCAAGGCAGAGAGTTCAGACTTAGAAAGAAAGCAGGCATCTGAGGTTGCAGTCCAGGAGCCACGGTCCCAAAGCGATCCTGTGCAGACAGCAAGAGTGATCTGGGTGCTCTGTGGACCTTGCACAGCATGTCAACGTCACAGATGTCAGCGCAGCTGACATTTCACGCTATTCACAGCCCCTGACCCACGTTAACGGCCTACCGTAGGTCAGTGCGATCTAGGCAGTGGAACAGCGACGCGTGAGAGACTCATGGTCCAGGTCCACCCTCACCGGACTTCCATTCTAGGAATATGAGCGGGGCCTGGGCACAGATGAAACCCCAAACATCGTATAAACACGTCAGACAACAGATGGCAGTGAGTGTGACAGAGAAGTGGAGCCAATGCCAAAGGGGGGGAGGGGGAGGGGCGGGGCAGGGGCACAACTTTAAAGGGAGGAGAGGGAGGAAAGGCCGCTCATGAGAGGAGCAAAACCCTCCCGCAAGTGCCGGATAGGGCCATGCAGCTCTGGGAACAGAGAGGAGTAAAGGCAGAAGCCGAGAATGTGAAGGGCAGCAGGTCAGAGCGGCGAGGGAAGCGGGAGGCCACCTGATACTCAAAGGCCTTCTGCAACCCTGACCAAACCTTTCCTCACAGGCCTGTCTCTTAGGAGCCTCTGAACAGAATCTCTTCTTCCAGCCAGTTACCCCTTCCTCTCCTCCGAACATCTCTGCAAAAGCGTCTCCTGTCAGCTCACCCCCAGGACACTCTGCCACGTGAGACAGTCACAAGGGTGGGAAAGAGAGGGAGGGGTGGCCACAGGCCTGGCTGTTTCCAGGCTGAATGCTGCGTTCACGACCTCTTCCTCCAGGAGGCAGAGCCACGCTGCTCTCTGTGCAGGAGTGGCCGGGGCCTCTTCCTCCAGGAGGCAGGGCCACGCTGCTCTCTGTGCAGGAGTGGCCGGGGCCTCTTCCTCCAGGAGGCAGGGCCACGCTGCTCTCTGTGCAGGAGTGGCCGGGGCCTCTTCCTCCAGGAGGCAGAGCCACGCTGCTCTCTGTGCAGGAGTGGCCAGGGCCTGCGTGCATGTGTGCCTGTGTGTCCTCAGTCGCTTCCGACTCTGTGTGACCCCATGGACCTTTGTGACACCAGCCCCCTCTGTCCATAGGATTCCCCAGGCAAGAATACTGGAGTGGGCTGCTGTTTCCTTCTCCAGGGGATCTTCTTGACGCAGGGATGGAACCCACGTCTCCTGTGTCTCCTGCACTGGCAGGTGGAGTCTTTACCACTGAGCCACAAGTGCGTCTTAAACTTTACTGTATATTCAAACCAGCTGTGCATCTTGCTAACGTGCAGGTTCCGATTCAGTAGGTGTGAGGCAGAGCCTGAGATTCTGCAGCTCAAAGCCCTAGGGGTGGCCTCTGTGCTGGGTCCAGGGTCCACACTGAGTTGTGAGGGACCTCCAACAAGGATGGAAATCCAGAAGCCACACAATTCTCCTTAAGACTTGGAGCCAAGATATATAGAGACAACACCTGCCAAAGGCAGGTTCTGAGCAGTGAGGTAAGGAAGCACCAAGGGTCAGGTTGGTGCCACCCGGTGCCACAAGCGAAAGAGATGGCAGTCTGCAGAGCGAGGAAGTTGGGCCAGACGCACAGGCTGAGGGCAGAGTGTGAGGCTGGGTGTGAGGTCTCTGAGGGTCTTCAGTGCCTCCAGTTCCTGCTCTAGGAGTCCAGGCACTCAGTGGATCCTTAAGCCACACGCGCTGGCCCAGCTCTCCATGAACTAGCTTGAGAGAGACCGAAAGGAAGAGCCTTGCCCAGACCCAGTCGATGGGTTAAGGAGGAGGGCCTAGCAAGTTCAACACCACCTTACGCCTGAGCCAATCAGGATGAGGGCACTACTTCATTTAAAGGCCAAGTGTAGTGCAGGGACACATTCAAAGCAAAGATGCTATATTCAAAGTGTGTGTGTGTGTGTGTACTCACGCACGATTAACAATATTAAACAAAGAAAATACAATAGTCAAAAGAATTCTACTGCATTTACTCCTGGCTGAACTGATTTTACCTCTTACCGTCATTACTCAAAGATAAAGAAAGAAACAGTCATTCATCCTGTCTAGAAAGCGGACGTGTCCCTGAATACCTGAGCACCTCCTGGGGCCAGGCCCCTGGTCAGTAATGTATACAGAGAGAACAGGAAGCCAAGTACCTGGCTCTACAGAAAGAAATACAGACCAGACAAGGAAGACACACAAAATGAAAACAAACACAGTCTCAGAAATGCCACGGCAAAAGCTAGCACAGAGAAAATTAATTTACCTTTTTACCCGTAACTTTGAGCATTTCACTTTCTCAGTAATTGTTATGAGCATAACATTTTCTTTTATGATTAACTTTTGTTGTTCAGCTCACTTAAGCCATAAAGTGAAACATTAAACATATGTTTAAATAGGAATTTTTTAAAAAAGTCAGAAAAATCTGGGAGTCAGAAGACTCTTAGAGGCCTATGTGGTCCATTCACCTGCTTAAAATTAGGACCACACCTACCACATCCCAGACAGATGTGGTTTTTCTTAAAAAAAAAAAAAAAAAAAAAAGAGCCAGAGTATATTTTATTCCATTTAAGTACAAACAGTTTCAACCTGATTGCACTTAGATCAGCCTCTTCTGTTTTAGGCAGTATTTTTAAAATATCTGCATCACAACAACCTAATTTTTTTCAGCTTTAATTAAAGACCACTTAGACAAGCAACCAGCTTTTGTTATTCCCTGGGGTATAGCTTAAAACTGATTTTTATATAATTACTAATAATGACTAGGCAAAAGCAGGGAAGAGGTGTATGATAAAAAAGTAAAGAGTGAAGACTTGTATAAAATGTGCTAGTCACTGTATTCAGAAGTTTCAAAACAGGAAAACAGGTATTGTCTAGCAGAAACTGCATTCTACTGTGACATTACCCTTACCTTCACCTCATTAAAGGAGTTTAGCGGAGACATTACTTGGCCAACAAAGGTCTGCCTAGTCAAAGCTATGGCTTTTCCAGTACTCAAGTACGGATGTGAGAGTTGGACCATAAAAATGGCTGAGCACTGAGGAACTGATGCTTTCGAACTGTGGTGCTGGAGAAGACTCTTGAGAGTCCGGTGGACAGCAAGGAGATCAAGCCAGTCAATCCTAAAGGAAATCAACCCTGAAAATTCACTGGAAGGACTGAAGCCGAAGCTCCAATACTTTGGACACCTGATGCCAACAGCTGAGACACTCATCTGGGAAAAGACCCTGATGCTGGGAAAGACTGAGGGCAGGAGAAGAAGGGGGCGGCAGAGGATGGGACGGTATGATAGCATCACTGATGGAATGGACATGAATCTGAGCAAACTCCGGGAGACAGTGAAGGACAGGGAAGCCTGACCTGCTGCCGTCCATGGGGTCGCAAAGAGTTGGACACAACTTAGCGACTGATCGACACCAACATGCAATTTTATTATAGTTCTACCCACTGTCATTCTTGAACCTCATCTCCCTAGAAAGGTAGGAGGAAAATGGAAAAGCAGCAAACGTAGCATTAAACAAGAGCAGAGAGAAGTCTAACCGTAAGGAAGCAATTATATTGAAGACTAGCCATCTGTTCATCCCTAGAAATTTTGAGCACTTGCTCTGGGCAAAGCACGGTACTGGTGGCTGAGAAGAGTGAGGGGAACGGCAGGGGGCTGACAGGCTCCTGGGGTTTTAGACAGTATTTACATCTCTGCTGAAAATCAGCACTATAAATACCAGAAATAGTCCCTGAACTGAACGGGTAAGGCAGCAGTGAAAAGCTAACTTCTTTCCCACGAGTAGAGCAGCACTCAGGCACCGACACCCTAGTCCCAGCAAAGGAAAACATCCCCTGCATTCCTGTCTTCCTCAGATTCCTTCCTCTCCCAGCTGTCCTCCTCTTCCCAGCGTTATCATCACACCCCTGATCAGGCCTCCCGTCCTCCCACTCCAGACGCCTGGCCAACTTCCCACTGGTCCCGCCCCGGGAGTGGCTCTTCTCCAAGCCCTTCTATGTGGATGCTCCTAGCAAGTCAGGATAGGCCAGTTTATGGGCCAATAACAAACCCGAACAAATCCGAGTGGCTACAAACGACAAAGCTTATTTCTTGCTCATGTCATTTAACAGCTGTGTGGTCTTGGGCACATAACTTCTTTGGCCCTTGGTTTCCTCATCTGCAAAATGCGGAAAGTAACCTCAAGAGGGTTAAATGAGTTAAGAGTGAAGTGCGGAGAAGCAGGCCCAGCACTCAGGAAGCCTGTTACTCTTGATGCCGCCATCACTACTCTCAGGAGGCTGCTGCTGATACCCCATGTCCTGATCAGAAGCCCAGCGTGTCCTTTCTTCCAAGCTCTGACCACACCATGTCGTAGCGCTCTGCTCCTCATCTGGGGCCCATACTACCTCAGAAGCTACCTGAGAGTAAGGTCTGCATCTGAGTCAGTTTGAACCTGAAAGCTTAAGAGAGTCTGGCACATGGGAGACCCTCAGTAAATGCTCGCGGAGCTAAAGCGGGTAGTGTGGACCAATCACCCCTGTGCACGACTCAACCCCCGTGTGCTGTGCATACACGCAGAGGACTGTGGTAACGGAGCCACGCTCACAGAGGTGACGGAGCCTCGTGAGGTCTGGCTAAGGGCACGTGAGGAGGGCCAGGATGTCATCTGAAGGTGGAAAGGCTGAGCGCTGTCAGGCTACAGGCTGCTGCTCCCAGGGAGTCTAAGGCAAGGCCGGGGGATACAGGGACACAGGCCCACAGGGAACAGGCACCTAGGGCCTCAGGCCTGACTCGGGCACGAGGCTGAAGCTGCACACAAAAGCCAGCCCCCACATGGTGGAGAGTGCTGAGCTAACGAGAGTGTCAAGTGCATCCTGGCTGGAGTGACGGCGGCACAGATGTATAGGTTTGCCCAAACTCACCAAATCATTCACTCAAAGCCTGTGCATATGGCCCTCCCTGGTGGTCCAGCGGTTAAGAACCTGCCTACCAATGCAGGGGACTTGGGTTTGATCCCTGGTCCGGGAGGACTCCACCTGACTCGGGGCAACTAGGCCCTTGTACCACAACGACTGAAGTCGGTGCGCTTAGAACCCAGGCTCCCCAACAAGAGAAGCCACTGCAAAGAGAGAGGACCGTGAGTCACAACTAGAAAACAGCTCCTGATTGCCACAGCAGAGAAAGCCCAAGGGCAGCCATGAAGACCCAGTACAATCAAAACTGATTTTAAAAAAGTTTTAAAAACCTGTGCATTTTGTCTGTGTGTAAATTAGATATACACACCTAGATAGATATATAAATATATATACCTAGATGAATGAATCTAGACAGTGTATTAAAAAGCAGAGACATCATCTTGTCAACAAAGGTCCATATCATCAACGCTATGGTTTCTCCAGTATGCATGTACGGATATGAGAGGTTGGACTGTAATAAAGGTTGAGTGCCGAAGAATTGATGCGTCTGAATTGTGGTGCTGGAGGTCTTGAGAGTCCCTTGAACTGTAAGGAGATCAAACTAGTTAATATTAAAGGAAATTAACCCTGAGCATTCATTGGAAGGACTGATGTTGAAGCTCCAATACTTTAGTCACCTGATGCGAAGAGCCAACTCATCCCTGATGCTGGGAAAGATTGAGGGCAAAAGGAGAAGGGGGCGGCAGAGCACAAGATGGTCACACAGCATCACTGACTCAATGGACAGAGTCTGAGCAAACTCTGGGAGATAGTGAAGAACAGGGGAGCCTGGCATGCTGCGGTCCATGGGGTCGCAAAGAGTCGGACATGATTCAGCAACTGAACAAGAACAACAAACCAGAAACACAGAGAGGAGCTGGCTCTGGACACCACCAACTGGTGGTTCCTCAGCTCCGACCCCCTCCCCAGCTAGAGCTGAGCAGGGAGGGAAACTGTCCATCATGCAGGTGAACCTGCCCTCTGCTGAGGACATCATTAAATACTGCTGCTGCTGCTGCTGCGTCGCTTCAGTCATGTCCAACTCTGTGCGACCCCAGAGACTGCAGCCCATCAGGCTCCTCTGTCCCTGGGATTCTCCAGGCAAGAACACTGGAGTGGGTTGCCATTTCCTTCTCTATCCTGAAAGACTAGGCCCCTCCTCTGCTCAGAGCCCCGTGCAGAGGGGGACACTCTGCCCTTCCCTGCCCCGCCACAAGGCACTGACTTTTCTCCTCCATCCCAAAGAGGACCCAGATGCCACCATCTTTCGCCTTTCAGCATCTTCCTCTGGGCTCTGAGTTACTTAAGAACTGGGGCCGTCTCTCCCACTGCCTTCTCTGCTGCACTCAGGAGACGGCTGGCACACAGGATGCTCTTAATAAATATTTGTTTCTCTGCAATACGTTTTTAAGGTTACCTTCAAAGATATGAAATATACTGCCTTTAGATAAGAAGGTTACTTCTAAGCAAGAATAATGGCTAAACTACATTAAATCTTGAGAACTCAGTAAAGATTTAAATCTCTTCTTTTTTGGATATGTATGAATCCTACTGTCATGATTTATAAGTCCATAAAAGCCGTATATTTACTGGGCAGAACAGACAGTAAGCCTGGAATGCATAAAAGCATGAGCATTCTTGCTGTGAAGATTACTGATGCCTCAGGCTTTTAAAAAAACGAGATGTCACATGAAGCTGTACATCAGGAGCCTGCCCTAAATATAAAACATTACCCACTGCTCTATCAATTCCACTTTAAATCACAGCTCCTGGCACTGCGGCGGGAGTGTGGAGGCATGCGTGCACGCGCGAGCACACAGGCTGTGGTGTGTTTAAATTAACACCTGGCAACCTAAAGACAACATCTTAGAGATAATTGTCAGAGCATGAAACACTGCACTAACCGAGACTGTCTAAGGTTGCGAACGGGCACAGAAACATATCCAAAGCAACCTGGAAATCTGGTGTGATACTCCGTAAGAAATGTCAGTTTTTCAAGATCAATACTTGGATATAATTTGAAAAGGCAAAAGGAGAAGGGGGCGGCAGAGGATGAGATGCTTAGATAGCATCATCGACTCAATGGACATGGATCTGAGCAAACTCCGGGGGACAATGGAGGACAGAGGAGCCTGGCATGTTGCAGTCCCTGGGGTCACAAAAAGCTGTGTACAATTTAGCGACTAACTACAGCTTTGAATCAGATATTTTGAACCTAGATCATAACGTACAGTGCTGAAGGGGGAGTATCTCCAGCCACGAGTTGCAATTTTATAAAAGTAAAACTGGCTTTTCTGAGCTTTTATGTGAATTTGAAATGGCTAGAAAGTTGCAATGTGGCTCAGGTAACACTCCAACAACCCTTCTAAGCAGACTGCACATGACAGAGGGGAGTAGGTTGGACAACTCTGAGCCAAGCTGGAAGCTTGAAGCTCCAGATGACGTGGGTAGGGTGGGGGGTGAGGGGCTGACTTGGGCTGGGATCCCCCAACCCCCGTGGGGGACCTTTCTGATAGCAGTGTCCTAGTGACAAATATTTAAGTCCCTCTTTGCAGTTCAAATTTTGAAGTATCAACTACAGTTTGAATTTTTTGCATCTTAGCACAGAAGCTGAGCTTGTGTTTTCTTCCCCTTTAGAAACATAATTAAAAATAATAAACAGTGTATGCAGAAGTCTAATAAACACCAATTTAATAAATGTACCCTGAATGAGTCCAATGGATTGGAAAAAGTGTATCAGGCTTAATTTTCTAATAAGGGTAAGCTCAACTGTTTATAAACACTATACAAGAGAATAATACTTAAAAAAAAGAGAGAATGTCCATTAATTTGCATGGGAATTCTAGTCACAATTCTGACATTAACTAAAATTTCAAAACAATCTGACATAAAGTCAGTATACTAAAAATTCCTTGAATCCTATGTGCCTGTGAAAAGGGTTTTTAAAAATCCTATCCAAATTTACCAATGCTATAAAAATCTTCTAAAACTGCTAGAAATGATTTTCCAAGATTAAAAACAAGTCCATCTTAAAGGCATTACAGAAATGACTGATTTCTTTCTTTCTTCAAAATGCTCAATGAAACATCCCCCCTCCTTCTGGAACACGTTCTCCAGGGGCCCTGGAGGGGAAACAGCAGAATTCTAAATCTGACTAAGATAAGGGTGCGGGCCCTTGTCCTGGGCCTCCCCTGACTGGCCTTGCTGCTTCGGGAAACAGAGGCCGCTCCTCCACTGGGGCCTGGGCTGGGGTGGTGGTGGAGGGCTGCCCATCAGCTGGTACTGCCCCTCTCTGCACTGAAGCTCTGAGACATTCTTGTTTGGTTTGGGTTGGGCTGGGGGAGAGAGGAGGATTTAGCTGAGAGCTGCCAGGGCTGAAATTCCAGCAGGCCAGGGACACGCCTTCCCCCTCCCTGCTCCCAGTCGGATTTTTCTGTCAACACCCCCACCCTGCGCCTCCCAGCTCAGACTTCCCAGCCCGGCCTCCTCCACACCCCCAGGCCCTAGGCTGTCCTTCCAGAGCTGCAGGTGCAGACCCAAGTCACTCTTTGCCACAGAAAGGGGCAGGGTGTGATCTGTTTCAGAAAACATTTGAAACTGTATTCTCGTCTCCTCTCGCCTATGATCCTCCAGTCACCTCTTTTTCCATCTTCAGGCACAGCCTGCGTGGGCCTCAAAAGATGGAATTTCAACTCCAGGCCCGCTCCTGTCCCAACGCTGCGTGGAAGGGACTTATTTTTAAGGTTTCCTGTTGGAGTTTTCCAGTGGGTAAATTCAACATTGAACTAACTCATACCACATAAATAGTGATGAGTCATTCCCAGAAATTAGTCTCACGTTAAACCAATTATTCAAATGTCTGAGAGTAACATGAGCTAACTGTCACTTGGGGAAGGATTTGTAACATAAGATGTACAATAATACAAAGAGTCCAACCCGAAAAGGACAATCACACCCCAGCCACCCACCCAACAAGCAAGCTCACACGGGGGAGCAAGTTCTCAGCAGAGGGGCTGAAATGATGCCAAAGGGCCTTTGCAGGAAATTTCAGTCAAACACAGACTAGAAATATCCATTAAGAAGCTCATCACAGCGACCGAGCTACTTTCTTTTACTGCCAATAGCTCACTGTCTGTAAATGCTCACAGGACACGTCCTCTCTGCTTAGGTGTGTAAGATGAGAAACCTGCGTGCTCCGTCGTGTCTGACTCTTTATGACCCCATGGACTACAGCCTGCCAGGCTCCTCTGTCATGGAATTTTCCAGGAAATGTGTGCGCGTGTGTGTCTGTGTGTATAGTATATATTAGTAGATAAAATTTTCTTTAACAAAAGTATCTTTTTGAAAATGTCAGTTTTCTGAGACTGTACTCAGAATACTAACTACTTAAAAATAGTCTGGATAAGCAGAGAGAATCATTTTTACTCTTAAACCTGTAAGACTGATAGTGGATACTCAGCATGCATTCCTTTACAACCAGAAACAGAATCTGTGATCCTAAGGAGAACACAGGAAGCACCCTGCCTGTGGCTCACTATGTCCCCCACAGACGACTGCCACAGAGACTCAGCCAGCAGTGCCTCTGGGCCCAGCGCAGTGCCCAGCAGCGAGTCGCTGGGAGGCTGTGGAGCTGGGCCGCCTGGGTTCTCACGGGCCTCCACTGTGGACTGTGTGTGACCTTCAGCAAGCTGTTCGACCCTGATGGGCCTCAGTTTACAGGTCTGTATGATGAGGACAGTATCAGCCAGTCTAGGAAACTGTTGTTCAGTCGCTCAGCTGTGTCCGATTCTTTTCGACCCCATGGACTGCAGCCCACCAGGAAATACTTGAGGGTAAGCGCACTGGCGTGTGTAAACAGACTGGAAGGTGTGTGTCCGTCAGCACCACGCAACGCTTGCTTCTGGTATTGTGATTCCTTTGTTGTTACTCATTCGTTGTAATCCGCCTGCCAATGCAAGAGCCACAGGTTCAATCCCTGGGTCGGGAAGATCCCCGGGAGGAGGAAATGGCAACCCCCCCTCCATTATTCTTGCCTGGGAAGTCCCATGGATGAGAAGACTGGCGGGCTGTGGTGCCTGAATGGGGCTGCCAGGAGCAGGACACGATTCAGCGACTAACAACCACACAGGAGGAGACTACAGTGACGGGCCTCAGGCCTCAGGCTCAGTTAGGAGGAGAGTCCTGGCTGCTCCCAACCACATTACCAAGTGAAAACCTGACGAGGGCTTGAAGTGTTTCCTCTCCAAGGTGTGTGCGCCTCGTACACAAACCCGAGCTGAAGGAAATACAAGGTGACGACGGGAATGACAGCATGATGCCGACCACGGGGAAGCCTGAAGGTTGGGAGAGCTGGGGCTCCCTGCCCGCCCAGGGTGGCCCCCACAGACGTCCAAGCACCGTGCAGCGTGCGCCTCCCCAGGAGGGCTGACGCGGCTCTCCTGCCCCGGCCCCAGGATGCTGCCTCCGAGAGAAAGCAAGCCAGGCCTCGTGCCGAGGGACAGTGGCAACCATCTGGCAGCTCCCAGGCAGAGGAGGAACCGGCAGGGCCCAGCCTTCTTCCTCTTCAGCACCTGCTCGTGGTGCCACCCCCCAGAAGCCCACGCCGAGAGCCACAAGGAGGACACTGCCACCGCTGGGGACGACGGCTGCTCCCGGAGCCAGGCCCCTTCGACACTCTGTTCGAGAGGCGGGCAATGTGAGGGAACATGGGCCTCGGCACAAACGGGACAGACAGAACTCCCTTCCAGACAGCCCACTGAGGAACACGCATAAAGAGCAGTTCTCATCACAATAAATAATTTAATCTCAGAACAAATGTATGCAGTAATGGTATCTCATTTTACAGACCAAGAAGCTGAGACTCTGAGAAGTAAAGTGTACCGAGCTTGTGTTCTTAGTAAGTAAACAAAAATGGAATTTAAACTTTCTCCCCAAATCAAAAAATCCCCAGACACTGTACTGAAGGTAACTGTGAGAACGCCAGAAGCCGGGAGTCCGGGGGAGGCTCATGCAGCGAACGTCCACCTGGGCTCCCTGCCAGCTTGGCTGCTGGGCGGAGTAGTCCCGGGAAGGCCCTGGGGGCCTGGGGCACATCCTGCCACTGGGCAGACTCTGTACCACCCGTGGTGCCAAGAATGAAAAGCCACAGCAGAAAAGGAGAGTGAAGGGATCTGGGATCCAACCAGGACTAAGTTCCTGGAAGCTGGGGCACACGATGAGGGGATAAGAGGATCTGAAAAAAGAACAGATCGTTTTCAGAAACAAGAGATATTTTAATGATTCTATCAAGACAGAGACTGTCTCCCGTGGAGTTCAGAGTCTGTCAGCATGGCAAACAAAGGCCTGCTTAGCCCAGCTGGCCAGCCCTCCACTCCAGCCACCTCGCTCATCCCCCGCCACCCCACCACCCGACCTCCCACCCCTGGGTCCCAGTGAAGTCCAGCACACAGCACGTGGGCCCACACATGTGCTCACAGGAGCCATTCTGCCTACCAAGCCAACCCTCTGGTCTGCCAGCCTCTTGCTCAGTTCATCCCCGAAGGCCTAGATCCCAGAGCTCCTGCTGAAGCTCCAAGGTGAACCCTTGGTATGAAGCACTTAGGAATTTTCTACTTTTCATCCTGAGGACTCTGCACACACCGCTTACTACCCTATGTTCACACCTGTCTCCCCCTTCGAGTGTGAACTCCCTGAGAGTAAGCACCAGGCCAAACCCATCTCTGCAGCCCCAGCGCCTACAGTCCTCGCTGCCACACAGCAGACGGCAGACACAGATTTGTTGAACTGAACTAAAAGCTCTCGCGATGCCAAATAGCACATTCGTTCATATTTGGAGTCAAAATTATTCCTGATTTTACTCTTAACGGCAACACAGAAACAGATTCGAATTCAACTAAATTCCACAGTTTGAGACTAAATATCATTCTCGGTCCACTAGAGTGTGATAGGTCTGAAATTAAATTCTATCAGGACGAGATAAGCAGGAGGCTTTTAAAAGCAGGAGAGGTGAGCAGTCCAATAGGGACTTCAAGTATTGATTTTTTTTTTAAGGCTTTTTATATGAACGTGACTTTGATCCTCTTAATTTTCAGCTGCAGCCAGGAGGGGGAAAAAAACACACGAAATATGCTAAAGATCAAAACTGTTTTAGATGTGTGACAGACAGCTCCATTATATTTTTTTTTTAGAAAAGGAGAGAACTCTCTAACATTTGCAATAAGAGCACTTTTCTCATTTAGCCAAAGAAATGAAGCCTGGGGAGATACAAAGAAATTTCACAGTATCACAAGCACTCCGATTTTATTAAGTGGAGATATGTAGCAGAAATCTTGGGAACTGCTGCACTCAGCCAAAGCTAATGTGCCCAAATCAGAGGTCCTGACAATAAAGGCTGAATCTGAATTCCTATTCCTCTTAGCGTTCCACACCTTGGAAGAATGCACTTTATTATTTTCTCTCCTCTCTCTTTTTCCTACACACACCCCATGCACCATCCCCAGCCCAGCTATTATTGCTTGGCAAAAATCATCCAGATCCTCGGCTCATGTTTCATTTTTTCAAATCCTTCCACTAAAAATAAATTTAAACTGCAATTATTAAAGCCTCCAGACCTTGGTTAGAGGGGTCAGGATGGTGTCCTACTCTGAAGTACAACAAAGAAAAAACTAACCTTGGTTGCTAATGAACTCAGGACACACTCCTGTCAGAGAGGAATACCAGAAGTCTACAGTCAGGCCTGTTTCCCTTAATAGAATTTTCTTCTTCTTATTAAAATGACTCATGTGCACTGTATATGACTATGGGCTTCCCAGGTGGCACTAGAGGCAAAGAGACCGCCTGCCAGTACAGGAGACATTAAGAGAGGCGGGTTCGATCCCTGGGTTGGGAAGATCCCCTGGAGGAGGAAATGGCAACCCACTCTAGTATCCTTGCCTGCAGAATCCCACAGATAGACAAAACTGGTGGGCTACAGTTCATAGGATCACGAAGAGTCGGACACAACTGAGCAGCTCAGCATGCATGAATGCCAAGTGCTCTTGAGAGATGACTATAAAAAGCATACGGGAGAAAGAAACCAATCCTTACTTTTACCAGCCAGAGATAACTGCTATTAATGTTGCAGTGTATTTCTTTGGGGTCATTTGGCCATGCATATTATGTGTTTGCATAAATATACATATAACAGACACAGAAACATAAAAAGTAGGTGCTCATGAGATATAATGTTATATGCTACTTTGAACTCCCACTGACCAGGATATCACGAGCACTATACCAACATGGTACCTGCTTTCTGAAAACATGATTGTATTAGCTGTATATCATATTACCATAACTGAGCAAAAGAGCCCCAGTGGATGGAAAAGTAGACTGTTTCTACTATTATCTACAATACTGAAGTCGGCATACGCATAAACACAGCTGACCGTGATGTAGCACTTATCCGATGTTTCACACGGGCGAGCTGATCTACCCCTCACAGCTGCTCTGCCATAAGATGAGTACAGAGTTGCAAAGGGGTTGAATATTCTGCTCAGGGTCATCCAGCTATGAATTAGCAGAACCCAGGTTTAACAGCAGTAGCAGCAGGTTTAAACCTATTTAGGCTGGTCTAAGGTCCGTCCAGTCAAGGCTATGGCTTTTCCTGTGGTCATGTATGGATGTGAGAGTTGGACTGTGAAGAAGGATGAGGGCCGAAGAATTGATGCTTTTGAACTGTGGTGTTGGAAAAGACTCTTGAGAGTCCCTTGGACTGCAAGGAGATCCAACCAGTCCATTCTGAAGGAGATCAGCCCTGGGATCTCTTTGGAAGGACTGATGTTGAAGCTGAAACTCCAATACTTTGGCCACCTCATGCAAAGAGTTGACTCATTGGAAAAGACTCTGATGCTGGGAGGGATTGGGGGCAGGAGGAGAAGGGGACGACCCAGGATGAGATGGCTGGATGGCATCATGGACTCGATGGACATGAGTCTGAGTGAACTCCGGGAGCTGGTGATTGTCAAGGAGGCCTGGCGTGCTGTGATTCATGGGGTCGCAAAGAGTCGGACACGACTGAGTGACTGAACTTAACTGAGGCTGGTTTGAGCCAGAGTGTCTCATTTACTTATAGTGAAATCTAGAATAACCTTCACTATTTCTAATCCATAAAATGTCCTTGCTTAATCTAAAAAATCAACTAAATACTATCTATATGTCTACAGGTCTATCTTTAACACTTTAATCGATTTCAGATTTATTCTGGTGTTTGTTATGGGTAAAGCTGGATTTTTTTCCAACTAGTTAATCAATCATCTCTCGTTCACATTCACACTAAACGTCTCTTTTCTCTCTGGGTTTCTGGGCTTTCCTTGTCGCATGCTCACTTCTTATAACTTCTCAGGTATCTGCTTCTATGCACGCTTCCACTAAACAATACATTTCTGTATACTGTTATTTTAACTTTAAAGTGTATTTTAATATTGTTAATTCCGCCATTATTTTCATGTCTTCTCAAAATTCTGAGTTCCCCCCTCAGGGGATTGTAATTGGCCGAACAGTTAACAAACAATGAGTCTAAAAACAAGTATCTTTACAATATTCTCTATTTTTATCTAGGAACGCAGCTTCTTTTCCCCTCACCTAAGTCTCAGATACCTCTTATTTTGGATACTGCAAAATAATGGTTTTTACTATTGAACCCAAATCCATTTAAAACCCTTACTGTTTAGAAACTGACCAGTTGGCCTAGCAAAGAAAATGGAATTTTTCACCAGGCTTTTACAAACTGCTGAGTCACCCCAGGCAAATGACTTTCACACTCTTTCTTTTGGTATGTAAGAAACGTGTAAATGATGCTTCTGAGAAATATGCATATCCCTGAAATGCAGTTTTCTACACTAATCTGAAGAAGTTATAGACTACTGAAAACAGTTCAACACGAATTAAGAAGTACAATCATTGCCAAGAAAAAGTCAGTCCCATGTGCACTGTTTTACAAAAGATGCTCCTCCTTAAGTACTCCTACAGGTTGGTCCAAGATTTCGAATGTCTCTTTCTCCAGCAAATGTGAACCTAGTGGAGCACAGCGGAGTTTGGGTCTGGAGGTCAGAGGTCAGCCTGTTACTACTGCTCCAAATAACTCAGCTACCCAAGGTCTGACTAACCAGTGAACAGGGCTCTCACCCTCTGCTCTCACTGCTCCTCACACTGCAGTTCGGCGGTATGGCAGGTGTTAAACCAGACTGGGTGTGTCCTGCCTGCAAAGGAGCATAGTCTCTGAGGAAGACAACGGTGGGAGCCACAGGAGAAAGCACGGCATGGAAGAGCCTGGCATGGGCTGGAGCCTGGTTAGTATGAAACAGACAACAGTGAGTCGCATGGTATTTCTGTATTTAGCATGACTCTTCCTTTGAAATAATGTTAAACCTTTTCTGCAGAAGAGCTCATCACTCTACAAGATACAGACAGCTGCAACACACTCAGCCATGGTATGTGTCCTCTAGCTAGGAATTTTAATTTCACTTACTGCAGCAGGAACTATAAGTTCAGGAAACTAATGGTGACGGTTTGATTTATGAATTTTGACATGTTTCTTGAACTCGGATTACATTACAAAGATGTGGAATTCTAAGCAAGCCAGCTCTTGTCTATACATTCAATCTTCAAATCAATAAGCTGGGATTCTGTGCAACTAGTTTCCGACAGAGGAAAACACACAGTCTAACTGAGATGGGCCATAAACCTGTAATTCAGAAGTCCCTTAAAACACTCTCAAGACTAAGCTAGAACCAATTCTGGAATCCACACAGAAAACCCTTCAGCTCTCTAGTCGACAATAACAAAAGGGAAATTCAACTGGGAAAGTGCTGGTAGTCAAACTAAAGAGGGGGAAAAAAAAAGGGTTCGCATGCTTTGCTTTCACTCTGCTTCCTCCCCAAAGTCCCATTTACTAGAAAGGTGATAAACACAGAGTGGGACTTCCCTGGTGGCTCAGTGGTCAAGAATCCGCCTGCCAAGGCAGGAGATGTAAGCTTGATCCCTGGGTTGGGAAGATCTCCTGGAGAAGGAAACAGCAACCCACTCCAGCATCCTTCCCTGAGAAATGCCACGGATAGAAGAGCCTGGCAGGCTATACAGCCCAAGGGATCACACCGAGTTGAACACGACTTAGCACTAATCAGCAACAACAAAGCACAGAGTATGGAATGGTCTGTAAATACTGTGAGATGCTGTGCACAAACGGCCATTTCAATAACCACAGTGGGGAGACGCTGACATGAACTACAGCTACTCGCTCACAGAGGGGCTGGAGGTGGCGGGGTGCGGGGGAAGGAGGAGGGGGTACTGTCAAATGCTTTACATGTAAGTGATCACATTTAATCCTTCCAACCCCGTAAGGCAGGTGTAACAGTTTCCATTTTACATGTGAAGAAGCTGAGATTCAGAGAGGTTAAGTCACTTGTCCAAATTTATCCTATACAGCTAAAAGGTGGTGAAACTGAGAGGTGATGTGGGCTTCTCTCAGCCTTGTCTGGACTCTCTGCACTACCCCAAGCTGTCTGTCTGTTGTAAGGCTTCCCTGCATACATCACTCATATTTATGAAGCCAAACGTTACAAGCCCCGGGAAGAGAAGAGCCAGTGCCAGGAGGACTCACTGCCAGGACACCTTCAATAGCCTACCTGGAATTCCCCAGTTAGTCAGGCGTAGAGTTACGATATTAAAGCTTCCTGTAAAAGCGGAAAAATATGTGCCTGGGAAAGAGGGCGGATTAACCACTATCATCCAGGAAGATCTAGGGCAAGGGTCTCATGAGGGAGTCGTCCTCAAGGGAGAAGCGAAGAGCAGTGGTGACGGCTGTGGGTGACTAGGAAGAAATCACTTTTACTCGCTAAAGTGACACCTGAGTGATACTCAGATCAACTTCTGTGTCACGATTCTGCCGGTGGTCAGTTTACGTGCATCACACTGAAGTCTTAAGCAGAAACAACACACAAGTGCTGCACTAGGAACTAGAAACAAAAACTGCTACGTGAATATACACGCACAAAAACTGGGGGTATCGGGCAGGGTGTAGAAAGCAGGGGAGTTGGGCAATGCTTAAGAATGTTCAATACACAACTGCGCTCATTTCATGTGCTAGCAGGGTTATGCTCAAATTCCTTCAAGCTAGGCTTTAGCAGTACATGAACCGAGAACTTCCAGAGGTACAAGCTGCATTTAGAAAAACCAGAGGAACCAGAGATCAAATTGCCAAGATCCGTTGGATCACAGAAAAAGCAAGGGAATTTCAGAAAAACATCTACTTCTGCTTCACTGACTATGCTAAAGCCTTTGACTGTGTGGATCACAACAAACTGTGGAAAACTCTTCAAGAGTTGGAAATACCAGACCATCTTATCTGCCTCCTGAGAAACCTGTATGCAGGTCAAGAAGCAACAGTTAGAACCAGACATGGAACAACGGACTGGTTCCAAGTGGGGAAAGCAGTATGCCAAGGCTGTATACTGTCATCTTGCTTATTTAACTCATATGCAGAGTACATCATGAGAAATGCTGGGTTGGATGAAGCACAAGCTGGAATAAAGATTGCTGGGAGAAATAACAACCTCAGATATGCAGATGACACCACTCTAATAGCAGAAAACGAACAGGAGCTAAACAGCCTCTTGATGAGAGTGAAAGAGGAGAGTGAAAGAGCTGCCTTAAAACTCAACATTCAAAAACTAAGATCATGGTCCCATCACTACATGGCAAACAGATGGGGGAAAGTGGCAACAGTGGTAGATTTTCTTTTCTTGGGCTCCCACATCACTGTGGACAGTGACTGCAGCCATGACATTAAAAGACACTTGCTCCTTGGGAAGAAAAGCTATGCCCAACCTAGAGAGCATGTTAAAAAGCCAGAGCTATCACTGCTGGGAAAGATGAGGGCAGGAGGAGAAGGGGACAACAGAGGATGAGATGGCTGGATGGCATCACCGACTCCATGGACACGAGTTTGAGCGAGCTCTGGGAGATGGTGAAAGACAGGGAAGCCTGCTGGGCTGCAGTCCATGGGGTCACAGAGAACCGGACACGACTGAGTGACGGAACGACAGTAACAAGGAACAGACAAGGCAAGGTAGAGAGGGGAGCGCAGAGAAGAAAGCTTCCCTGCACCAACCTCAGATGGTTTTGCAGAAAAAGCATCCTGTGATCCTCAGCTCTGAGGGCTAAATTAAGGTCAGTGTGATGAGTGCAGGCTGGGACATCCACAGGCCGAGCACAGGCCAAGAAGGCACATGCCTGCCTGCATAAGGGCTGAGCATCAAGGGCACCGCCACCCAAACCCACCTGACCTGCACGCGGGCATGCTCAGTCATGTCCGACTCTGTGACCCCCGTGGACAGCTGCCCGCCAGGCTCCTCTGTCCACAGGATTCTCCTCCAGGCAAGAATACTGGCGTGGCCTGCCATTTCCTCCTTCAGAGGATCCTCCCAACCCAGGGATCAAACCCATGTCTGCTGCACCAGCAGGCAGAATAGATTCTCTACCCCTGAACCACCTGGGAATCCCCAAACCCACTGAGAGCAGCACAAAGGGAAACACTAGCACACGCCTGTCAGTGGTGCTCTCTCTGCAACTGTAACAAATAAACGAGTCAGTCAACTGTCTAGGTAACTAGTAAGTTAGCCAGTAATCCTGTACAAAACAAGGACTGATCCCCACGAAGAGCAACGACCTAAAGAAAATAATTAGGAAAGAGCAACTGATTTTTTTTTTTTAAGTTTCATGATTTAACAGGCAAATATGCTGCTTAAGAACATTTTAAATAGAAAGAAATCATTCTGAAAAAGGATATAATGGTTTGCCTGTTTGTGGTTCCTCCCATATGGATGTGAAAGGCACCCCTCCCCCTCAAAAAAGGGATGTAAAAATAATCCTCTTATGAATGCTTAACAATCATTATTTACTCTAAAATTTTAATGAAAAAAGTGCAATCAGAGCTACAAAGCTTAAACTGAATTAAAATTTTTAATAACTGGCAAATATTTTATGCTATATATTAACACATATCCTGGCTATGGATAAATTAAATAAAAATAAGGCAAACTACAAATAATTACAAAAGCCAGCATTTAGCGGAACATTCATTTTTGTTTGAAAAAGTTATTTTAATTGCCTTTGTTTGCAAACATGGTCAGGAAATTTTATAGTAAAATGTAGGTTCCTTGAAGAGGAACAGTGTGTCTTACTTGCTTTGTATCTTCAGCATCAACAACTGTGCTCAGTATGTCATGGACACTTGACAGATGTTTTAAAATAAATTCTCATTCAAGAAACATCTACTGAATGCTTATATATGGCAGATACAATTGAGTTGCTGGGGGTCACACAGTGGGTAAAACATTTACTGGAAAATGCATCACAAAGATATAGAAATGAAACCTGCCTTCACAATAGACAAGTGGCCAAACAGTTCACTGTCTTTACATGGTGAACTTTTCCACATAGAATGGACTTATTTTTAAAATGAAGTCATGCCTGTAATGAAAGCTTTATGGGTGCATATGTTTGAACACATGGGATCAAACATATGTGTGAAAGCCAGCAATCTTTCAGTCAGGAGCAGAAGGGGGAAGACAAGACACTGAACAGCATTTCCACAAAAGCTTCAGCAGAATGAATTCAGCCACAACAGTGGATGGCCCACCTCAGCCACTATGAGTTCTTGGGGTGGGGGGGCAGTGTCAGGGAGAAGGCAGAGAAACTGGATCACCTGCTCATCCATTCTGAAGAATGCACTCAGCTTTATGAAAAAACCAAACACCGTGTTCAGTCTTTCTCCTATTCAATAATAAGCATCCACTTAAAGAGTTCATGACAATAGCGAAGAGAAGAAGAATGAGGAAGCAACAACGTGAACCAAGCGTTCCTTATTCTAACAAAGGGGAAGCGGGAGAGTGCTTTCGCCATGCTTGCAGCATTAAGACCCATGTGCTTCTCATGACAGAAACCAAAGCACAACCTCCATTTCAGGCCCACCAAGGTCTACAAGCAGCGAGCCAGCACCAGAGGCGGCAGGACACACCATGCGAGCTGAGCGCAGCCACAGGGAGAACAGCAGGCACAGGCGCTGCGCTGGAGAGCAGCCCCTACGGCGACCCGGGAAAGGGAGCGTGAGAGACTCCTTCACAGCCCAGGAAACACACTCCACCACGTGCAAAGCTGGGACACACGGAGAACCGGGGCAAACAAATCTCTGAGCACCTTCCAACTACAGACCAGGCAGCCTGACCCTCCTGAAAACTGCCCATGGACACAAATGGAAAGATTATCGCCCTTCCTGGCACTATGGTGCAGGCCAGCTCCCATCTGAGTTTACAGAGGGCTGCCCCTCCCCCACTGTGCCCTCCCCCTCAACTCAGGGACTCTGGCTGGAGCTGCGGGCGCCCCTGCATGCCTCCCTACTAAGGGGAGCACGCAGCACACAGCAGGGTCCATTCCACACATGCCAGCTGAATTAAACCATACCTCTGAACCTCGGTTTCTTCATTTAGAAAATGGAGACAATATCTTTTCAGCTTTGCCAGAGAGGTGTCAAAATGTTCCGAAGAACTAATGCAGAGGAAATGACCTTTGTAACAGAGAAAGGGTCACATAACTAATCACGGGGGGAGCCATCCGCAGGTGGGCACCACATTCAATGCGATGAACAAAGTTACACAGATAAGCAGAGACCTAGCTGGGCTTAAATGACTTCTGACCAAACCTCAGAACAGTCAGCAGTGCACGAAGATTGAAGGAAATATGTGCCAATAACTCTGGGATTCTGACTCAACAAGAAGGACGGTCCCTCCGTGCTCCAAGAGGGGAAGCTGCACAGGAGGAGACTCCGGCCTGCCTTATCCATCTAAGGGTCCCCAAGGCTAGGGCCACCCACAATTGATGAATGGATGACTCAGAGACAGAGACGTGAGCTGCAAAAGGGTGGCCGACTTGAACCAAGAGCGGATCCAAGGAGCCTGGTTAGCCTCCAGCATCTCAGGTCACTCAGGAAGTCTATTTAAGACATCTTCCCCAAAGCCCTGGAAAGCTTCCAGATGAGAAGCCCCATGGTAGAGGGGAGAGAGCACAGGCCCAGGCTCGCAGACAAACCTAAACTTTGCTCTGGACTCTGCAGATCACTAACTGGTGGCCTCTCCCTACAGTGTGCCTGGCAGAACCTGACTCCAGGACTAATGCAAAGATGAAAGAGGATAACATGTCCATAAGCACAAGGCTGGACAAAGCAGACACTCAACAAACCATCAGCCCCGTTTCCACTCTGGGTGAAGGATTAACTTCATTAAGCTTGATGATATAAAATCCCCCTAACACATAATGGCAATCCACTCCAGCACGCTTGCCTGGAAAATCCCATGGACGGAGGAGCCTGATAGGCTACAGTCCATGGGGTCACAAAAAGTCGGACACGACTGAGCGACTTCACTTTCACTTAACATATCTTTAGTCATGGAGAAAGAGCCAAATATCCTTCTAGGCCCGAGCCGCAGAGAAATGAGACAATCCAGATGCTATAACGAAAATCAACAGTATGGTGATCAGGACGTGCTCTAGAACCATCTGTTTCTCCAAAATGAACTCCACCCTCTGCAGCATCAATGAGCAAGGCTAACACCCAGTGAGTCACGGTTGTGATTCTGTGATAGCTTCTTTGGAAGGAGAACAAAATCCCACAAGCAATGCTTTCAGGCTAAGCTTTTTGCTGGTGTAGGTAAAAAATGTAGGAGAAACAGAGGCATTCTTACGCTCCAAGAACGAACGCCTTCATACCTTCGAGAGTGTCTGCTCAGAAGCCAGCAGAGCTATCAGCAACTGCACACAGGAAGGACACACCATTGACTTCCTGTGAGCCCCGCGACCTCTCCAGAGCAGCCCGGGGGCACACTCTGTATTTACTTACGCTGCAATCTGATCCGACCTCAGTAAGTTACTTCATAAGCCTTTTAAGGGTTACTACATTTTGTTCCTTCAAGAACGCAATCCAAATTAGCAACAAAAGAATAGATAAACACAAGAAACCCACCTCTTTTGTGCTCCTGAAGAAAGGCGGTCTTGGTCATTAAAAAGGTAAAGTGTTTTATTCTCTATCACCTTTCTCTTATAAAGATCAGCCCAGTAATTTTCCAAGGGTGGATTAGTAGTCTTCCACTCATGCCTGTTCACAGATGAGGAGTCACTGAAATAGCATACGTGTATAATAAAAGGGCAAGCTGCCCAGCATGTCTCTGCCACGTCCTGTAGGAACGATCCCAGTTATCACACTAGCCCAGGCTTTAGCATCTGAGGATGGCCACTCCATTTCCAGTCTTTTCTCTCCCCTGCTCTTTAGACTGGATGACTCCTACTGCTTTGCCTCCAAGTTCACTGACTGCTTCCTCTGTCCTCTCTACTGAATTGTTACCTTCATTCGGTAACATTTTTATATTTTATTTGGATACTGTATTTTCCAGTTCTAAGACTTCTGTTTGGTTCTTCTACATAGCTTCTATTTCGCTGCTGAGAAAAGCGGTCTTCTCTTTCACTCAAAGCAAGCTTTCCCTTGCATCCTTGTGCAGTCACAACTGCTTTGAACCCGCCTCTGTGTCATCACACACTCCATCTCCACCATCTTTTTTGTCTTGATAATGGGTTTCACGTAAGTTTGGGATGTAAGTTATCTTGGACACTGTGAATGCTATGGTATGGGCAACTCTAGGTTCTATTATATTCCTCTACAGAATACTGGTATCCTATTTGTTTCAGTAGGTAATTATCTTGGTTCAACTTAAACCGAGACTCTTAAGTTGGCGGCTCAAATTTCAGTGTCATTATGTTGTCCCTAGCTTAGCTGCTTGGAGCCTGACGCTGTGTCTTGGATTCAGGCACCAGCAGAGATTCAGGCGGTTGGTACCTAGTATGTAGGGCTTACTTTCTTCTTTCCAGGATTTCCACTTTCACTTTCCAAAAGCTGTGGCTGCTCCAAACTGTCCTTTGACTCTTTAAGCTAAAAGACCTATAGGTTTTCTATCAGAGCTTTAACTGCCCCACATGGCACACTCTGTGGTGCCCTTCATCCAAGTGTCATCTCGACTCCAAAATCTAACTTTTATCCAATTGGAATGTCTTCACATTGCTGTCTTTTGTCCACAGTTCACTACCTGCAGGAGGATCAGTCCAGTAGTAGCTTACAGGACCATTAACAGAAGCAGAACCTACACAACTTATTTTTTCCCCAAAATTTTTATTCACAATGCTGTAGGTCACAAATTCAGAAAGGGCTTTGCCAGGCAGGCTGTCCCTGACTCATGGCATCAGCTGGGCAACTGAAGAGCTGCACTTGGGACAAAGAAACTGGGCAATGACCTACAACGTTCCAAGCCAGCCTCTCACGTCTGTGCCCGCTGCCCTGGGGCTTGCTCACCAGCCCCTTTCGCTCTCCTCACTGCATTGCATGCTCCTCCATGCAGGCTTCTCCATGTGGACGTGGTAATCTCAGGGAATCTGCACTTCTCACGTGATGACTGGCCTCTAAGAGGCTAGATATGGAATCTACCCGACCACTTAAGGGCTAGACCAGAAGCGGTACCGGATCCCTCCCACCATATTTTATAACTCAAAGCAGTCACAGGCCTTGATCATCGAGATTCAAGAGGATGGAGAAATAAATCTAACCTCTGATGGGGAAGTGGCAAAGTCACATTGCAGGAATACATACACAGTGATAGATATTTTTGCAGCTATCTTGGAAAAATATAATCTGCCCCACATATGTTCAGTATCTGACAAAGCAAAACAAATGCCACCAAACAAAAGCAAGACTCTGGAAAGACACAGGCAGGCTGTTCAAAGAGAAGCATGCGGTCCAGCCCTCCAGCTATCTCTTTTTATCACCTTCTCATATTAGCAATACAATTACCCCTCAGCTGTTCAGCACAAAAGAGGTCTCCACCGGCAATCTGTTGAGTTTTCAGAGATTTACACTTAAACATTATATCCACGTCAGAGTATCTGGAAGAAATGCTTATGATGCATAAAGGCAGGGCACAGACGTCAGTTAAGATTTGTTTGTTTCTTAAGATAATGGTCCAAAAGAAATTCTGTTTATCCAATGTCTACTATGTGCTTGAAAATTTCTAGGTTCTATTTTTCACTCACGTGCTCCATATAATAAGTAGTATGTTCAAACACACAGGCTTAGGACACACACTGACTGTTTAATACAAAGGAGACTGGTTCAAACACACAAAGAGCAAATATAATGCAGAAATTATAAAAATAGAAACCCTAATACAAACAAATATGACACATTATGTCAAGCTGTGGAAATACACACATATACATATACTCTCTAAGCACTTCAAAGCTTCATTTCCAGAAAATGAATAGATTCTAAATCCTAAATACTATATTCTAAATAAAGTGGTATATGTATAAAGCATACTAAGAACCTTACCTTGTCTTGGTTATCTTTATTCTTGTAGCACAGATTCCCAATCAGGCGAATGAGGTGAGACTTGAAGCCCTCAGCCACGTTGGAGACGTCACCTTCTGGTTTAATGGAAGCACAGGCGCTGAAGACGTTTGTGGAGTCGCTGCCGGCCACGTGAATCAGGCGCAGAAGATCTGCAGCAGAAAGGATAAACTGTTTTCCACAGGAAGATTTTTGTTTTGTACTCAGTTCAGTTCAGTTGCTCAGTCGTGTCTGACTCTTTTGTGACCCCACGGACTGCAGCACGCCAGGCTTCCCTGTCGATCACCAACATCCAGAGCTTACTCAAACTCATGTCCATCGAGTCGGTGATGCCGTCCAACCAGCTCATCCTCTGTCGTCCCCTTCTCCTCCCACCTTCAATCTTTCCCAACATCAGGTTATTTTCCAGTGAGTCAGTGCTTCGCATCCGGTGGCCAAAATATTGGAGTTTTCGCTCCAGCATCAGTCCTTCCAAAGGATACTCAGGACTGACCTCCTTTAGGGTGGACTGGCTGGGTCTCCCTGCCGCCCAGGGGCTCTCAAGGGTCCCTTGTTTTGCACTAGATTCTCATAAAGAAATGTGATTTGTTTTAACAGATTAAAATAAAATACAGGTATAGTATTCTTGCCTGGAGGATCCCATGGACAAAGGATCCTGGCAGGCTACAGTCCATGAGATTGCAAAGAGTCAGAGAAGACTGAAGGGAGTTAGCACACAGGCACACACAGAATACTGAAAGCTTTCATCAAAGGAACGGTCAGAAAGCTCTTCAGCGTTTGCCTTAGAATTTACTGTAACGCTGACTTGGGGGGTGATAAGCTAAATGATTAGCCCAACCTGGACTTTCTGTTTATCCACACAGAAAGGTCAGCTAAAACTTTTCTTCCATCTTCCCTAGTACAAGGTTTCCAAATCCAACCTCTTTATGAAGGCGCTCATGTGATAGCTACAGTCAGTTACGTGTGAACTGCAGTGCGTGCTCAGTCACTTCCGTCGTGTCCAACTCAGCCACCCATGCACTGCAGCCGGCCAGGCTCCTTTGTCCATGGGCTTTCCCAGGCAAGAATACTGGGGTGGGTTGCCATTCCTCCCTCCAGGGGGTCTTCCCAACCCAGGGACTGAACCTACGTCTGCTGCACTGCAGGCAGATTCTTTACCATTTAAGCCACCATGGATGCCCCTCAGCTTCAGTACCTATCTGCAACGAGCCATAGGACAGACATCAAGAAGCATGCTGACACTGTCTTTCCCTTGCTCAGATAACCAGAAGGCAGCACAAGTTCTCTACCATCTGGGTGCACTCAGAAGAAACCCCTTAATACTATTATGCTCTATGAGAGCACCTACAGGCAGCCTGAGAAAGCGGACAGTCTTCCAGAGGTTTACAAACCGTTTCCACATTATCTCAGGCACCGCTCTCAACAAAGTCAGCAAAGGCAGGCCACTTTCCTGACCTGAAAACGAAGAAACCAGGTTTGGAGAAGCTAGTGACCCGGCAGTTGGGCTGACGACCCGCGTTTGCTCAGGCTCCACACGCATGCTTTTCCTGCAATAATTTGGTTTCTCAGTTTTGTGATGTCTTATTTTAACTATCACTGAAAGCACTGCATTCGAAATAAAGCACTGATATGAGATTCTAAGTATCTTCTAAAGTTCACTGCTAACTCTACCCATCTGGACGCCAATTCATCTTTCCTGGAAGATGGGTCTCCAGAATAAATGCACTGTCTTAATAAAGGAAAAAAAAAGCCAACAGCGAACAGTAACCACAAGCATGGCTAACCACAAGCAACAGGTTGTAAGTGAACTTATTACTTACAAAATAATATTTCAAACAATAGCTTCCCGTTTAAAACAATTTCCTTATAAGAATGGAATACGTAATTACTATGGGTAAGGCAATATTCTTCAAGTTCCCTAAGTGAAGCTGGGAAAAATCTACTAACAAGACTGGTAAAACGACAGCAGCATAAAAATCACCATCATCACTGAAACCCCCCCATCTTCTCATAACCCTCCCTACCCCATCACCACTGTCACAAGCACTACTGATGGGACACCACTCGGGGCGCCCCGCGTAAAAGGACGAGGGTCCCCTTCCACTGAGCAGGCGATAAACAGCGGTAAGGGGCAAAAGCCAGACCTGCTGCCAAAACACGACGAGTCCTTTCAAGAAGAAATATTCCCAAACATCTTAAAAGAAGACCAATACACTGAACATTAAGGATCTGTGCTTGAACTTTATACTATAGTATGACAAGTCAAAAGATTTTTTGATTAAAAACAACACTATGTGTGATATTTCACTCACCAATCACTCTCTCCAGCAAGCCAGGAAAAACCTGCAGATAGCCAAGCAGGTCAGTATTAGCGGTCATTTCACAAAGGACATCAAGAAGTCTAATTGTAGCCAGTGCCTCCTAAAAAGAAAAGAAAACATGACTTTCAAGACAAGCTAAGTGATGTGACTGTCACAAGTAATCATAGGAGACGAAAATGTTACAAAGAACAGTCAAGAGACAATGCTTGTAACACATCTAAAGAGACAACCAGAACGATCAAGAACAAAACACAAGTATTAAATATACACAGGAATAATTGTTTTCACTAACAACAGGTCTGCCATCAAGAACGCAAGATTATGCGGCTTCTTAGAGCAAAGAGTCAGAAAAGTTCTTATTCAAGCAAAAATACCTTCCAACAGTGGAATAAAAGTTCAAAATTACTAGCTATGTACATAACACTTATGCAAGTACTTTCTTTTTAAAGAATTCCCAGCAAGCAAATTCTACTAAGTAACCCATGAAATACATTAATTTCTTGTCCACAGGAATCTTGTAAAATGCAATGCCTGAAAGAGCTATGACTGCAATAACTTGGACTATTTCTGGGTAAATACAAACGTATATGCTATCCTAATAGTTGGAAAAGATAATATTATTTGACAATGTTCACATAACCATAAATAATTTATATCAAATAAACTACGTGATCAAGAAACCACCAGCTGCATGGCAATAGGCAGTCTAATTTTCAAATGCAATTTTATTATCTCAGATAATGTTCTTCAAAAGAAAAACAAGCTACCTCCTTTCAAAACTTCTAAATGTGTATTTATTATTCTCCAATTAGTAGACTATATTTTAATATAGTATTCCGAAATCTGACATAGCAATAAACACACATTTTTGGTATCTTTCACAGCTTTCATGTGCTAGTTTAAAAGTTAGGAGAAAATATCCAGATGCTAAGTCTGTTCAAAAGACTTGAGCAAAGCTATCCACTTATTAGCACGGCACTGGCATCCTCTGTTATTAAATGGGAAGCTGCCCAGACTGGCATCTTTAGACACCACTTCTCCTTGAGGAAGCAGCTGCCTGGCTGTAGGTCAGGATAGAGCACACATAAAGTTGCCCTGGACACCCTGTCATACCAGGGAGCAAGGCAGCTATCAAGACACTCCTCGGTCATGCTGGAAGAAATCAGAAGCAACTGGAGAGGCTCCCCTGGTTAGCACAGGAGACCATCAGGAAGAATCACTGCTAAAACTGAAAACAAAGCCAATGGTTTGTAAGCCATGACTTCAAAATGATTAAAAGCAAAACTAAACAACTCATCATCTTTGTACAAATTCACAAAACCAGCTCTAGAAGGCTATTTAAAGATTTAAGACACAGCAACAAATTGTAATGTATGGCTCTTACTTATATCCTGATTCAAAGAAAGAAACTTGAAAAAAAATATTAGACAATGGGGAACAGTTGAATACTACTCATCTGATATTTATATTTTGTTAAGTTTTTGGATGTGTTACCTGTATTTCACTCGTGTGTTAATATAAAGTCTTATCTTTCAGACACATGCATAAAAGGTTAACTGATGGACTACACGGGACCCTATGCAAATCTGGGGCATCCAGCCTAAGAATGGGAAGGACTGTGGATGAAACAAGAACCATGAGGAACTGATAAGTTCTGGAGCTGGGTGATGGGGGTTTAACAACATTTTTTCTCTTAGTCTATGTTTGAAATTTTTCATGATAAAAAGATACAAAATTAGGGGGTGGGAAGAGATGATCTGAAAGTTTCCTTTGAACTCATTTCTATATTATTATATGAAATAAACCCAAAAGAAAATTAATCTATCCTCACCTAACAAATTTCCAATTTTAATCATCAGAATGCTTTCATTAATGAAATGCTTCTAACAAGTATTTGGAAACTAATAATGAAATAACCAGAGAAGGCGATGGCACCCCACTCCAGTACTCTTGCCCGGAAAATCTCATGGACAGAGGAGCCTGGTAGGCTGCAGTCCATGGGGTCTCGAAAAGTCAGACACGACTGAGCGACTTCACTTTCACTTTTTCCTTTCATGCATTGGAGAAGGAAATGGCAATCCACTCCAGTGTTCTTGCCTGGAGAATCCCAGGGACGGGGGAGCCTGGTGGGCTGCTGTCTATGGGGTCGCACAGAGTCGGACATGACTGAAGCGACTTAGCAGCAGCAATGAAATAACAGCCAGTAAAAAAAATTCTCTTTAAAAAACGAGAGAAATATGTGAGATGCCATTCCAATATTATAAATATTGTAACACTGTGTATATTAAGTCAGGCACCACTAGGGGAAAAAAGATGCAGGCAAAGCAAAGGATACAATTCTGAAATGAGTGAAGGAGAGGCAGACTGTTTCCAGGTCATCTGTCTGGGTTCACTTTGCCACGCAGCGTCTCTGGGCCATTCTACAATACTGTCATTGCAGAAAACTGCTGATGATGCAAAGTGCTCCTGTCTACAGAAACGCAGATGACTTCTGTCTGGCTGGAATGCAATTAATCACTTCCTTGTTCATTGACCAGTTTCTGCAATTCTTTGTAAGTTCATTTCAGCATTCCTTTATCACATATAAACATGTGGCTCTTTGAATTCTTTAACAGTGGTTAGTATCTTACCGGTTTCCACTGTAAAAGGTCGGAAATACAGAAATGGATGCAAAATCATATTAAAAATTTAACATATGATTTGGGTGGCATTAAAATTAGTAGAAAGGATCAGATTATTCAACAAATGGTACTGATACTATAATTAACAAATAACATTAAGGGAATATTAGCTAGGTACCAGGAGAAGGCAATGGCAACCCACTCCAGCACTCTTACTCCTCCCATGGACGGAGGAGCCTTATGGGCTGCAGTCCATGGGGTCGCTAAGAGTCGGACACGACTGAGTGACTTCACTTTCACTTTTCACTTTCATGCACTGGAGAAGGAAATGGCAGCCCACTCCAGTGTTCTTGCCTGGAGGATCCCAGGGACGGGGGAGCCTGGTGGGCTGCCATCTGTGGGGTCGTACAGAGTCGGACACGACTGAAGCGACTTAGCAGCAGCAGCAGCTAGGTACCAATCAGTATATTAAGTGCTTATAGTAAAATGCAACTCATTTTACACAGGTAAAGAAACTGGGGCACAGAGAGGGTAGGTAACTTCCAAGATTACACACCAGAAATAGAAGAAATCCAGGTTCAAATCCAGCTGTCTTCTACCAAAGACTATATAATCTTGGAGAGTTAAAAGACACAAGCAACTCATTTGAAACTATGCTACACTTACACAAAAACAAATCTTAGGTTAATTAAATATGTGAACAATGTACTGAAAGAACTAGAAGATACAGGTGTCTATTTCCACAATCTCGGAGAAGGCAAAGGCACCCCACTCCAGTACTCTTGCCCGGAAAATCCCATGGACCGAGGAGTCTGGTGGGCTGCAGTCCATGGGGTCACTAAGAGTCAGACACGACTGAGCGACTTCCCTTTCACTTTTCACCTTCATGCACTGGAGAAGGAAATGGCAACCCACTCCAGTGTTCTTGCCTGGAGAATCCCAGGGACGGGGGAGCCTGGTGGGCTGCCGTCTATGGGGTCGCACAGAGTCGGACATGACTGAAGCAACTTAGCAGCAGCAGCAGCATTTCCACAATCTAAGGGAAGATGATTTTACTAAATCTGTAAAGAAATTCAGAAGTCATAAGGATAAAACTGATAAACCTAACTGAATTAAAACAAACTCCCAAAAGGCTAAGACTACCATAAATAAAGTCAAACAAAAAATTATGGGCAAAAAAAGTTTCTTCTATTTGTGACATTTAACTTTCTGAAAATGCTCATTAAAAAAAGTATCTTAAAAGGTAACCTGATATGAAAAACAAACTTAACATATAGGTCACTGAAAAGTAAGAGAGAAATGGTAATTAGATTAGTGAAAGGGTGCAGACCCATATACTCTTGTGCACTTAGGTGTGTTATTTAGAAACGACTCTTACAAATTTTAAATAAACACATTCTCTGTGACTCAGCAATTCAATTACCAGGAATTTATAATCCCAGATCGACTTGCCCAAAACTGAAAGGTATTTTTATAAGGGTGTTTCACTGTTGTAATATTTGTAAAGGTTAAAAAAAAAAACCAAAATGTGGAAGCAACTCATATGTACATCTATGGGAACAAATAAAAAAAATTCTGATGGCTGTATACAGTGTAATACTATTCAACTATTAAAAAGAATGAGATGAATATATGTGTCCAAGGGTAAGATATATCAGAGTAAGTGAAAAAAAAAAGTTACAGAACAGAATATATAGTATTGTGTTTTAAAAAGTAACAAAAACATATAGGTGTGTGCTACTGCTAAGTCGTGTCTGACTCTGTGCGACCCCACAGACGGCAGCCCACCAGGCTTCCCCGTCCCCGGGATTCTCCAGGCAAGAACACTGGAGTGGGCTGCCATTTGTATACACACAATAAAACCTTTGGAAGGAAAAAAGTATATGCTGTTAAGTTTATAGAAAATAGATGGGGCCTGGGTGAAAAAGAGGAGTCCTTAACTTTGCTTCACTGCCTTTGGCTTGAATTACTTTTTCTTACAACAAAGGAAATATTATATTGTAAGAAGGCAAGTTTCACTACAACAAGTGACAAGACTGAAACTTAAGACAAAGCAAATCTTAAAAAAAATAAGCATACCAGAACTGACAAAAATACACCACATACTGGAAACGAGTAGTACACCAAAATATACCAAAGGACAGAGACTTGCACGCTAGCATGAGAACCGAGGATTATTTGCATAAAAGAACATACGAATAAAACCTCAGGATTTTAAAGCCACATAATTATGTAAATAAAAAAATGTATGCTGGGTGCTTAGTCGCTCAGCTGTGTCCGACTCTTTGCGACCCCATGGCCTGTAGGGCTACAGGCTCCTTCGTCCATAGGGACTCTTGAGGCAAGAATACTGGAGTGGGCTGCCATGCCCTCTTCTTGGGGATCTTCCCAACCCAGGGATGGAACACAGGTCTCCCTCACTGCAGGCAGATTCTTTACCATCTGAGCCACCAGGGAAGCCTAGATGCTATAAAAACATCTATTTTCATTCTGATTTTTAGGTCATAGCATCATGAGAACTTTATTGAACATCTTGTCCCCAAAACATCACAGGTGGGTAAATGCAGCAGCTTGCTGGCAAACTGACAGTGCGAAGTCGACTGGTAAACATACCCTGCTTTCCAAAGTATAAGTACTTGGTATAAACACTTCCACTGTGGCTGATTTGAAAACATCAAGAGTTTAACAACCAGCTCACAAATTATTGAATATTTAATAATAACCGACTCTCAGAAGTTGGTACAGGCCAGCACCAATGCACCACGGGGTTTATGATATATTAAATACTGAGGTACAGGTCTCCTTAAAAACTACTAATGCTTTTTTAAAAAACTTCTAACTTAAAGGATAATATATATATTAACATGCACAAGTCACAAGCATATCAGTTCAGTTCAGTTGCTCAATCATGTCCGACTCTTTGCAACCCTGTGGACTGCAGCAAGCCAGGCCTCCCTGTCCATCACCAACTCCCAGAGCTTGCTCAAACTCTTATCCATCAAGTCAATGATGCCATCCAACCATCTCATCCTCTGTCGTCCCCTTCTCCTCCTGCCCTCAATCTTTTCAAGCATCAGTGTCTTTTCCAGCATCAGTTCTTTGCATCAGGTGGGCAAAGTACTGGAGCTTCAGTTTCAGCATCAGTCCTTCCAATGAATATTCAGGACTGATTTCCTTTAGGATGGACTGGTTGGATCTCCTTGCAGTCTAAGGGACTCTCCACAGTCTTCTCCAACACCACAGTTCAAAAGCATCAATTCTTCAGTACTCAGTTTTCTTTATAGTCCAACTCTCACATCCATACATGACTACTGGAAAAACCATAGCCTTGACTAGACGGACCTTTGTCGGCAAAGTAACGTCTCTGCTTTTTGTCTAGGTTGGTCATAACTTTTCTTCCAAGGAGCAAGCGTCTTTTAATTTCATGGCTGCAGTCACCATCTGCAGTGATTCTGGAGTCCAAGAAAAGAAAGTCTCTCACTGTTTCCCCATCTATTTGCCATGGAGTGGTGGGACCAGATGCCATGATCTTCATTTTTTTAATGTTGAACTTTAGGCCAGTTTTTTCATTCTCCTTTCACAAGAGGCTCTTTAGTTCTTCTTTGCTTTCTGTCATAAGGGTAGTGTCATCCGCATATCTGAGGTTATTGCTATTTCTCCTGGCAATCTTGATTCCAGCTTGTGCTTCATCCAGCCCAGTATTTCGCATGATGTACTCTACATATAAGTTAAATAAACAGGATGACAATACAAAGCCTTGATGTACTCCTTTCCCAATTTGGAACTAGTTTGTTGTTCCGTGTCTGGTTTTAACTGTTGCTTCTTGACCTGCATACAGATTTCTCAGCAGTCAGACAAGGTGGTCTGGTATTCCCATCTCTTGAAGAATTTTCCAGAGTTTCTTTTGATCTCACAATCGAAGGCTTTAGTGTAGTCAATAAAGCAGAAGTAGATGTTTTTCTGGAATTCTCTTGCTTTTTCTATGATCCAATAGATGTTGGCAATTTGAGTGTATAGATTGATGGATTTTCAAAAGGTGGACTATTTGGGCTTTCCCCCCAAAACTACAATTTTCTAGCTATTAATACATAATAATTTCTCCCACTGTTAAAGAAAAAAGTGTGAAAGATACAGCTTTTCCTAAACATAAAAAGTTACATCAGGTAATGTCTTATTATAATATTGATATCATCTATACTATAAATGTTCATGTCTTGAAAAAGTTTAAAGCTGTGATGTAACAAGTACTAAGTTTTACTTCATTTTCTGTCTCCTGGAAAATTCATTTTTTTTAAATTTCTTGAAGCATAGCTCACTGCTCCTCCTGCTGGAAACAGGGGCGAATCTTTCCCCAGAAAGGAAAGCAGCCCAAGAGTAAGAAGACTTTCCTCTCTTCTATCACAGACGTAAGAGTAAGAAGTTGACCTTATCAGCGAGACCCAGCATGGCCTGTGTGGGACCCACAGCAAGTCCACAGCAAAGCAACTGTGAAAAAGGTATTTTCACAAAGAAGGAAATGCAGTTGCATGGCAGAAGGGGCACAATCACTGTGGGAGTGAACAGGTGCACACGCCAACACAAAGCTCTCAAGGCGACGCTGTGGGTTGGGGCCCACCTGCCCACCTGCCCACGCAGAGACAGTGGACGGACGACAGCACCGACTGTGATGAGCAGGACGGAGGGCAGGTACGGCAAAGGCGATACACAGAACGCCGCAGCAGCATTTCACGGCGTTCACCGTGCATGCTCTACGTATGCATTCAGCAGGCAGGTGCCAAGTGCCTCCTCTGCGCACGGTTCTAGGAACATTACCGTCCAAACGTCTGCCCTCATACAGCTTTTTCACACTCAGCAGAAGGAAAAACAGCAACTTACAAACAGGCAGCGTAAAATGATTTCTCTGTGAAAGCCTGTGTGTGTGCATGCCTGCACGTATTTGGTGTTGACTGCCCAGAAGATATATTAATTACGGTTTCTCAAGTCATAAACTCAGGATGGTAAGAATAAGGGCACTACTTTCACTAATCTGTATTTTAGTAACTGTTCTAAAATAAGAATACTGTCTTAGCTTGGGCAGCTGTAACAAAATACCAGACAGAGTAGCTCATAAACAACATTTATTTCTCTTAGTTCCGGAAGCTGGAAGTTCAAGATCATGGTGTAAGCCCAGCTGGGTTCTGGGGAGGGCCCCCTTCAGGGCTGCAGAGGGTCGACTTCTCACTGTGGCCTTATGTAGTGGAAGGGGCATGGACACTTTGTGGGATATCTTCTACAACCTCATCCATGAGGCCCTCATGACCCAACTGTCTCCAAAGGCCCTACTCCTGTCACCATCACCCTGGGCACCAGGTTGTGACCAGGAAACTTCAGAGGAGGTCCAGCCACAAGCATTCAGTCCCCAGCAGGTATGTTACTTAAATAATATTTAAAGTTTTTGTCACCAAGGACCTCGCTGAGTCAGAAAACCTCTCTGTTCACTCACCTCATCGTCGGCAGGCTGTTCAGAGGTCAGTTTCAGTACAATCTTGCACTGATCCACAAAAGTGCTCGCGATCAACTCAGCATGGCTCAAAAACACAGGGGCATCATCCTTGGTCAGTGGCTCGTCGCCCACTATTTTGGCGATCATAAGGTCTAACAATGTAACCCTGTAGAACAGAGAAGATTTTTACATTAATATGTAATCCTGAAATTGTAAAATACTAAAAATATTTCTAGAGACCATTTTAGGAGAGTACTTTTATTTTTAAATTCCTAACTTACTTATAATGTCTACTTAGGGAAAACATATTTTTTGTGAATACAATTCATCAATAACCTATTTTTCAAAATCTTGATTTCTTTGCAGTGAATAAGCTACAGAAATAAGCACCTTGTTATATCTATTACTTGGAGCTGTGAAATAAAATTCCACATTTCAATAATGCTGTCAAGGTAAGTTATACAACACGTCATCTACTGTAACAACAGCAAAGTTAAGTGGGCTAACTTTTATTCACTACTTTTAGTTCAGTTCAGTCCTGTCACTCAGTCATGTCCAACTCTTTGCGACCCCATGAATCGCAGCACGCCAGGCCTCCCTGTCCATTTCCAACTCCCGGAGTTTACCCAAACTCTTGCCCATCAAGTCGGTGATGCCATCCAGCCATCTCATCCTCAGTCGTCCACTTCTCCTTCTGCCCCCAGTCCCTCCCAGCATCAGGGTCTTTTCCAATGAGTCAACTCTTTGCATGAGGTGGCCAAAGTACTGGAGTTTCAGCTTCATCATCAGTCCTTCCAATGAACACCCAGGACTCATCTCCTTTAGGATGGACTGGTTGGATCTCCTTGCAGTCCAAAGACTCTCAAAAGAGTCTTCTCCAACACCAGAGTTCAAAAGCATCAATTCTTCGGCGCTCAGCTTTCTTCACAGTCCAACTCTCATATCCATACATGACCACAAGAAAAACCATAGCCTTGACTAGATGGACCTTTGTTGGCAAAGTAATATCTCTGCTTTTTAATATGCTATCTAGTTTGGTCATAACTTTCCTTCCAAGGAGTAAGCGTCTTTTAATTTCATGGCTGCAATCCCCATCTGCAGTGATTTGGGAACCCAAAAAGATAAAGTCAGCCACTGTTTCCACTGTTTCGCCATCTATTTCCCATGAAGTGATGGGACCAGATGCCATGATCTTTGTTTTCTGAGTGTTGAGCTTTAAGCCAACTTTTTCACTCTCCTCTTTTACTTTCATCAAGAGGCTCTTTAGCTCCTCTTCACTTTCTGCCATAAGGGTGGTGTCATCTGCATATCTGAGGTGACTGATATTTCTCCCGGCAATCTTGATTCCAGCCTTTGTTTCTTCCAGCCCAGTGTTTCTCATGATGTATTCTGCATAGAAGTTAAATAAGTAGGGTGACAATATACAGCCTTAAGATATTCCTTTCCCCATTTGGAACCAGTCTGTTGTTCCATGTCCAGTTCTAACTGTTGCTTCCTCACCTGCATACAGATTTCTCAAGAGGCAGGTCAGGTGGTCTGGTATTCCCATCTCTCTCAGAATTTTCCACAGTTTATTGTGATCCACACAGTCAAAGGCTTTGGCATAGTCAATAAAGCAGAAATAGATGCTTTTCTGGAACTCTCTTGCTTTTTTGATGATCCAACGGATGCTGGCAATTTGATCTCTGGTTCCTCTGCCTTTTCTAAAACCAGCTTGAACATCTGGAAGTTCACGGTTCACATACTGTTGAAGCCTGGCTTGGAGAATTTTAAGCATCACTTTACTAGCGTGTGAGATGAGTGCAATTGTGCAGTAGTTTGAACATCCTTTGGCATTGCCTTTCTTTGGGATTAGAATGAAAACTGACCTTTTCCAGTCCTGTGGCCACTGCTGAGTTTTCCACATTTGCTGGCATATTGAGTGCAACACTTTCACAGCATCATCTTTCAGGTTTGAAATAGCTCAACTGGAATTTCATCACCTCCACTAGCTTTGTTCGTAGTGATGCTTCCTAAGGCCCACTTGACTTCGCATTCCAGGATGTCTGGCTCTAGGTGAGTGATCACACTATCATGATTATCTGGGTTGTGAAGATCTTTTTTGTATAGTTCTTCTGTGTATTCCTGCCACCTCTTCTTAATATCTTCTGCTTCTGTTAGGTCCATACCATTTCTGTCCTTTCTTGAGCCCATCTTTGCATGAAATGTTCTCTTGGTATCTCTAATTTTCTTGAAGAGATCTTTAGTCTTTCCCATTCTATTGTTTTTCTCTATTTTTTTGCATTGATCGCTGAGGAAGGCTTTCATATCTCTCCTTGCTATTTTTTGGAACTCTGCATTCAAATGGGTATATCTTTCCTGTTCTCCTTTGCTTTTTGTTTCTCTTTTCACAGCTATTTGTAAGGCCTCTTCAGAAAGATCATTAGTCTATGAAAATCACCCACAGGGCTTTTCAAAACTCCTAAAACTTCACATTTCTTACAGCAGTTATTAATCCAAAATACAACAAATAATCCCCTCAACTGAGCAGAGAAGAACAACGAACAGTTCAGTATGCATTCAGATACATCTGTTTTCTCTAATTCACATACAATCCTTGAAGACAACAGGGTGCTCCGGTCACAAAGCCAGGCCTCCCACCTTCCCTGAGCAGGACGACCTCCGACCTCTGAGAGGCCAGGGAAGAGGCCACATAGGCCACACATGGTGTGATTCAAGAGGAACTTGAAGGTCTGCCCTAAAGACATTCCCTGTAAGTTGGGATAACGTGGCAGGTATTACCGGGTCTAAGAAGGCATGATCCCTAGCTTTAGGGAACTGAGCACCCAGGGGACGATCACCCAGAATAGGGTGAAGAGGAATGAGGAACAGACAGACAGGTCCTAAGTGGGGGAAAGGAGCAATGCCACGCAGATGCTGAAGGAGGGAGAACCCAGTCCTAAAGAGCTGGGAGGGGTCAGGACAGTGGCAGGCCACAGGGCAGTGTTAGTCCAGGCGACCGAGCGCTGCGGGAAGGCCCTGGCGCCCCAGGCACCCTGCTGAGGGGGCTGCCCCAGGAGGCGGGCAGCGCAGACCCGCCGGCCACCTCACACAGCAGGCTGAGGCAGCGGTGCTCCCGGGCGCCTTCTCTGCTCAGGAGAGGCGCCGCTCCACTCTATTAGGCAATGGGAGAACTAAGAGACAGGAAGGGAGTGAGTGTGAATGAAAAAAAATCAGGGATGAATCTTTAAAATATAAAGATATACACCAAGCTTGAAAAGTACCTGGCAATAAATTATACTTCATTAAATGATCCTCCTTATATTAAGTCATCTAGCAATAAAAACTTTTAAGGGCTCCCACTGTCAGCTGCTGCTGCTGCTGCTGCTAAGTCACTTCAGTCGTGTCCAGCTCTTTAAGACCCCATAGACGGCAGCCCACCAGGCTCCCCCATCCCTGGGATTCTCCAGGCAAGAACACTGGAATGGGTTGCCAGTTCCTTCTCCAATTCATGAAAGTGAAAAGTGAAAGTGAAGTCGCTCAGTCGTGTCTGATTCCTAGCGACCCCATGGACTGCAGCCTACCAGGCTCCTCCGTCCATGGGATTTTCCAGGCAAGAGTACTGGAGTGGGATGCCATAGTCTTCTCCGCCCACTGTTGGGGAGTGGGTCTAAAAACTTTAGTCTGGAAGACGGGGTCCTCCCACCCGGAGTTCCCACTGAACTCTCTAACTCCCTCTGCTTCTAGCCACCACCCAAATCATCCTTCTCAGGGATTTTCTGGCGGTCCAGTGGTTAGGACTCCCCGCTTTCACTGCCAAGAGCCTGGGTACAAACCCTGATTGGGGAACTAAGATCCCACAAGCCACGCGATGCAGCCAAAAAAAACAAAAAACAAACAGACAAACAAAAAACCAAAAAAAAAAAAATCCCATCTTTCTCATAAAATAAAGGAATTATACACAGGACATAGAACTTGAGTAGGAAATTGTTTTTCAGAGGCATTTACTTTGATTGTGCACTGCATTTGCCAGCCCCAGCTCTATGCCAGAAAACGGGTGTGTTGGAAAGTACTGCAGAGTCAGGGGAAATGGGACAGAACAGGGAATCTTGCTTCTTGCAGTTGCGAGGGTACCACACTGAACACTCCCTTGAACACATGGCGGAGTGCGAGTGGCCTAAGAGGCCCGTTCCCCCAGGAGTGGAGGCTGCAGAACCAGAAAGTGCTAGCCAGAGGCCAGAGACCCGCTGCCCAGAGTCATCACAACACCTCAGTCTCACTTCCGGCAACCCGGAGACCAGCACAGGCGCTGCCTCGGGCCCCCCGACACACCCCTCAACTCACCCCACCCCTCAACTCACCCCTTGATCGCCGGCTATCATGAGCCGCCTACTTCTAATTCACTTCTGATAGTTACATACTCTGTCCTCAAAATGAAGAGTCCTGTTTCATAAAAAAATGGAAAGCAATGTACACGGGAACGATTTTATGGAAAAAATCTACAGCAAGGTTCATACTTTAAAGTTATGCCTCAACTGATGCAGTCTACAATCTCAAGAGCCCGGGCTTGCACTGCCCTAAAAGGGGTACGTCATGAGAGGACTGGAGTGACGGGGCAAAGGACGAGGGGAAAGAGTGAGAGGGAGTTTTACGAGCATTCTAGGGTAGGAAATAATAGCTTACAATTCTGGAACTAAAACATCTGTAATTCAAAGACTGACATCTCCAACAAATTCTCAATTTATATTTGAACTACTCCACCTGAATGATTTGTTGAATGGCATGCCACAAAGGCCAAAAGTTTTATTAACCTGGACAACAGGCTAACCAAGATATAGGCTGTTGCTGGATTAATCTTATTAATCCTGTCAAAAATTACATATATGAGAAGCTAGTGCATTACAGGGAAAATGATCAATGACTCTGGCATCAGACATACTGAGTTCAAATACCACCTCAGCTACTTTTGTAACCCAGGACAAACACCTTAACCTTGAAAGTCTCAGATACCTGATGTGAAAAAATGGCAAGAATAAAACTATTTCAGAAGGTCTCTCTGAGGATTAAAGGATAATGGTTGCACGCTGCCTCCATACATAACAGTGATGCTACCTGGAGAAAAAGGTCAAGCTCACTATAGTAGAAGCAGTAGGAATATGCACGCAGAAACACCGCCTCACTTTCACCAAGCGATGATTACATGCCAGCACTGAGCACTTCATACAGATTTCAGTTGGTAATCACAACGATTTCATGGGGTGCCTACCGCCACCACCCTCATTCCACAGATGAAACAGGGTTCCAAGAGGTGCCTTGTCCAAAGCAGACGGTGGCATAACTAGCGCAACTAGCCTCCGCTCTCCTACCCTGTGCCGCCCGGATGATAACTTTGCAGACAGCTTTGCCGAAGCTCCGGTACTTTGGTCACATGATGCGAAGAGCTGACTCGCTGGAAAAGACCCTGATGCTGGGGAAAACTGAAGGCAAAAGGAGAAGGGGGTGGCAGAGAATGAGACGGTTCGATAGAATCACTGCCTCGATGGACATGAGTTTCAGCAAACTCTGGGAGATGGTGAAGGACAGGGAAGCCTGGCATGCTGTACTCCAAGGGGTCACAAAGAGTCAGGCACAACTAAGCAACTGAAAAACACCACAACACAGATTATAAACCTGGTAACTCCACAAGCTGGTTTCTAGGAGCAGCTAGTTTAACTCAGTGTCACTCCAATTCACTGGGAACGGGGACTAGAAAGTTGTATAAACACAGGCACTCACTTCTGCATAATCACACTATGGGAGTTGATTTTAACTCTGTATCCAAAATATCTTCACCCAGTAATCAGCCCAAATAAACTACCAGGGTGAAGGAGTCAACTCACCATGACAACCAGTAGAACCAGCACAAGAAAGCTTCGCCTCCCTGCTTACACACCCACACCGGGGGCAGGGAGGGGGCACCGTTCACCCTCAGGCCCTAGAGACCACAAGCAGGGGCTTAATGAACACCGTGCCTGTTTTCCTGACTGAGCCCCCAAAGTTTTCTGATCTAACAGCCCCCAACCCAACTGGATTCTCTAGCTCAGCAGCTTGGGGCCACAGCCTGGGCACTGCTCAGTAGACCCTTGTTGTATGTCCCCAAATGAGACACCACAAGTGCCCCAGAAATCTCCAGTGCAGTCCCTCATCTGAACCCCAGGACACGGAATGTGTCCTATCTTCTCAGTTCTCAGGAACGTGTCCTATCTTCTCAGTTCTCAGGAACGTGTCCTGTCTTCTCAGTTCTCACAGGGCAGCACGGAGCGTCACTCCAGAAGCAAGGGCCAAGTTAATTTCATCAAACACCGCCACTGAGAAAGCCATGTCTTTTCAGCTCTGTTGGTCTGTCAGCACGGCACTCTGAAGAATCATTCATCGTTGCCCAAAACGAGTCACCAAGGAACCCAGCAGCCTCCACTTCTCTACAGACCTCTGAGCGCTCTTGCAAAGCCCCCATCCCCTCCTCCTGCCACTGAGCAAAGACAAGCCGCCAGGCCCAGCAGTTCCCACAGCGAGCTTCACCCGAACCAGCTGAGCCACGCCAGGCCCCTGCTGGCAAAACACGTCCTCCCGGCGGATGGGGTCATCTGCAGTCCACACTATCGACAGAGTCAGCATCCTGAAGAGATGCTTCAGTTAAGTATTTGGTATCAGTAGAGTTTCCCTTTCCAGTAATGTTCCAGTACTGACCCTGGCAGGTGTTAAGAATAGAGAACTCACAAGATTCAATCTTTGTCCTTGAAGAATACATATTCCAGCAGAAAAAGCAGATGATCATGATCGATGCACAGGGGAGGATGCAAATAACTTTGCCTGGGCAACTCAGGCGAGCCAAGGGAACACAGGCAAAGGCCCACGTGGACACGGAGTTTTCCAGTAAACAGGCACCACCGCATGACACCACCTGCAGGCAGCTGAATCTGGGAATGCGGAGGACCCTCGGATGCAGAGGCCGGCTGTAAGTTTCCACTGCGCTGCTGGTTGGCACTGCTAAACCCTCGCACTGTTCAAGAGTCAACCGTACTTAGAGGAGTCAAATCACAGCAACAGAAAGCAGCATGGTGCTTTCCAGGGACTGGGGGAGGGGGAAATGGGCAGCTGTTTAACGGGTAGACCTTTGTTTTTTAAATTTTTGGCTGCATCAGGTCTTGGCTGTGTTCTCCAGGTTCTTCCTTGCGGTATGCAGGCTCTCAGGTTGCCCTGCGGCACAAGAGATCTTAGTTCCCCAACCAGGGATGGAACCGGAGTCCTCAGCACAGCAAGGCAGATTCTTGAACCCCAGGCCCCCAGGGAAGTTCCCAATGGGTACAGTTTCAATGGTACAAGAGGAAACAGTTCTGGAGACTGGCTGCACAACAACGTGACTATACTTAAACTACTGACCGCACATGTTTAAAAGGTTACAATGGTAACTTCTGTATTAAGTGTATTTTATCACAGTTTTTAAACACACTAAAGCCCACGTCTAGTCAAAGGTGGTATGTAAACCAGAGCTGTGACAGGAGTGAATTCGCCGCACACTGAAATGGTCTAGGTGGTAAGGCTTACTGACCGAGGGAAACAGGAGTGGAGGCAGCGGCGGGGGGAGGGCACTGAGGTTTCCCATCCAGCGAGCGATGTTACAGTAACAAGTACACCAGTGAGAAAACCCACTCAGTCACACAAGCTTTCATTCAAAAACTTGTTTAGCACCTATCATGTGCCAAGCACTGGTTAGGAAACACGGAGAGCACAGGTTAAAAAAGCCCCCATCCTGGCCTCACACTGGCAATCCACTGCTGCCACACTGCCAGCAAGTGTGTGAGCAACACAGGCACTTCTCCTGTGCAAGAAAAATAATGGGGCAGGGGAGGTGACGCCCGAGCAAGAAATCTGTATGACGCTGCGAAGCGGTGGCTGCAGTTTCTGTAATAAAAATGGGAAACATTTGTCTGTCATCTTCATTGGGTTAGGAAATGGATCAGTTAACAAAAGATCATTTGAACACGTGAAAAACAAGCTTTGATACTGAAATACAATAAAACTGTGGTTCCTGTTTTCAGATGTTCCTCTCTGCAGAGCAATGTACTAATTCATAGCCCTGTTCTTCACATACTTATTTTAATTATTTTTCTGCAGGAAAAGTATGCATACGTGGGGGGGGGGGGCATTGGATTTATAAATATGGCATTTAAATGAATTTTAAAAGCATGAACTTTCCCTTTTTGTTAAAGATATTAAAGAACAAAAAAGCACTACTTAACAAGACTACAAAGAAGTGCATAAAGATTAACTGTTGGAACCCAAATGCACTGAAAGAATTTCGAAACCACGGCAATTATAAAAATTGTGACTATAATCAAAAGATTAACATTTTTTAAGGTTTTTGATCATTAGATCTGTGATTTCTGAATAAGTCTTATTCTCCTAGGGCAACATTTCCAATCAGGTTAGAGAAAACCTACACTTGGGGATGGACAGAGCCCTAGATCATTCTGCTCACTCCTCTGACTTCACCGGCCAGGAGCCTGAGAGCAAGGTGAGAGGCCTGGCCGAGGGCACCCAGACAACGGGCCGAGGTGCCACGGTCTCTGGGCTCCGCGGGCACAGCCCCTCCCACTACACGGCAGCGAAGGCCGAAGACACGTATTGATTTTCTCTCATTCTAAAGCACACACTGGAGAACTGCACATCTACAGAGTGGATCCCGGATCCCGACAACAGGGAAGTGGACAAATGAGCACGTTCCATCTACAGCGCTCTAACACGCAGATGCAGGAATTACTTTTATAAACACGAAGGACAAGTCTAACATTTTGTTCTCAATGTTTTTCGATACAGCTTCACTGAATAATGGCGCCAACCTGAATTCTGCAACGCTTGGTAAATCGCTGCTGTTGTGGCTGAGCTGTAATGTTAACCAACCAATTTAAAACCATTACCGACACAGAAACATGTATTTAGAGATTTTGTGCCAACTAAGAAACCACACAGTTTTTCAGTCATGTGTACAGGATATTCTCTATGGAATGCTAAATTCTCAAAACCACACTGGTTTTTGGGGTTACCTTTCTTGATTGCTCATTTTGGCATACATGGCTTTAACCAATTCCGGGCTCTTCAGAAAATGGTCTGTAATAATCAAGAACCTAAGAGAAAAGGAGGAAAGGGTTTGGTTACTAGAAACATAGTAAAACAGACAAGGCCTTATCTACTTTATAGACATAGTTTATACATAAAGTATTCCTGTTGAATTTTTGATTAGCTTCAATTAACCTTCAAATGTTTTAAGAGGGTCACATACTATTTTTCCATTAGCACTGAAAAGAAAATAAAAACCCTCAAAATATTTTTCTCCAATTTTACTTCTAAAAAAGTTATCACAGTGATTCAAATTTATTCAATTTAAGGGTAGGGCCTACCATACTTTTTACTAATATCTAAGTTACAAAAGGAAAAAGTTCACTATAGTTTAAATGATAAAATGAAATTTAGCTCGGGTATAACAAAACACATTAAATTGTTTTAGTCAAAAGTGTAGTGTTAAGATTAACCAGAGGAACAGACATGTCCTCCTTTTTCCTGAAACACACGCCGCCGACAGCCGTGAATGCTGGCTGGACTGTCTGCTGCTGAAGCACTCTCAAGCCACCACGAAAACCCCTCACTGTCAAGCAATGCACTCATTGAAACTCAGAGACCAACTTGGGGAAGCCCTGAGGCAAAGAGCGTAAGCATGCCTCTTCAAAGCACTACTGTGACAACTAAAAAGATTGAGCATACTATTAATTAACTCTGAATCGTATTTACCAGAGGGTACCTGAAGACTTAAGAACTAAGGAATATACTGCTCATCATCCAGGTTAGTACTAAGCATGACAGTAAAGCATTAATTATATCAATAAACACAGTTTAATCACTTCTTAGTAAATAACAGAATAAAAGCATATCTTTTAAGTATGATAGTCAAATGAAACATATTAACTACCATAACATAGCATCACTTCATATAAAAACAAAACCGAAACACACATTCTATTTCCCCCATAACCTTTCAAATAACGGAACGACACTGATGTAAAATATTTCTAACAATAATGAATAATATTCAAGATTCTCAATTTTCACATCAACTTCGGTAGGTCATCTAAGTGCGACAATAGAAGTTCAGCCTATCAAGCCAGGTATACAAAATTGTGATTCTGAAGTTCATTCATAAACCACCTACTTGGAGCTCAAAACCTCTTCCCTCAACAACTTTCATTCAAAAATGCAATGTTCCAAATACTGTGTGTAAGGGGCTAGGTCCCAGCCCCAGTTCCAAACTCTAACAGTGAAGAAAGACACGGGCACAGATAGGTAATCCGAGAAAAATGTCTTCGGTGTAATATACAGACACATCATGGATTACAGAAAGAGCAGAGTTTATCTAACAAGAGGGCTGGTGTGGGGGTGGGGCGGTGGGGAGAGAGGTGATGGATGGGGCAAGGAAATCAAGAGTCGGTGAATCCCTAGTTGAAAAGGGAAGGAAGAGCATTTAAATTAGAGGTGACAAAAAGGACTTGAAAAGGCAACATGAAGGAAAGAAGAGCAGTGTGCTCTTGCTGTTGTTAAGTCACTAAGTCATGTCCGACTCTGTGACCCCACGGGCTGCAGCCTGCCAGGCTCCTCTGTCCATGGAATTCTCCAGGCAACAACACTGGAGTGAGTTGCCATTTCCTCCTCCAGGGAATCTTCCCAACCCAGGCATCAAACCCATGTCTCCTGAATCACAGGCAGATTCTTTTACCACTGAGCCATCAGGGAAGCCCCATTTTCACTGTAGAACTATTTAAAGGATAACAACTGTCACTCATAATTTATCAATACAAATACAGGCAGAAAAAAGTATTCTGTCTGGACATCCATACAGACAACTGGAATTCTTGGCTACATTACCTTACACTGAATGTCATAATCCTGGCTGCAAATATTATACACACAGAGCAAGATGGAATGCCAGTGGGAGGTAGGTTTTCTCCTTACAACTCAAAAGTGGTCATTTAAATAGTTGTCAATTACCTGTTAAGTTTTTATTATGTTAGCTGCTGGGCCTGTTTTTCTAAATATAATATTACTCTCTGTTCTAAGGTACTGCACAAAGTTACAAGTAAATTCTCAACTTTCACTCAGATTTCATCGCACTGACTTTCTTACCCAATATCTGCTCCAGGGAAGAACCAAAGATAAAGACCTTAATAACTAGTAGAGATCCAATAGTGGTTAACATATTCCAAGTGACAAAATTCAAATTTGTGATTAAATTATTTCATAGAATTACTATTTCTGTAAATGCAAAAATTTTGTGGTAATATTTTATGAGGGAGGTGGGGTCCCACTAATCTGAAACATAAAATGCCACAAAGACATTTTACAGCCTGTAAGTAATACTCCAACTTTATAGAAAAACAGAACAAATTACCTTGGGAGAGAATCAAAAATACACTCCATCCAAAGCAGAAGTCCAAGTAGAAAGGGCATCAGAGAAAGACATATTTACTTTACAGACAAAAAGGGCTAGCAATGGGATCCATTCCTAAGGCTTTCCTTGTTTTTTCAGCATATGTTAAACTTTAACTTATTGCTCAACTGTTGTAATTCAAGCTTTTACTCAGAACCTTTACCAGGAAAGTGACATCAGCTGTTCTTAAGCAGGCGCATGTCTAACAACACACTTACGGCCATTCCGACTCAGGCTGCTTCTGGTGAGCTTCTACGACATCAATCGCAATATTGAGGTTTTCTTCCAGCTCCTTCATTCTTTCAGAATTCAGGGATGTGAACAAAATCATTGACGAGTAGGCAACAATTTTTCTGTCCGGATGATTTAGGCAAGATCTTCCAAATAAAGAAATCAGGGTGTTGGCCCAATGATAAAATATGACAACTCATAAATGACAATAATCCAACTAACAAATTCAGTATACACTGACATTTCTAAGGATCTAACAAAGAATCACAACTTTGAAACATTATTTCTGGCAAAAATAGCAAATATAAAATTAGACACAAAACAAAGTATCCGATATGAAAGCTGCAGTTGACTCAGAAGCAAAAAGCAAATAACATCTGTTTAAAGAAAAAAATAAAGTGATTACATATATAAAGCATTGAAACGCTCATTCTTATTAGAAAGAAAAATTAAAAGGCAAAAAAAGATACTTCCCAGACTATAGGCATTTCTTTAACAGTTTGAGGGACAGAATGTGCCAGGGAAAGATGATATATGGAGAACCTGGGAGTCAAAAGCCTCAGGATAACTCCTGGTTCCTCCATTTATCAGCTGTGTGACCTTAAAAGGTCACTATATTATCAACTGTCAATTCTAATACAGTCATGCACTATGGCAGGACTTCTTTTCATTTAAACCTCATAATACTCTTCTGGAGGAGTTATTACCCTTTTTCACAGATGAAGAATGTGTTGACTTTACCTGCCCAAGGGCACAAAGCCAATACCTGCCAAAGCTGAGCTCAAACCTGGTTGTGTCTGTCTCACAAACGCATAGAGAGTGAAGGCACATAACTTCTTTCAGTGTGTTTTTTGACACAAAAATGGAACATGATGGCAAGACCTCCCTGGCTTCTGTGAGCGCCAGGTCTCAAACCAATGTAAAAACCACCAGGTAAATGCCGGCTGCCCTGTTGAGGACCTCTCCTGTGTTCCTATGACACCTGGCCTCCCCTGAGTCACATCCCTTCTTACACAATGACATGCCTCCAGCATGGGCTTCAGGGAGTAGTGGATATACCTAGTTACCCTTCTTCCAATCAGCTAGTTCAGAACTTGGCAGATATGAGGTGCTCAGACAGTTTTAAAGGAACAAATTCTCAAAAGTGAGCGGTGTTTATTTTATAGCTTGAATTCCACCAACTCCTCCTTCCAGCCTAAGCTCAGTTATTACTAACCATAAAGACTTTTTGCCTTCAACTCTAGTATCGACAGGAGTTTGAGAACCAGTTACCAGCGCAGTGAGCTAGAGATAACATGAGCATTTACCTCATCCTAACTCTGTACAGATGAGCCCAGAAAACCTACCCAATCACAGCACAGAGTTTGGGCAGCTGGTATTCAAAAAGTGTAGGCTTGGATCTGGAGGGCAGCACAGGGCTCCCGCTGTAGCTGCGCCATTTATCAATGATTAGCATCAGCTCCGCCATTTGTCCAAATGGGGACAGTACCGCTTGTCCTGCGGGTACGTTGTTGTTGCTGTTTAGTCACTAAGTTATGGAGCCTGCCCTCTGTCCATGGGAGTCTCCAGGCAAGAATACTGGAGTGGGTTGCCATTTCCTACTCGCGGGGATCTCCCCTACCCAGGGATCAACTCCGTGTCTCCTGCACTGCAGGCGGATTCTTCACACTGAGCCACCAGGGAAGCACGGGGACATCACAGAGGATGGGAAATGCACAGTAAACCCCAGCTCGGGGCACCTGAACAACAGCTGCTCTGGTGCTTATACTGTGGCCACCACCAAAGACATCCCCTGGCTGGAGTGGGCCCCGGATCAGAGGCAGGCCTCCTGCTCCTGCACAGGCCTTTCCCGTGGCCATCACCCGCCCACTTTTCATCTCAAGGCTCCGTTTCTTATGCACTAACACAGCTGATCAATGCAAAGCAGTCAATCACCAGAAACAATACCATGAACCAGCCGAGACAAACACACTGACTTTCCAACACCTTACACTGGTCCATATCTACCAAGACGCACAGCACTGTGCTGAGCACAGAGATGCTCAGTTAACAAACATGTGACTAAGTCATTACCCATACTTCAGTGCTTTATAGTTTTTTCTTTTACATTTTTTCCTTATTAAAAAGTGTCCTTAACAGGATTTACTTAACCAAAACTTTTATTCACATAAAGTAAAAACTGACACACAATGAAGGGCACAAATCTTAAGTGTACAGCCCAATAAATTACTAGATATGCATACACCTATGTGACTGCCACCCAGACCAAGATACTGAACATTCGACCCAGGAGACGCCCTCACGCCTTCTCCCAGCAGTTACCAAACCCGCCACCATCTGCCAAGGGCAACTGCTGCCCTGAGTTCTATTACCAAGGTTAGCTCTTCCTGTTTTGGAACTTCACATAAGTGGAGTGATGTAACTACAACCTTCTCAGAAGTCAGAAAAATTCTTATCAATATACTCACAAGAAGAGCTCTGGGAATGCATGCATCCAAACAACAGACTGGGAGTCTTCATTCCGGGAGGCGATGTTGCCTAGAAACTGCAGGCCACAGCGAAATGCTGAGGGGTGACAAGAGCAAAACAGATTTGTGATGTAAAGAGTCTGAACTCACTAAAATACATCCCGAAAGGAAACAGTCCTCATGTTATTTAACAAGAAGTTTCTGTTAGCGTCTCTCAACTATGAAAGTCTCTCACCACAGTGAAACTTTGGGCATGACGTTGATATTTAAATACCTTACCAAAACAACGCATGATGCTGCTGTTTAGTCCCTAAGTCATGCCTGACTCTGCAACCCCACAGACTGTAGCCCGCCAGGCTCCCCTGTCCATGGCATTTCCCAGGCAAGAATACTGGAGCAGGTTGCCACTCCTTCTCCAGGGGATCTTCCCGACTCAGGGATCAAATAAGAGTCTCCTTCATTGGCAGGCGGCTTCTTTACCACTGAGCCACCAGGAAAGCCCTCACCAAAACAATATTCTTATACAAAATTAATTAACTTTTAAAAAAGACTGTAACTGTAGGCACAAATTTACCTGTAATCACACTAAATATCACTGGAATATGTGTTCCAATTGAAACAGTTACCCTGAGACTGGATTTAAAACATACATGTAAAATACAAAGCTACAGAAGTACTGATGGTTAAAGAATGGAAAAAGATATATAAGGCAAATACTAGCCTACAAAGGTAGTCATACACCACTTAAAATCAGACATAATGAACTTTAAGGCAAAAAGCATTATTAGAAGGTTTTCTAAAAAGTCATTTCAGAATTAATTTATCAGAAAGGCACAATTTTAAATTGGAATCATCTAATAATATGGTTTCAAATACGTATAAAAGAAAAATGGACAAAAGTATAGAGCAAAGAGAAAAATTCAGTTAAATTCAGCAATAACAATATATTTTCCCCAGTAAATTATAAAACAAGCAGACAAAACGATCAGCATATTTAGAAGATTTGAGTAAGATTTAATAACAACCTAGTTGACATATTTAGACTATTTCAACAAATAAAACTGCAAAATTCTGGACAAAACCCAGCACGCTGTCGAGTGCAGGTGAGGACGTGGAGCGGGGGAACTCTGGTTCACTGTGGGTGGGGATGAGACTCACGCAGCCACTTCATGAGACAGTCTGGTGGCTCCTTACAAACCCAAACAAACTCTTAGCACACAACTCGGCAATCGCACTCCGTGGTATTTACCCGAAGTAAATGAAAATTTTTGTCCGTACAAAACCCTGCACATGAATGTTTACAGCAACTTTACTCCTAACTGCCAACACCTGAAAGCAGCCAAGATGTCCCTTCAGTAGGCAAATGGATAAATAAACTGAGGTCCACCCAGACAATGGAGTATTATTTAGCACTAGAAAGAAATGAGCGACCAAGCTATGAAAAGGAACATTAAACACCACATGAAAAGCCAATCTGAAAAGGCTACAAACTGCGTGAGTCCAACTTTACAACATTCCGGAAAAGGCAAAACTATGGAGACAGTGAGAAGACAAGTGGCCGCCAGGGGTCAGGGGCCGGGAGGGGGTGTGAACAGGTGGAGCACAGAGGGTCTTTAAGGCAGTGAAACTTCTCTGTATGATGTTACAATGATGGACACATGTGCTCCACATCTGTCCAAATCCATAGAACATATATGTGTATACATGTCATTGCTGTTCAGGCGCTAAGTCATGTCCAGCTCTTTGCAAGCCCATGGACTGCAGCCCGCCCGGCTCCTCTGCCCATGGGACTGCCCAGGCAAGAACATTGGAGTGGGCTGCCACTGCCTCCTGCAGGGGATCTTCAAACCCACATCTCCTGCTTGGTAGGCAGATTCTTCACCGCTGAGCCACCCGGAAGTCCATGTGTCTACATACACATACGTATGGAAGAAAAGGCACTCGAGCCCATGGGAAAACCACAAGATTGTACTACACACACCAGACTGGCAAAAAATTCAGTTAGAAAATAACAAAGCGTTCATGAGAACGCAGTTCACTAGGAACTCAAGGTTCTCTGAAGTCCTTTACACCAGTGAACAAAGCACATTTGAATTATTTTTGCCTGAGAACCAGCTACCAACTGCTGCCTCTTAGCTTCTCCCCCTGCTCTGCAGACATAAAGGCAGGCCTTCAGACGCCTCCTCCATCAGCTGGCCCGGCTCGCCCTGTGGGAAAGGGAGAGTTCCCCTCTGGTTCTGGGGTCATCCTCTGGCCAGGCTTCTCCTGCTTCTCTGGGCTCATCTCAGGCAGGAACAGCTTCTCTAGCGACGTGCTCCTGCATAGCAGGACAACCAGCAGCGTCCAGCAGCAGGAGCTTCTTCAGGACGCTTCGAAGCCAGTTCCATGTTCTGGAAGCAGCCTGTGGACGACGTTCCCCTATACCGCACCCTCCACAAGGAGGCCTGGGTCTCAGACCTCGGGGGGAGCGGGGAGCCTCTTCCTGAGACACTCATCTCAGCCCTGGGGCCCTGGCCGCTCCTCCTGTGTGCAATTTCTGTGTTCTTCGGCATTCTCCTTACTTCTCAGTAGTCAATCCCTTGTTATTTCAAGCCTTTGTTATAGTTAGTAATTCTTTCTTTTAAACTTTCCCTATTCAAATTGCAGTGTGGTTTCCGTCTCCTGGTTGCACCCCAGCTGGTGCAGAGATGGCGAGAGGGGCCCAGGCAGCAGGGAGGAAGGGAAAGGGGAGCAAGAAAAGGTGTCGTGAGGCACAGCCTTGGAAAACACACACAGCTCAACCCGCCAGGACCGTGTCATCAGACAAAGAAGCCAAACTATCCTTTAACAAAGAAAATTTGATATGTGGCCATCAGTTAAACTAAAAAGGCAAGACTAAGGTAACACGGAGGTTAAGGCTACAGGAAACCACCACTCACCACCCTTAAAACTGGAGGCCCAAGGGGAGGGGGTGAGGCTCTAAGCACCCAGGAGCCTGGGGGCTCCGCACAGGGGGCCCAGACCTCCCTGAGCGGGGAGCCTCAGCAAGGGCCAGGCTGGCTGACAGGTGTCTCAGAGGGAAAACCAAAAGGCTCCTGGGGGAAGGGAGCTGGAAAGGGGGCCGTTCAAGGGAGACACGAGTGGGGAGCAGTCGCTCTCCTTCCTGCTGCTTCCATTCACCCACAAGACCCTCCACTGGCTGAACTTCACAGAACACAGAGGAGACACGAGTTTGTGGACACTGCTTACCCAGCAACACCGAACGGCACAGATGGCTAAGCTCAAAGCTGCGTAATGACAGCCTCGGAACCAGAGCAACGCCTAACACTGGACAATCACTAATGCAACTCACACCATTCTAAGTGCTTCATTTCACATAGATTCTTATTTATCATAACTCCCACCATATGGCAGGTTATCGTCATCTCCGTTTTTCGGGTGAAGATGTGGAGGCACAGCGGTCAAGCCCATGGTCCAGGTCAGCAACAACCCAGGGCCCTGGTCCATACTGGCTGCCACCCCAGACCACGTACCGAGGAGGGCAGCCAGCCAGCCAGCCACTTCCCACGGGCACCCGATCCTGGTGTGCAGTCTGCGGTCACAGACACTGCCGTGGACGCCTGCACGCCCACCCCTGCCCCAGCCCCGCCTCAGCTCACACCTGAGACCACAGGCCAGTGCCTCACAGGCCCCAGCTCTGCCCGCCCAGCACCCACACTGCAGGGTCAGCGCCTGCTCTCAAGGTGGTTCCCTTGGGCCCAGGCAGCCCATACAGGCAGAGTGGAGGGTCGAGACCCTGAGTGAAACCAGAGCAGGACACTCCTGTGGAAGGAACACAGGCATGAACACAGCCTCGAGAGCCTAGGCGGGAGGCCAGAGGCGACAATGCTGACAGGCACGCGCTGTTTCCCAAGAGAGGACACCCGCGTTCTGTCGGCATCATCGCACTTAACCCCACAACACCCCCGCAGACTCGGGGGCGACATCCCCCTGTGCAGTCACCAGAGCTAGGAAGGCAGGCCCCCAGCCCGGGCTACCACGCCCACAAGTGGCAGGAGCAGGACGGGTGAGAACATGCTGCAGCTCTTCCCGGGGACCGGGACCAGCTCGTCGGGAAGGAGCCACAGCAGAAGCTGGGATGAGACCAAGGCCCTGCTCCCTTAAAGGAAATCCCGCCAGGCAGCGACCAGGGGACATTTTCAAGGGCAGAGGACTTGCAGGCCTCCACGCTCCTAGACCCCTGTCCTGCTGGGCACGCGGGGCTCTGTCCGCAGGCTCCTGAAACCCAGGCTTCCCTTCAGGCCCGTCGCTGCTGCTCCAGCACCTCAGAGGCAGAGCAGCTGTGAAGATGGAGAAGGCTGAGGCATGTGAGCAGTCGGTGCTAGTCACTTACTCAGAGTAACAAGACAACTGGCCGCTCAAAGAAGAGTTGCGAAACTGTGGCCAAAAAGCAAAATACTGAGATTAAAAAAAAAACTATGCAAACAAAATGCTGAAGCAAGACCCTCAAAACTGAATTAAGTTAACATTTAACCTAAAATAAAGCAGGATGCCAGACTGCAAGCACACGTTCACACCCTACACACAACCACTGAAGACGACCGGCAACCAGTGTCTAGTGTGGCCGCACAGACGGCGGCGGCTCTTCCTCCTCTTTTCTGAGCTTTTAAAAATCACTCTGCAAGTCCTCCAAGAAGAGCGCCTGACGGGCTCATGACCTGCCACGGGATGGGAAAGGGTGCCCGCATGCACTACTGCTCATGGCCTGCCACGGGATGGGAAAGGGTGCCCGCATGCACTATTGTCAGATTTGGACAAAAAGATAAATTCTTATAGAAATTAAAGAAGGAGAAATTACTGGACAGAGGGATAAGCTAGGGAGTAAATCCTGTTTCTCCAATTTTTTTTCTTTTTTGCCTAATCCTCTTTGGAATCAGATGAAAAATTGTTTTGATGATAAATCCAGAGATGCATATTAAGGCCTTTTTAAAAATTTATGTATTAAAAAAATTACTCTATAATAAAATTTTATAAAATGTTCATAATAAAAAATCTTCATTTTAATCTTGTCATAGTTTAAAATGACATTAATATTTCTTCTGAATATTTCAGAATATTAACACTGAAATCCTTGTAAAATTTTCACACACACAAGAAGAGCCAACAATATAAGTTAGTCTGAAAGCCAATGAACCCAACAACTCATCAGGCAACTAAAAATTAGCTCTCTGAATCAGAACACAATTCTGGGAAGGAAAAGGTTTAAAGACATCCTAGAAACAAGAAAAGAAAACTCAAGGCAAGTACAAATGACAGTTTACTTTTACCAAACAGCTTATCAACTGATCTTTATGTAAATACTGCAAATGTTACAAAGCCCCTCAAAAAGCCCAACATTATTTTTATAGATTAGGGAAGAACAAAGGCCAAAAACAACACCAATAACTCAATTAAAATAACTCATGTCTATGTTTACATAAAATTTGATGAGCATAAGATATTCGTCACACCACTGCAATTATTCTCTGAAAATAATACTCTAAATATTATTTTGACAACGTAATTATAGTTCTTACCTCAAGAGCGGTAACAAAACTCTGGCACCAATATCCAGCTAAAAATCTATGAAGAATAAGGTTCTCACAGAAAAAGAATCAGAAGATGGTACAGGCGCTGTATTAGGAGCTAGAACACTTTTTAAAAAAAGATCTGTATTAAGTTTGAACTTATGCACTATAAAATGTGTTTAAGTTTCATTGTGCCACCAAAGTTTCATTCTTGAATTCCAAATAAGATTCATTAACATCACTGGCTGCGTCTTTCAAGAATGCATGACAAACATCCCTTTCATTCTCCTCCCTGCCTCAGTAATATCCTTCCAACTCGGTTAATAAACACAAGTTATCTACTTGAAATTGACACAACTGAAAAACTAAAGGAGACCTAAACAAATGGGAGAGATGTCCCACACTCATGGACCAGAACACTCAGCATCGTTATGATGGCAATTCTCCCCAAGTGGGTCTACAGATTCAACATAACTCCCAGTATCCACAATAAATAAATAGCTCTCACAACCTGACAGCAAAATTTAATAGCCCAATTAAAAACTGGGCAAAGAATCTGAATAGACAGTTCCCCAAAGATTTATAAATAACCAAAAAAGCACATGAGAAGATGTTCAACACTGTTAGTCATTAGGGAAACGCAAATCAAAACCACAATGAGATACCACTTCACACCCACAAGGATGACTATAATCCAAAGAAAGGAAAACAAATGTCAGCAAGGATGTGGAGAAACTGGAACCTTGTTGGTGAAAGTATAAAAGCATCAGCTGCTATGGAAAAGTCTGGCAGTTTCTTAAAAATTTAAATATAAAATTGATGTACCAATTCCCCTCCTAGGTATATACTCAAAAGAACTGAAAAAAACAGGTACTCAGATAAATCCACATACACGCACGTTCATGGCAGCGCTATTCTGAACAGCCGAAGAGTGAGTGGCCCAAGAGTCAAACCATGGAGACAATGAATGAACAGATGAACAAAAATGTGGTCTGTGCACACAACGGAGTATCACTCAGTCATAAAAATACACGAAGCTCTGACACATGCTCAATGTGGATGAACCTCAAAAACCATTATGCTAAGTTAAAAAGCCAGGCAAAAAAGGTCACATAATTCTATGATTCCATTTATATGAAAAACCCAGACTTGGCAAACCCATAGCAACAAAACGCAGAATGGTGGTGGCCAGGAGCGGGAAGCGGCCTCTTGGGGGCAAGGACTCTGTCTCTGGGGTGAGGAGAACGTTCCAGCCAGACAGAGGTGGCGGTGAGCAACACTGCCGCTGCACCGAACGCACCCGCCGCTCACTTTAAAGCGGTGAGCTACGCTATGTGCCTGTCCCAGCAGCGAGCAAGACAGTGACTACCTGATACGGCCGCAGCTGCCTAGCCTGTGAGCAGCTCTCAGGGCATCTTACATCAAGCAGGCCTGCACAGACCTACTCTCTCTGACTGGTAAGTACCAATGAACAGCCAAGCCACCAACCAAACAACTAGCTTATTCATCAATGCCAAACTAGTTCATTAACAGCTTTGGAAACTGGCTCCTCAGATTTTTCTGTTAGATCATCTATTTGCCCCAGGGAACAGAAAACTGATCCTGAGAAGAAGGGACAGAACACCTTTTATCCTATACTGTAAACACCAAGTAACCGATCTTCCGCAGCCACTGAGGGGCCGAGAGAAGGGACAGTGATCGAGGGGGACACAGGGTCAAGGGGACAGATGGAGGATAGGAGAGCACATCCCATCACAGGCTGACAGGCGGTGGAGCAGAGGGCAAAAGTGCTGAGAGGAGAGCTGGCCTCTGAGGGGCAAGTGGGGCCGGGACCCCAGCACAGCGGAGGCGGCCGGCTCCTCACTGATGGTTATTTAATCACAGCGCTTGTGCAGCTTCCTCTGGGCGTCTTATTTAGGGATCCGTCATTATGAGAGAAGCCTACTCCTACCCACCCCAGTTCCTCAGCTCTGTCAGGGACATGCTACCCACCACATCGTACTTCACAACAATTACAAAACATAGTACATGCTGAACTCCCTGTCTGGATTACCATACCAGTCAGACTTCAAAAATAACTGCCTTTCCAGGCAAGGGAGTGAAATCTGTATTTTATTGCTGATCTTTAATCCTCTAATTTGAGCTCTGAGGCTTTTGCTTTATCATAAAATGGAGCTATGAAAATACTTCTAAATACATAACATTTTAAAACACTTTACAACCTAATCCTACACCCTACCAAATTGAGAATACTCAAGAAATTACTGCTGCTTCAAAAAACTTAGAGCAAACACTTTTTGTGCAAATTCTTGCATAATTAGTTCAAAAAATAATTACAGGGCCTTTCCTGGTGGTCCAGGGGTTAAGGCAAGATCCCGAGCTCCCAATGCAGGGGGTGCCAGTCTGGTCCCTGGTCAGGGAACTAAGATCCCACATGCCATGTGGTGTGGGCCACTCCCAAAAAAACTTTAAAAAACATAAATAGAATAAAAAACAAGTAAACAATTACAACATCCCAGAGGAAGAATTCTAAATCAAACAGAATGATGCAGGAATCTTAACAAATGCATCTTAAATGAAAATACTGAGAAATCACAGGAGGATGAGAATTAAAGCAAGCCAGGCGGCACCTCTAGCAGCTCACTTAGCCTGTTTCCCATGGGCCTCAGTTTCCAGGCCTGTGAAGAAAAATGATCAGCTCAAATTCTCTCTCTACCTTCTCACAGCAGCGTCCCACTAACACTCACAGAAGTACGCTTCACTTCATATAACCATAGGCATTAAGAACTCTATATAAATTAACTTATAAATCAAATCATATTTTAAATACAGCTGGAGATTTCTCATTTAAAAGTAATGATTCACTGAATTATTACTAAAAAAGAATTTTCTTCACCTCCAATCTAGTACATTTTATAAACTGGATATTTAATACATTTGAAACGTTCTTACTAAATGACAGGTTTACCAGCAAGTATTTCAATTCTTTGCGTAAAGAGATCATCTGTTAAAATTCTGCTTTTTAAAATATGTTATGATAATAAACCCTGTCCAAAGGAGTCGTGTTGATGCAAGTAGCCCAAGAACCAAAAACATCCCAAAGCCTGGAAGGGGTTCTTGTCCTCGTATTAAGGAGCATGGTTTCTTCTTGCTCCCACATCAGGAGCTATTAACAATCAGAGCTAACTCCCTTCTCTGTCATGCTATGTATCTGACTTATTTAATACGTGCAATGCAAGGCTGCCCTCACTGGGACTAAGCACCCTGAAGAGAGACACATCTGCACGCTACGGCCCCTGTTCAGACTACACCCCGTGCCCAGGAGAGGGCCTGAGCCACCACACGTGTTAGAGGACACTCCCTCTGCCAGGGCTGCCTTCACAAGGCACCAGGGACTGAGGCGCTTGAACAAGAATTTGTTTTCTTCCGGTCGGCAGGCCTGGATTCCTGAGTCCTCTCTCCTCGGTTTGCAGATGGTCATCTTGTGTTCTCACGTGCCCAGTCCCCTGCACCTGTCTGTGTCTTAATCTCCCCCTCCTGCAGGACTCCAGTCTTGCAGATTACGGCCCACCCGTGACCGCACTTCATCTTAATCCTCTCTGTAAAGGCCCTGTCTCCACAGCCAGTCACATGCAGAAGTGACCCAAGGCAAGGACTCAGAAAGGGACACCGCCTACAAGGGAGGCAAGGAAGTTACTACACCTTTCTTTTATGATCACCCTTTAATATCATTTAATAATGAAGTTTCTCTGTTTCACAATATACAGAATATTTGCTCTAATGAACGATGTAATACTCAAAGCAGTGGTATTTAAATCCTTGTCAAAGATATAAATAATCCACGATTCACACTGTCAGTTACCTGTCAACAGGGAGTCCTGTTCCACTCGCAGTTCACGAAAACGAAGAATCAGGTCAACAGCAACGCCAATTGTACCCAAGTTCCTGTGTTCAAAAAAGACAAAGTCAGACACATTCCTGCACTTTGAATGATGATCCCAAGAATGCAGGGACCACTGGCTAACCGTTCCTATGGCGGGCAGGTTGTGGCTCTCCAAGGTACCCACATCTTCATCTCCTAAACTCGTCAACGTGTCACTTTACGTGGCAAAGGAGACTTCTGCAGTTGTGAGTAAATTAAGGACCTTGAGATGAAAAGACTTTCCCAGATTAACCAGGGGGCCCCAGTATATCACAAGGGTCTCATAAGAGTCAGAGAAGGTGGCCATGAGTCAAGAAATGCAGGAGCCTCTAGAAGCTTGAAAAGGCCAGGAAAAGCCTCCAGGAGGGACTCAGCCATGCTGACCCACTGTAGACTTCTGAGCCCCACAACTGTGAGATAATAGATCTGTGTTGTGTTAAACCACTAAGCTTTAGTAATTTATCACAGTAGCAACAAGACACTGACTTGGGTAGCAGAAACAGGGTGCTGTTGTAACAGATAAAAAATACACAGAAGTGGTTTTGGACTTCGGCGACAAGCAGAGACTGGAAGACTTTTGAGAAGCATGACAGGAAAAGCCAAGACGCCTTAAACAAATCCCTGGTAGAAACGTGAACACTGAAGGCACCGCCGGTGAGATCCCAGGAGGAAGTGAGGAACAGGGGAGTGGAAACTGGAAGAAAGGCAATCCTTTTCCTACCAGGGCAGAAGCTTAGCAAAAGATGAAACTGGATATTTAGCTGAGCTGATTTCCAAGCAACATACTGACGGTGTGCCCTGATTCCCTCTTGCTGCACACGGTAGGAATGCAAGTAGAGATAAAGCAGACTAAAAGGGAGCCAGGTACAACTTGGGAAACTCTTGGTCCATCCAGATTGCAAAAGACGCTGAAAACTAGAATATCCACTGTTAGGAAAGTGTGCTCTGGAGAGAAAGCTGAGGGCATGGCTGGACCACCTTTTGCTAATGACTTGGAAGAACTCAAAGGTGAGTGTTCACCCAGAGAGCTCTTTAAGGAGATCAGGCATGTTCCGCATCCCCCTCGGTCGTCTCAGCAGAAGTCAGGAATAGAGATGGGTTATCTGAGAAAGCTCGACAGCACATTCTATGCTGCCCACTGGTGCATAAATCCCCATGACATACACGTGAGACCCACAAGGTTTTTAAGAATGTCATATCAGTAGAAACCCTGCCAACGTGGATGAAATGCACGGAGAAAGAGTAAAAGAAGACTGATAAAACTATTTGGGTGAAAACATGTGTTACCCTTACCCTTCAAGAAAAAGGAAGGATGACTCTGAGGGTAGGGGCAAGGGCAGAGCCTCAAGCCACACAGGATTATTCCCAAGCCTCAAAACCTGAGCTTGCCCAAGTGGATTTTGAAATTGCTTGGGACCAATGACTCCTCTTTTCCCTCAATTTTCTCCTTTTTTAGAGGATAATGTCTTAAACTGCTACTCTATGCCTGTCCCTCCATTGTATTTTGGGAGCAGACAACCTGCTGTCCAGTTCCACAAGCCCAAAGATAAAAAGGAATTCTGCCCCGGAGTGAATCACACCCAGAATCTCAACCATATGTAATTCAGACAGTAAGACTTGGGACACTAATGAGACTTAGATAAGATTTTGGACTTGAGTTGCTGCTATAACGGTTCAAGAATTTGAGGGATCTCAGGATGAGATGAATGTATTTTGCACATAGTATGGACATGAATCTTTAGGGGCCAAAGGGAAGACTATGCTAGGCAAAATAATGGTCACTGAAAAATGTCCACATACTGAACTTGAAACTTTGAATGTTACCTCACATGGCCAAAGAGGTATGATATAATAAATATTTATTTAATCTTTGACCCCACGTTTCTGGCACAGAGCTCCTGATATCCTTCAAGTCCCTGTGTGACAGGAAGGGCTCTCGTTAATCCTACCAAGCCCCTTCAACCCTCCTCAGTTTATGCTAATATATTAGGTGACTATCACTAGGTCTGTAGACGGCTTCAGGAGGGGGCTGCTGCCACAGGAACCAACTCTAAGATCAGGTCAGACAGCTGAAACCTTCAACCCCAACCTCCCATCTCAGAGGAAGGAAGACAGCTGGAGACTGAGCTCAGCTACCATTGGCCAATGACCCGATCAGCCGTGCCTCTGTGACAGAACTGCCATGAATAATCCTGAACAATGAGTTTGGAAAGGTTTCAACTGCAAAGTGTCCAGAAGCTGGCAGGCCTAGAAAAGGCCTAGAAGTTCTGTGCCCTGCCCCATCCTGAGTATCCCTTCCATGTGACTGTCCCTTTACAGGACACTTGCAATAGAATGTAAAGTGCTTCCCTGAGTTCCCTGAGTCATTCTACTGAATTATCAAACCTGGGGGGTACCCTGGGAAGCCCTGAGTTTGCAGTCGGCTGGGCAGAAATGTAGCCTGGGGACCCCATTTGCACCTGGCATCAAGTGGGACAGTCCTGTGAGACTGATATCACCAAGTTATGGGATCTGATACCACTAACGTGAGGATGCTAGGGTCAGAATGGATTTGAATTGTTGGACTCCCAGCTGGTGTTGGAGAATAAGAACTGGTCAGAAAATACAAGAGACCATTCTAGGTATATTAAATTAATGATTTGAAGATAGGAAGATTATTTTTAATTACTAGGTGGGCCTTATGTACTATACAGGTCCTTACCAGAGGGACACCAGGTGGTCAGAGTCGGGAAGACTGGAAGATGTTACAGTGCTGCTTTGGAGATGGGAAGATGGAGCCATGAAGTGAGGAGAGCAGGCAGACTCTAGAAGCTACTGACAGATAAGCAAGAGGATGGAGTCTCTGCTAGAGACTCAGGAGCCAGCTCTGCTGACACTTTAACTTTAGGTCAGAAAAACGGATTTTGGACTTCTGAACTCTAGCACTGTCAGATAATAAATTTCTGTTGGTTTAAGTTACTATATTTGTAGTAATCTGTTACAGCAGCGAAAGAAACTCATATAGCTCCCTACATTCTTCACTTCTCCTCAACATGAATCAGAATTAGGCCAAGACATTCACTGCTAAAGACGAGGGTCAGGGTGGGCGTGCGAAGGCTAGGACCCTCTCTCCCCTCCCCGAGCCTAGGCGGGCAGATGGCACTGCCCCTCCTCTATTCAAATTCGGGGCTGGAGGGAAAAGCGGCTCAGCGTCTGCCTCGGAAGGGAAGACGCTGCTCCCCTCTCTGCCCTTGCCTTTACACATACAAACAGCTGCCAGGTGACTGGGCGCACTGGCTACCTACTTCTATCAGCCAGATTCGGGGGAGGAAATAAATGCAGCTTCATGACATGCGAATTCTATGAAACTCAATTTCGATGCTCACGAATGAGGCTTCACTGGACACAGCACACGCGTCTCTTCACGCACAGCGTAGGGCTGCTTTCACACTGCAGTGGGAAGCCGAGCCATCTGACAGCGACCACAGAGCCTGAACTGTTCATCCGGCTCTCTGCAGTAGCAGCCCAGCAACCCCAGCAACAGGGGTCATGTTTACAGGCAGGGCTCACTGCTTTTAACAGTCTTCTCGGAGTACTTCCTGAAATTTCATGACTCAGGTTGTTTTCTCTGCTGTATTAAATCCCAAGTTCCATACAGCCTTGGCAAACAGCAATTCCAGTCCACACAAAGTGCAATTTTCAGACAAAGGATATAAAAAGACCTAGGCCCTAACAGCATCCTACTTTTTCATTGATTCTTTAATAACTTAAAACATCAGAAAAATGCATTCTGCTTGAGATCTGAACCTTGACAGGCTTGGCAACATCAGCTTTAGCTGAGGTTGACCGGAATCTCTCTTGTGCTTCTGACTAGAGGAATGGTTCTTCCAGGAGCTGACGCCCCAGATGGTTAGAATCTCCACTGAGGGCTCTCCTTCCCTCTCCTGTTACACTACAGGCCTCCCCGCCCGGAAAGTGACAAAATAAACTTGGCTCTGGCCTGCTGCACCCAGCGCATAACTAGCTGCGCTTCCTCCGTGTCAACTATTCCTACCGAGACTGTCACTGTGTCTATCCATTCATCTGCATAGGATGCCATGTTCAACTCTGTGTTGAAGTGAAACCCTCGCCTTCCCCGCCTGCCCTCTCCTTTGATCTAAAGAATCTCATTAATCATATTCAAGCCTCAGGTGTAAGACGGTCCAGGCAGCAAAGGGAAACCCTCTACTGGCTTCTGCACCAGCTCGACTTCACTCATCCTGGCAGCTGACAGCGAGGCCCCTGGGCTCTGTCTACACTCGAGTCCAGGAAATAAAGGTGAGCATGCTCTATGGCTTCTGACTTCCCCTCAAGTAAAAATTTTTAATAAAAAGTAGATTCCACAAAACCAAAGAGGAAAGGTGCTCAGTTCCAGGAGCAGAGTATAACATGAAAAAGAACAAGAACAGCGCAGGGCAATTCTCTCGCTCGTTTCTGTAATTACATTTTAATTGTACATTGTAAGTTAGGTGGAAGTAAAGCTGGCAAGTTTACAGGATCCTAAGGAAAGCTGAGAAATTCACAATATGAATTTCATCTCAGAAATTCACAACGTGCTCCCTGTTGAAAGTAAAGACAAGAGCAACTAATTAAAACACGAAAACTAGTTAAAAGATTTACAGCTAATAAGTGAAGTCTAAACTGCATATGCCTTTAGGCAGGCAGAATCAAAGGATCAAAGATAAGTTCAAATCACTTTTATGTAGAAAACCAAATACCTCTAAACATATAAATACAAGTAAGAAACAGAACAACCTTAATGTTAAACATGCTGTTCCTTTACAGACTCATCTAAGAGTCTCCCACGCCAAGTCCTTCAGAGCGCTTGTCCCCGAGACGTGGAGAGAGAGTCTGAATAAAAACAGGCAGCTGTGATGCCAAAATCATTTCTACTGGATAAGCCAATACGGCAGAACCAGCACGCACAGACACAAAGAAATACAATCAAAGCATGCATGCGTGCTAGGTAGCTTCAGCCGTGTCTGACTCTTTGTGAGCCCATGGACTATAGCCCACCAGGCTCCTCTGTCCATGAGACTCTCCAGGCAAGAATACTGGAGTGGATTGCCAGGCCCTGTTCCAGGGGACCTTCCCGACCCAGGGACTAAACCCACATCTCTTGCATCTCTTGTATCTCCTGCACTGGCAGGCAGGCGCTTTACCACTGGTGCCAGCTGGGAGGCCCATATAATCAAAGGCATGTATGTAACTAGAAAGAACAGTACCTGATTGAATTCTGGTTCACAGAACACTCGATACATGCGTTCCGGAGACATCGGAAGCATTCCGTTATCAGCTGCAGACTGGAAGCCAGATGCTCCACTTGAGATGGATCTCTGCAGGCCAGCTCAACGGCATGAGAAGATTTCTTTAAGATATCCAGGACTCTCTGGAAGATAGTCCTGGGTGCTGTTTCTCTGAAAAATGATAAAATTGCTGCACATCAGTTTAAAAAAAAGACTCATTTCCAAATGTCATTTTCAGAACACTGCCTGTATTGATAACTTAATTTTGTGGGGAGGTAGGTTAGGCCTATCTGTTTCAGCTCCTCGATTTATGACACAAAAGAGCTACAGAGACTAAGCGATTCATCAACCGTTCCCTGTATTATCTCACTGAAGCTTCGCGTTAACCTCAGAAGCCAACACTGTCCTAGGCATTTTAAAGGTAACTGAACAGAGAAAGGAGTCTGAGTGACTCGCCCTTGTCACTAAGCTCACAACCCTTGGAGCCACAATCCCAACTGAAACGGTTCGATCTCCACTCCCCACAACAACCCAAATCCCCATTTACAGTGACTGTTCATGGTCAGTTCTGCTGGGCTTTGAGATTGCACCTAAGTACTGCATTTCGGATTCTTTTGTTGAGTATGGGGGTTACAGATTTGCTCTCAAAACAGAAGCTCTGCATCTCCTGTTCTGGACCGAGAGTATAACCACATCCTCTGTCACCCAGTATCTGTACCTAAAGTAAAATTATGAGAAAGAAAACTCATGAAGGATTGCCTGAGGGGCAAGACACCATGCATTCTCAGATACAGCAAGCCAGCAGCAGGTCTCTGAGCTTATACATGTGCAACCACAGAGATGGGGGCTTGGGGAGTGGGAAGGAGATAGAAGCAGAGGGAGACAGAGAGAGAGAGAGAGAGAGAGAGAGAGAGAGAGAGAGAGAGAGAGAGAGAGAGAGAGAGCTGAGAGAAAGCCAGGGTAAGTGCCCTTCCCGGGAGAGTGGTTCCCTCCCATGCAGCCCGCACCTCGGTTCCCACACGCTGCTCCCGCCAGGAGCGCTGCCCGCACTGGCTATCATCTCCGAGTTATGAAGAGAAGAATTTTCGTGTGCAACACGGCACCTAAATGCCAGCCAATTTCCTCATTCCATGAATCCCCTAGAGAAACAAGAATCTGCTCTAATGGTAGAAGACAGATTGCTGTTAGACAATTGAAGAGATGCTCACAGCTCAGTTCTAACCACGTGGGGTTTCTCTTTGTGCTCTCACTGCGGAGTGAAGAGGAACACTACTCCCCTGAATGAAGCCAGACCACGGTGGGAAGGGATGGTGGTGAAGAGCATTTCCACAGAACCACCGCCACTGAAGCGCCCCAGGCCACTGAGACACCCTCTCTGGGAGCTTCAGGACCATAGATACTTGTACTCTAAGTGTTGTCTTTTCACCTTAAGGATGGACAGAATAAATCACATTATTCATCATGTCCTCTTCCCTGTCTTTGCCTTTAAGAAGCATGGAGTCAAAGCCACCACCCATATTTAACACTACAAACCCCTCAGCATGACTTCTGAGTGCTAACCTTATTTTTCCTATCCGGCTTTTCTCTTCCCTCCAACTTCCTCCCTTACCTTTTATTTTATCTAGCTGTATTTATTTATTTTGGCTTGGTAACTTGATTTTATTACAGATATCAACAGTACTACATTTTCCCCCAATTTGTATACTGTTAGACTACACAAAATTTATACATAAAAATTATAGTTCAAGTTTAGCCAATCTCTTTAGAGTTACTCAATGTCTGAAGTCGTGGAGTAAGTACCCTGAGTGGCAAGCTGGGCCAAGTGTGGGCTGTGGAAAGCAGGAAGCCTAAGTCCTATCTTTTCTGCTAAAGCCTATGGCTGGTACAGGCTTGGGGAAAGGGGACACACCCACCTATTTTAAAAGACAAGCTAGATTTTCATGTTAAATTTGATTTCTAAACGTTGGCATCTATTTCAATAATGTAAAAAACACTTTGTGGGGAAAAAAAAAAAAAAGCAAGCACGGTTCCCACTTCTTGATCTGTGCTCCAAACCAAGGAGAGCTTCCATGGAGTGTGAGTCAGTTATTTCTGATGAGCTACGAAGTATTTTTTTTTAAAGCACTTCAAATTTTGTTTCAGAAAGAGACAGAGTATAAATTAATCAACTAAACTTGGAAATTCACCCAGAAAATAACTTGCCCCCTCCCCACCCCGCCCCCTGCCATCAGCCTTCTCTAAAACAAGGATCATGAAGCTTTGGTTCAGGTCTCAGTGACTGAGTAACCAACTAAAAAGGTCAAAGTTCAGAGCTGTGCATTAGTCCAGCCTCAGAAACCGTATAAAACAATGAAGTGTATAAGCCACTTTCAGAGACAGTAACGTTCACTACCTCCATCAAGACAGCTCTAAAGAGCGCTGCTCGGGGGCAGGAAATCTCCCATTCTACCCACCTTGCCTACTCCAGGCTGGACTAACAATAACATTGACAGAGTGACAAGAGAGACAGAAATTTTAGTTTGTGTGCATGGAGGTCTCCTAGAAACAGGACCAAGAAAGTAGGCCAGAGCAGGCAGCTTTTATACTTTTCAGACAAGGAAAGGATACATCTGTGAGGAATTGACAGGACAAAGAAACAGGCTTGGGTGCTTAGTTAGCGAAGAACCTAACCAGAGTCCGCACCTGGATAGTAAATTCAAGAAGATACCAGGTTTGTTCATACAGGCTTCTGGGCCCTGAATCCGTCTCTGGGGAGAGCGGCCTTCTGCCTCGGGAGTCAGGGAGGGTACCTCTCACATGGAGATTTACTGCCTGCTTTCAGACACAGACAGGAGGGTCAGAGGGTCCCTCCTGCATCAGCTCTTTCTTGACTAACTTTAATTCAAAAAACTCAACGTGCCATTGAGGCTTATTTGGGGAGGTGTGTTCTGAGCTCCAACAGTACTAAATATAGAGCAGGCCCTATTAATACACAAAGAAAATACCCACAGGTTTAAAGTATTCTGAAGAATGCCAAGAGTGGTCAAGATTTCTACAACAAAGAATAAGCCTAATTACTTCTATCTACTCCATCTGCATAAAGTTTTGAAGACATTTATTACTTAATCTTCCAGTCAAATAAAAATAGAGCTCTACAACTTCAATAATCTGCTACAATAAAGCCTCTTTTTTCCTACTATGATGACTAAGAAGCGAGAAAGAAGCCAGTGTGGTTTCTTTCAGCCAGTCCTTCGCCAGCTGCCTCTCACATAGGTACCACCTCCCTACTGTGAATGGTCTTCTCTGGTGTCACTCTTTTTAACATCTATTTTACTCAAAACTGCTATCAAGCACAACAAAAGCTTTGAACTCAAACTATAATGCAAGGAGATCAAACCAGTCAATCCTAAAGGAAATCAAGCTGAACATTCATTGGAAGGACTGATGCTGGAGCTCCAATACTTTGGCCACCTGATATGAAGAGCCAACTTACTGGAAAAAAAGACCCTGATGCTGGGAAAGATTGAGGGCAGGAGAAGGGCGAGACAGAGGATGAGATGGTTGGATGGCATCACCGACTCAATGGACATGAGTCTGAGCAAACTCTGAGAGAGAGTGAAAAACAGGGAAGCCTGGCATGCTGCAGTCCACGGGGCCGCAGAGTCGGACCCGACTCATCAGCTGAGCAACAACAAATAGCAGACTACACTAAATAAAAGCCCTGTTCCCAGAAACCTGGGTGACTGGCAGGCCAAGCATCGCACCATCAGTAAGCTCAGGAACTACCCCAAGTCAACCACTTCCAAGGGCGACACAATTTTTGTGTGTCACACACACGCCTCTGTTACACTTTCAGCCAAAAGGAAAACGTTTAACTGAACTAAAGTCCATCAAAAGACTCCTGACACAAATAACTACTAACAGCTCCTCAAGAGTAATCCTGGCAGCTTCTATTCCACACACAAAAGTTTACATTTTTGATACAAAGAGAAAATCCATGGGGACTGTGATCACGTGGGCTCCCGAGGGCAGCAGGCACTGGCCCTCCTCTGGGTTTATTCACACATGCGCCCTCCGCCAGAATCCCTCCTCATACCACTCCCACCCCAGCCTCTGCCTGGAAGAGAGAACCCGGGAGGCTCCTGGTGGAACTCCTCAGAGTACTTACTATACGCTCCCCTGGAATTCAGTCCACAGCATGCAGTAACACTTCTCCACGTCGGATTACATTCACTGATCCGGTCCACCGCCCCAGCTGGGCCACAGATCCCCAAAAAAGAGAAGACCGTATTTTTTCGCACCTCAGGGTCCAGACCTGCACTAACTAACTTGCATTTGTGCAAATTTAAAACAGAGATGAGACTAGTCACATCTTCAGGGCAGCATCTCACTGCTTCACAGGCTTGCCATGGAACCCAAACGCCTACTGAGCCTGTACTCTGAGCCCGCAGGCAGGCGCCAGGCCTGTCGGGAACAGGGCTATCGGCGTACTTTGCAGCAGCAACCAGAACCAGGTAAAACACCCAGGAACCAGCTTAACTCATCCATTAAGAAATCCACACCCCTGGACCCAAAAATTTGAAAAATCAGGGTCACATTTTAAGATGTAGACATCTTATAATTGGCATTTAAGAAACATCTAATTTCTTCTCCCCTACTAAACGATACAGTGGGTAAGCGTAAAGGGGGAGGGAAAGGAGAGGCGTTGTAACCCGATTAACTCCATTTTACATTTCCTGAAAGCAGACACTATTTCTCAGATGTCTGTATCCCTTTATAAAGGGTGAAAGAGGGGGGAAAAACCCTTTTCCTCCAGAGACATATAACAAATAGCTACAGATCTTACTCCACATTTTAATACACAACTTTCACCAGATGAGGACAAAGAAAGCGCTCCATTAACAGTAACCAGGAGGAAAACATCTGACTCTCTCTACCTTCCCCATGGCCTTGAACGGAGGCTATCTGGCAGCACAGACACACGGCGCTCCTAACGTACTCTGTCTGCAAATTCCACATTCACTGTCGAGACAGCACAGCTAAGTCTGTGTAATGATTAACGACAGTGAAATAACTAGTGAAGATCAGTCAATCGTTCGTATGTTACAAATGTGATTTATAGTAAAAAATTGCTGTCATTTCTGCTTCAACCAAACTAACACAAAATATTCGCAAAGATTTTAAAAAGCTTAGCTACTTCATTCACAGAAAGCCCAAAGTGCTTAGAAGGACAATTAAAATCCAACCGATAGACATTCCTTTTAGATAGGAATGCATACCCTGAAGACAACTTTGAAATGAAATGTTACATTACAGAACAAAAACAGCCTCTGAATTATACACACGGTAGAATTTCATTTCCTTCAAGTTTGAACAGATCTGTAGGTTTAATCTTGGCAAGTCCCATTTGAGTAAAATTTAAGAAAACTACCGGCGATTATGTGCAGCGGGTTAGAGAGGCCCAGCACACTATCTGTGCACACACCTTACAGTTAATTCATCAGTGGGACCTCCTACTGAAAAGGAAACTGCTTGTCACTGTAACACCACAACTGAGAATTTCATCCTTGTTAGAAGATTTATTCTAATACCTGAGATTTAATTAAAAATTGGCACACGTGCTTTAGAGTAGTTTAACCACTGTCACTGAGGAAAACTATTAGAACACACACAAGTTCAGATTAAAATAACCACCACTGGTTGTTATTTAAAACCATAAACCTCTTACTGATCTGACTGCATTAGGAAGAACTGAAACAGGAAATAAAAGCATCTCTAGCTCCTGTCAGAAACAGCCTGCACCAAAGTCTGAAACTCATTTTGGCAGACCTCAAACCTCTCCTTTATACACTGTCTTCCCCTCTTCTGTCATGACGAGGACTCTCAAGCTGCCCCTGAGACAGAGCTGCAGGGCTGGCAAGCTTCTTCTGAAAAGGGCCAGAGAGTAAATAGTTCAGGCTGTGAGGACCTGTTAACTCTGGCCCAGCTGATCCGCTGCTGCAGGGTTAGGGCAGTCAGAGACAGGATCCAAACACACACACACACACACACACACACACAGCTGTGTTCTAGTGAAACTTTCTATGGACACTGGGATTTAAACCTCACATCATCTTCATGGAATTCTATTAATTTATTTTCCCCTACCGTTAAAAATGTAAAAATCACTCAACTCAAAAACTATTAACAACAACAACAAAAAAAACCAGGTGATGGGTCAGTTTTGGCCCACAGATCGAAATTTGACTCTCACCCCAGCTCTGAAGGGTTTCAATGTCCTTTCCTCATCCCCCCCAAAAAATCCTGTCTCCTTTTACTCCAATGTCCTCACCATACTCAAAATGCATCTCTCCTCAGAACACAGACTCTCAAGTGCATTATGCCAAGGGAAGCAAGCAGAGAGAAGGTGGATGCACGGAAGTAGCCAGGGCGCCCAGGAAAGAACTGTGCGCACAGAGCCTGGCAGACGGCAGGGCTGGCACTAAAGGCCCAGGGAGAAGGCCAGTCTGTTCCAGAAGAGGCGCTGGAGCAACTACCAGTCATATGGGGAAAAACCAGAACCGGAGCCTTAAGTAAAGAGGAACTCCACTTGGATTTAGGAATATATGTTAGACATAGGCTCTGCAGGCCACTGAAAGGACCACTCACCTGATGAGAAGCCAGGGAGGGTCCTAATCAGAGGAGTGATGTCACCTGCTTTCACTTTTAAAGGATCCTTCTGCTATTCCGTAAAGAACTGATCACAGCAAAAGAAAGAAAAGATACATGGAGATCAGTTAGGACACTCTTCCACCATGCGGCTGGGAAAGGAGGGGCCAGCGGCAGACATAATAAGTAGAGACCAGACTCTGAATATATTCTGAAGATGGAGTCAATGAGATTTGATGAGAAATTATCATGAGGGGTGTCAGAGAAAGCAGAGTCAAGGATGGTGCCAAACTCTGACCCAGCTCTGGCCTGAGCAATAAATGGATGGATGATCTCCTGTTGACCGAACTGGAGAAGACTGCTGTAAAGATACTGGGGGAGGGGGGTATCAGGAGTTCAGTTTGAGACTTGCCACATCTGACATGCCTGTTAGAAATACAAGCAGAGATGTGGAGTAGGCAGATGAGCTTACATGTCTGAACATCAGCAGCAAAGTCCAGCTAAAGAAAGTGTCAGAGCTATCACCAACTCTAACAAAACCCCAAGACTGAAGGCAACCGTCACGACAGCACAGGTAGGCGGGGAGAACTCTGAGGGACTGAGCGCGGGGCCTCAGAGAGAACAGCCAACAAGAGAGAAGAGTCAGAATGGGGAGGGGGGGGCTCTAGGAGCCAAATGAAGACGGTGTTCCAGGGAGAAAGAAGTGATGAGCGACCTCAACCAGCAGAGAAGACGAGGATTTTAGATGAAGACCAAGGGGCCTGGCAATGTGGAATGGGTTCAAGAGAGAGAAAGGGGAAACTGTTGCAGATGAATATAAAAACCCTCAGAGAAGTTTATATAAATGGGAGAAAGAAATGAGGGAAATGGGGGAGAGATTCTTCTTAGGATGGGAAAAATTATAGCAGATTTATCAACTGATGAGAATAGTCCAATAGAAAGGGTGAAACAGATGATTTAAGAAAGAGGGGAGGGAAGAGGACTGTTGGAGCAACACGTGTAAGACAGAGAGGAATACGTGCAGACCTCAGGGGGGCTGGCATTTGGAGAAGGCCGTTCAGCCACAGCACCCGAGGGAGGGCGAACTGCGGGGACAGATAGAGGCAGTGGTGCAGAAAGGAGAGCGGGAATTCCTGGAAAGGCAGGAAGCTCAGAACGAGGAGGGAGAACCAGTGGAGGCTGAGGGAGCGCAAAATGCATACGTCAGCTAACCAGGAAAGCGGAAGAATCCGACGGACCAGGGCAACCGCAGGACTGCCAGGTAGCACGAAATCCCTACACAAGGTCAGTGATCCTCAGTTTGCAGAAAGCCCAATCAGTATGTTGTTACTTTTTTATCCATCTTTGTTCAGTTATTTGGGTGCAAGTGGAAAAGCAGCAGCAAGCTGGATTTAACTAGACTAGAGTTTTACCAGCAAAGTATCACAAAGAAGAGGCAAGGGAACTGAGAATGTATACAAGGAAATGCTTTATCACTGATCCATAGGTCTAACCTGGATTTAAGGGATACGTGACTATAAGGAACAAAAGGGACAGAGACTAGGAAGAAGCAGGATCAACAGACTGTGTCCAGCGGGGAGCGTAACACTTAGTGGAGTAGGGGACCCACAGAGAGACAAGACAGGACAGGCAGTCAGAGTGGGACTCTTGGAATCAAGACTGCGGAGGGCACGCAGCCATGGTTAATCACAAGGCCTAGGTAGCACACGGCAGTGTGTGGTTAGATGGGGAAGTGGGGGAGGGGAGAGGTGGTCAGTCAAGAAATAAAAAGTCAGGGTAATGAAAGGATCATCCAGGTAAACACTAAAATAACCAAGACTTGAGATGGGAGAAGTAACGCAGAATTAACCATGAACCAAAGTTAGATTCGTCAAGGAATGAGAGTGACCACCTGAACTTTTAACAGAAAAAGAGACTATCTATGAGCTACACACACTCCGACGGCATGATATGGAAGTTGCAGGGATCATGGAGGAAAGAGTTCTGAAAGCAGCAATGACAGTTACCCTCGCACCTACACATCCTCAAGCTAAGCAATACACAGGATATGGGAGAAAACAACCCACCTGGGAGGGCTTTCTGGGAAAGGTTTGTCCTTAGAAGTGAGCCATATCTCGCCTAGATCAAGATGACAGGAATGTCCAGAGAAGTTGAAGACACAGGGAATTTTGCACATGATGGTGGTTCAGTCACTAAGTCATGTCCAACTCTCGCAACCCTATGGACTGTAGCCAGCCAGGCTCCTCTGTCCACGGGATGCTCCAGGCAAGAATACTGGAGTGGGCTGCCATGTCCTCCTCCAGGGGATCTTCCTGACCCAGGGATCGAACCCAGGTTTCCTGCACTGCAGACAATCTCCTACACTGCAGGCAGATTCTTTACTGACTGAGCCACCGGGAAAGCCCCCTGCACATGGGAAGGGTTTTAAAAGTTGAGCCCAAAAGGATCCATACAAAGCCTTAAGGGAACCAGTGAGTAACAGAAAACCTTGTTTCCCATATTAATTAGAAAATCAGCTTGTAAATGTCTAGCAAAAACCCTGCTGAGATTTTCCTTTGAATGGCACCGAAACCAGTCAGCCTGGGGAGAGGTGATGTCTCCGTGTTACTGTGTTCCCTATCATATCACGGTATAACCGTGTAACCTTTCGGTAGCATTATAATACTCTCAGTGAGGATGGCAGCCACTGTGAACTGTGCTCATGCCATGCCCAGCACCTGGCTAAGCACTACACACACACACTCCTCCATGGCCATCCTAAGTGGATTCCTCACTTACAGAGTGTCCTTGTTACCAAACGCAAGTCTGTGTTCCCAATGTACAGAGAGGCCAGGCAATACCAAAACTCTAAGAGTGTGGAGCAGAGAGAGGTTTACTGAGGGCAATGCAAGAGACGGGTGGCTCACGCCTTAACAACCCCAGGTTTTCAGCAAAGCCCTTTTCTAGGAAAGGTAAGGGAGGGGCACAGGCAGTTGTTGCAAGCTTCTTAGTGTCAGGTCACAGTCAGTAGCGATGTTCCTGTAAATCTACCAAACGAACGCTATTCCCTGTTCTGACAAGAAAGGCAAGGTCCCAAAACACAAGTTTCATCCTCCGAAGTCCTGATCCTGGCTAAGAGAAGGCACTCCAGGGGGCCCCAGTGGAACCAAGACCACTAACAGTGCTCACTGACAGTTGGTTGCTTGTAGGAGGGGCTCACTGCAGCACCGACCAATGGCTGAGAGGGAACCAGGATCACCAACTGTCGCTTACTGACAACTGGTTGCTAGGGGCGGGCCCACCACGTCACGAACCAATAGTGACCGGTTCCCGGTAAGGGGGTGCGGGTTACCAGCGCACAGCAACAGCCCCTGCTAAGGTCTGCGCTCAGCCACGCTCCGCTACACGCTTGGCTCTAAGGCAACTTCTCTGGGCTTGTGGCCGTCAGAGGTTAACTCAGCCTGCAGTGGGCCCCAGGGTTCCTCTGCCTTTGAATGAGTATCCTTGCCCACAGTCCAGTGACCACACCCTCTGGTCCAGGGACCACTACAAAAGACTGGGAGGATGAAAAGAGCTGAGAAGCTCTCCTCTGAGGGCACAGTGGGTCACCATTCTAACCTTATTCATTTTGATTTGCTGGCTCAAGCTTCTTCCTGTCTACCTTGTCCATTTAAGATAATTGGATGTGCGGGGTGGCTCACACTGACCACATCTGTATTTTGAAGCTGAGTCAGAACACCTTACCGAGCGGTTCCGTGTGGCAGTCCAGCTCAGGGCACAGGTAAAAATAAAGGAACCGCCACCGCACTCTACACAGTTCTGTTTACAGTGCTGCATAATTGCGTCCTCTCTCAGCACAGCTGATCTGAGTCACGCCTGAGTCAAGACAGCATGTGGCCCCTTCACTAAGCTGACAACTCATGGGGGTCTGAAGGGGGCCTGTTTTGTGTTGTGCATTTTTTGTTTTGTTTGGCTGTTGTCTTTGGTGCAGCCAAAGACTTGCGGGCCAGAGGCTCAGTTGTGTTTGGCGAAAACCTATGTGAGCCTGCGTACACACAGATGATTGGCTTATTCCGAGTTCTACATCATGCCGGCCTCTCAAGCGCTCAACAGACCCTTTCCCTACGAGTGTTAGTCTACGTCCTGATGCAAGCAATGAGGGACACCAAAACATTTCTGACCTCTTGAAATCACGATCCTCTGTCATATGTGACAATGTTTCATACCTCTCTTACCGGAGTCCTTCCTCTATGCTGACTCCAGGAAATTATTTAAGGAAGTAATAAAAACACAACCAAGGGCTCATTCTGTGCTAGATATTAAAGGAGGCCCCGAGGACACAGAGGTAAATAAGACGCCTGCCCTCAGGTTTGGGCTCATTCTAGTGGACAGGTAGGTGATTAAGTGATCATAATGCTCTACTGCAGTTCTTTGCAAGAGGTAAGGGGAATAAGGCAGAAGCACCCAGGTCGTAATGCAGAAGGTCTGAAGTCATCTGCAGTTCAACCGTGGCACAATGGAGACGAAAAGCGCCCCTCCAGCTTTTGGCGATCAGAGCCACTATGGGAAAGTCAGTGTCAGGACAGGGTGACCTGCATCTGAAGAGAGCAGGAAAGAGCTGGACTCAGTGCAGCCTTGGGCTTCCCAGGTGGCTCAGTGGTAAAGAATCCGCCTGCCAGTACAGAAGGTGAAGGAGACGGGTTCAATCCCTGGATCAGGAAGATCTCCTGGATGAAGGAAATGGCAATCCTCTACCATACGCTTGCCTGGAGAATCCCATGGACAGAGGAGCCTGGTGGGTTGCAGTCCGCGGGGTCACAAAGAGTCAGACGTGACTTACCATGCACACAGGCAGTGCAGCCCTATGTATGGGTCACATGCAAAGCTGTGCACTCCAATGTCAGGAGGGAGCCACGGAACTTCATAGATGGAACCTGGTCCACGATGCTGGCCAGCATGGTGACCAGTTACACGAGCCCCCAGTATCACTAGGATACAAACAACCGATAGAAGGAAGGCCTGACCTTAGGCTGGAGGCAGAAGAAAGGGCAACTTGATTATACAGAGAGCAGTGAGCCCAGAAAGGCAGAAAACGCAATAAATCTCTCAAGGTGAGCCAGCAAACTGAAAGTTCACAGACAAAGTCTAACCCTAGGGAAAACAGGCCTTTCCTCAGTGCTCTCTGTAACAACCCTTCAGAGTGTGTGCTTCCCAACCTTGCAGCTCTAGACTAGGCTCTAGGCTAGTCTAGGCTCTAGCTCTAGGCTTGTGCTGGGCCAAGCCTGAGTCCAGGACACAGAACTCCAGCAGGGAGCACAGAAAGGGGTCAGGGTGCCTCAGACTAGACCACAGAACAAGCACGTTGAGATTCTCCAGCTGGCGACACAGGAGGAGTAACCCACCTGATTAGCGTGCAGAGCCAGGGTTGCGATGACACGCGGGGGCAGGGAGGAGTGGGTCTGGAACTCAGGGTTCGACGGGCTGTCTCCTGGCACTTGTGTGTCTAGGGGTAACAATAAGTAGGCAGGGGCAGCAACCGCACAGTGACGGGAGCAGGGCCACCGAGGGCTCAGCCCCAGCGGCATCAGAGCCTGGCGACAGTGCTGGAGAGCCAAGGGAGTCCAGACGGGAAGCTGGGGCCAGCAGATACCTGTCCACTAACAGCCTCAGGATAGGCTGCGCCAGGGGGACAGGACTTACTGCTCCGACACGCCTGTGAGGTCTCCTAAGATTCCAAACAGCGATGGCCTCCAAGAGTCCGTGACTGAGTGGACAGTGTCAGGCAAGGGGAGGTCTCAGGAGAAGAGCGGACTGTAGCAGATGCTCATGGCATCCCTCATCACACACCATTGGCCCATCTAGTTAATGACCCCAAGGGCAATTCTCATTACCCCCATGCTCAGGCAATTCAGAGGTGCATCCCCCAGGGAACCCCAGTCAGGTTGAGCCCCAGCTGCCTCCAACAGCCGCCACTGAATACGGCATCCTTACGTCAGCTCTCTCTCCTTCCACACCGAGCTTCCCCTCTCCCACACTTCTGATCGCTGGGGCTTGCCTATCGCTAAATTACTTCACCCAAGTTCCTACCTCAAATTCTGCTTTGGAGAAAAAGCCCAAAGGCTCAGGCATACAAGGAGGCGTTTATAAAGATGGTCTCTACAGTGCTGTTGGAGTTACCAAACATTAAAGACAAATCCAAATGCCCAACAGTAAGAAAAGGCAGATAAATGATGATGTAATCTTATGACCGTACACTCCGCAACAGTTGAAGTTAATGATCTAGCTCTCTACGTATGAAAACTGGTAAAAACAGAGCAAAAATTAAAGATGTCAACTCAAGCATATACAGCACGTAACACACCATGTAACACACAGCCGGGAGGGAAGAATGAGACTGGAAAGCGAGACAAAGAGCCCCTGCCCACCACATCCACTGCCGGCAGTCACACCCTCTGCGTCAGCAGGGCAGAGGCTCACAGAGTTCTGCCAAGAGAACGCACTGGTCAGAGCAAACACCCTCTTCCAACAACACAAGAGAACACTCTACACATGGACATCACCAGATGGTCAATACAGAAATCAGAATGATTATATTCTTTGCAGGCAAGATGGAGCTCTATATAGTCAGCAAAAACAAGACCAGGAGCTGACTGGGACTCCTGCCCATGAACTCCTTATTGCCAAATTCAGACTTAAATTGAAGAAAGTAGGGAAAACCACTAGACCATTCAGGTATCACCTAAATCAAATCCCTTATGATTATACAGTGGAAGTGAGAAACAGATTCACGGGATCAGACCTGACAGAGTGACTGAAGAACTATAGATGGAGGTTCATGACACTGTACAGGAGGCAATGATCAAGGCCATCCCCAAGAAAAAGAAATGCAAAAAGGCAAAATGGTTGTCTGAGGAGGCCTTACAAATAGCTCTGAAATGAAGAGAAGCTAAAGTCAAGGGAGAAAAGGAAAGATATACCCATTTGAACGCAGAGTTCCCAAAAATAGCAAGGAGAGATAAGAAAGCCTTCCTCAGTGATCAATGCAAAGAAATAGAGGAAAACAACAGAATGGGAAAGACTAGAGATCTCCTCAAGAAAATTTGACGTACCAAGGGAACATTTACTACAAAGATGGGTACAATAAAGAACAGAAATGGTATGGACCTAACAGAACCAGAAGATATTAAGAGGTGGCAAGAATACACAGAACTGTACAAAAAAGATCTTCACGACCCAGATAACCACGATGGTGTGATCACTCACCTAGAGCCAGACATCCTGGAATGCAAAGTCAAGTGGGCCTTAGGAAGCATCACTATGAACAAAGCTAGTAGTAGAGGTGATGGAATTCCAACTGAGCTATTTCAAATCCTAAATGATGCTGTGAAAGTGCAGCACTCAATATGCCAGCAAATTTGGAAAACTCAGCAGTGGCCACAGGACTGGAAAAGATCAGTTTTCATTCCAATCCCAAAGAAAGGCAACGCCAAAGAATGTTCAAACTATCGCACAATGGCACTCATCTCAGTTCAGTTCAGTTGCTCAGTCATGTCTGACTCCTTGCGATCCCACAAACCGCAGCACGCCAGGCCTCCCTGTCCATTACCAACTCCCGGAGTTTACTCAAACTCATGTCCATTGAGTTGGTGATGCAATCCAACCATCTCATCCTCTGTTGTCCCTTTCTCCTCTTACCTTCAATCTTTCCCAGAATCAGGGTCTTCTCAAATGAGTCAGCTCTTTGCATCAGGGGGCCGAAGTATTGGAGTTCTAGTTTCAGCATCAGTCCTTCCAATAAATATTCAGGACTGATTTCCTTCAGAATGGACTGGTTGGATCTCCTTGCTGTCCAAGGGACTCTCAAGAGTCTTCTCCCACACCACAGTTCAAAAGCATCAATTCTTCGGTGCTCAGCTTTCTCTATGGTCCAACTCTCACATTCATACACGACCACTGGAAAAACCATAGCTTTGAATAGATGGACCTCTGTTGGCACAGTAATGTCTCTGCTTTTTAATATGCTATCTAGGTTGGTCATAAGTTTTCTTCCAAGGAGCAAGTGTCTTTTAATTTCATGGTTGCAGTCACCATCTGCAGTGATTTTGGAGCCCCAAAAAATAAAAGTCCGTCACTGTTTCCACTGTTTACCCATCTATTTGCCACAAAGTGATGGGACCAGATGCCATGATCTTAGCTTTCTGACTGTTGAGCTTTAAGTCAACTAGTTCACTCTCCTCTTTTCACTTTCATCAAGAGGCTCTTCAGTTCCTCTTCGCTTTCTGCCATAAGGGTGGTGTCATCTGCATAACTGAGGTTACTGATATTCCTCCTGGCAATCTTTAATTCCAGCTTGTGTTTCATCCAGCCCAGCGTTTCTCATGACGTACTCTGCATACAAGTTAAATAAGCAGGGTGACAATGTACAGCCTTGACGTACTCCTTTTCCTATTTGTAACCAGTCTGTTGTTCCATATCCAGTTCTAACTGTTGCTTCTTGACCCGCATACAGATTTCTCAAGAGGCAAGTAAGGTGGTCTGATATTCCCATCTCTTCAAGAATTTTCCAAAGTTTGCTGTGATCCATCCAGTCAAAGGCTCTGGCATAGTCAATAAAGCAGATGTTTTTCTGGAACTCTCTTGCTTTTCTGATGACCCAATGGATGCTGGCAATTTCTGGTTCCTCTGCCTTTCCTAAATCCAGCTTGAACATCTGGAAGTTCACAGTTCATGTACTGTTGGAGCCTGGTTTGGAGAATTTTGAACATTACTTTAGCATGTGAGATGAGTCCAATCGTGCGGTAGTTTGAGCATTCTTTGGTGTTGCCTTTCTTTGGGATTGGAATGAAACCTGACCTTTTCCAGTCCTGTAGCCACTGCTGAGTTTTCCAAATTTGCTGACATATTGAGTGCAGCACTTTCACAGCATCATCATCTTAGGATCTGAAATAGCTCAACTGGAATTCCATCACCTCCACTAGCTTTGTTCGTAGTGATGCTTCCTAAAGCCCACTTGACTTCACATTCCAGGATGTCTGGCTCTAGGTGAGAGTGATCACACCATTGTGATGATCTGGGTCGTGAAGATTTTTTTGCTACGGTTCTTCTGTGTATTCTGGCCACCTCTTCTTAATATCTTCTGGTTTTGTAAGATCCATACCATTTCCGTCCTTTATTGCACCCATTTTTGCAGTAAATGTTCCCTTGGTATCTCTAATTTTCTTGAAGAGATCTTTAGTCTTTCCCATTCTATTGTTTTCCTCTATTTCTTTGCATTGATCACTGAGGAAGGCTTTCTTATCTCTCCTTGCTATTCTTGGGAACTCTGCATTCAAATGGGTAAATCTTTCCTTTTCTCCTTTGCCTTTCGCTTCTCTATGCCTTACAAAAGCCTCTTCCCCCTGAAACCTACTGAGTCCCAGAAGGTATCAGTATTTCATACCAATACATTTCAAGGGGGTGGGGAAGACGCTCTCAAACTCAAATTGTTTACAAAACCATTTCCGTCACTCTGCACAACCACCAGTGCTACCCAGAGATCCTGAGGAGCCATGATAAACCACTTCTGCCTCCCCACCCTGAGGAAGATCTCAGCCCCACACCAGCAGCATGACATCACTGCAAAGCGAGACTCCAAAAGTGCCCTTCCACTGCACTCTTCAGTGGACAAGGAGCTGAACTCTCCAGAGCCACGTTACTGCCCGCACCCTTCCAGGATTTCTTTCCTTTTTTCCTAGATTTGGTTCCAAGCACTTCATGAGTATCAGTCACCTCAGCTCATCTCAGGCTCTGGAAACAGAGAGCACTGTCTGGCATGGAGGAACACGTGGATCAAATCCCGACTCACTCCGAGTGTACTAAGAACATCAGATGCCCAGTTCCTTCTGTTCTTGGAAGAAATGTGACAATTCAGAAACATTGTTTTACCAGTGATAATTCTCAACTAGGAAGCAAGAGACCAGTGATATTTCCACAAGCCTTTCCGTCTGGCTGGCTGAGATTCAGCTCAAGTAAGTTCTTCTGGGCGTGGCAGGGAGAATAATTTTACACCCAGAAAACTGAGATACAATGGACAGTGAATTATACAGATGGCTACTGTTTCACGAGTATGTCAAATCCAGGCAACCAATACCCCCATCTGGGTACAGCAGGTTTCCCTCACTTCAGAAAATTCCCTCATGCTCCTTCCCAGTCAGCCCCCAGCCTCCTGTGACAACCACTGTTCATGCCTTCATTACCAGTCAGCAACACAGAGAAGGCCAGCTTCGCAGAACTTCAGAGTCGTGAAGCACGCTCTGTCCGTCTGGCCTTGTTCAGTCGGTGCCTTATGAGCCCCGCCTGCACTGCTGTGTGAACTGGTGGTCCAGTTAGCAGGCAGTTTAGTCATCCGCCCACTGACGGCCATTGCAGCAGGTTCTAGTGCTTGGCTACTATCAATAAAGCTGCTACAAGCACTCTTTCACAAGTCATGTGGACATATATTCTAAGATAAAAACCTAGGGTTATGGGCAGGAGTGTTTAACTTTATAAAAAACTGCCAAAGCGTTTCCCAAAGCGGTTGCACCATCCATGCTCCCACCAGCAATGGACGAGACCCCCAACTGCCCCAAAGCCTCACCAAAAGCTGTCAGTCATTTCAATCCCAGCAAATCTAATGAGTCTGCAAAGGTATCTCATCATGATTTTACTAGTTTATAACAGCTTTACTGAGACATAATTAAACAAAGCAGACAATTCACTCACTTAACTACATAATTTTATCAACTGTGGTATATTACGTTAACTTAATTGTGGTAAAGTATCTAAGTATTAGGGGCTTCCCACGGGGCGCTTGTGGTAAAGGACCTGCCTGCCAAAGCAGGAGACCTAAGAGATGCGGGCTTGACTCCTGGATAGGGGAGATCCCCTGGAGGAGGGCATGGCAACCCACTCCAGCACGCCTGCCTGGGGAATCCCATGGACAGAGGAGCCTGGCGGGCTACAGTCCATAGAGTCACAAAGAGTCGGACACGGCTGAAGCAACTTGGCGACAGCAGCATGTATATATCAGGTTGGAACAAAAGTAACAGCAGTTTCGGGCTGTGAATTCTAAGTCATTATAAGTAGGCTCAAACATGTTTATTAATCAAAATAGGAACCATTACAATCAACACGTTTTTACCAATGAGAAATAAGTTTGTTTATTCTTGTGGCATAAAAATCTGTACTTCAGGATTCGACAAACTCTTGGAAAGCATTTTCTGCCTCCTTTCCTTGCAGAAAGTTGTCAAGACGCTTGGAGAAGCGGCAGTCAATCAACGAAAGGTCAGGGGAATGTGGAGGATGAGGCCAAACTTCACAGCCCAAGTCACTCCGCTTCTGAAGCACTGGCTGTGCGACATGCAGTCAGGCAGCGTCGTGGGGAGAACCAGGCCCCCGCTGCTGACCAGTGCCAAGGCAGGCGTTGGGTTTTCAGTGCATCTCATCGGCTTACTGAGCATATTTCTCAGGTGTGATGGATTCACTGGGATTCAGAAAGCTGTAGTGCGTCAGATGGGCAGCGGACCACCAGTGACCATGACCTTTTCTGGTGCAAGTTTGGCTCTGGGAAGGGCTCTGGAGCTTCTTGGTTCAACCACTGAGCTGGTTGTCACCAGCTGTCATATACAATCCACATGTCACCGCACATCACAACCTGACTGAGAGATGGTTTGTTGCCTCTGCATAGAGTAAAAGAAGACACTTCGAAAGGACAGTTTTTTTATTTTCAGTCAGCTCCTGAGGCACCCACTTAGTGAGTTTTTTCACTTTTCCAATTTGCTTCAAATGCCCGATGACCACAGAATGGTCCACGCTGAGTTCTTTGGCAACCTCTTGAGTAGTTATAAGAGGATCAGCTTCAATGACTGCTCTCAATTGGCCTTTGTCGCCTTCCAATGGCCTGCTACTACATTCCTCATCTTCAAGGCTCTCATCTCCTTTGCAAAACTTCTTGAACCAACCACCACTGCACTGTACCTTTGGTAGCAGTTACTGGGCCAAATGTGTTGTTGATATTGCCAGTTGTCTTCACTGCTTTACAACGCATTTTGAACTCGAATTTTAAAAAAAAAAAAAAAAACACCAAACTTGAACTTGCCTTTTGTCTAACATTTCCAGTCTAAAATAAATATAAAATAAACAGCAAGTAATGTCATTAGCAAAACAAATAAAGTGAGAAATGTGCATGAAAATTTAAGAATGTACTCCAATATCAAACGGCAAAGTTCGACAATGCCAAACCAAATTAATTTTGCACCAACCAATAATATACAATTTTACATTCTGACCATTTTTCAGTATAGAATTCAGTGGCTTTAATTATATTTATAATGTTGTACAAACCTCAGCACTAATTCCAAAAATTTAGTACCCCAAACATATTTGGTAACTATTAAACAATAACTCTTCCCTCCCCCTCAACCCAGGTAACCTCTAATCTCCTTTCTGTCTGTGAATTTGCCTATTCTTAGTTCTTCATAGAAGTGGAATCATACAATATCGGTCATTCTATGTCTGGCTTCTTCCCCTTAGCATGGTTTCAAGGTTCACTCCCATTCTAGCATGTACCAGTACTTCATTCCTTCTTAGGGCTAAACAGTACTCCACTGCATGTACGTATGACATTTTAGCCATTCACCTGTTGATGGACACTTGAGTTGTTTCCCCCTTTGGTCTATTATGAATAATGCCTCAGTGAAAACTGGCATACAAGTATCTGTTTAAGTTTTTGCTTTTAATCCTCCAAGGTACATACATACCTAGGAGTGGAACTGCTTGATCATATTCTATGTTTAGCTTTTTGAGGTACCATAAAAAAACTTTTTCTTAACACAATAGCTGAACCATTTCACATTCTCACCAGCAATGTACAAGGGTTCCAAATTTTCTACATCCTTACCAACATTTTTTTTCCTTTTTTTTAGTAACAGCCATCCTAAAGAGCACAGTGGAGCTTTTAATTTACATTTTCTCAATGATTAATGATGTTGAGTACTTTACCATGTGTGCTGGCCATTTATATATCTTCCCTTCTAAACCAGATTTTTTTCCAGCCAATTTTTTACCAGATTGTCTTTTGTTACTGAGTTTCAGGAGCACTTTATACATTTTAAGGGAAATTCTTTGTTAGGTATATGTGTTGTAAATGTTTTCAGTCTATGACTTGCCTTTTCCATTTTCTTTTGATAGGCAGAAGTTTTTTTAATTTTGATAGTCTAATTTGATAATCAATTTTTCTTGAAAGGTCAATGTTATCTGTGTCCTGGATACGAAATATTTGCCTACACACAAGATTAAAGATACTCTCCCATCTTCTAAACAGTTTATAGTTTTAAATTTTATGTTTAGGTCTACAATCCATGTGGAATTATTTTTGTGAATGGTAAAAGGTATGGGTCAAAGTTCATTTTATTTCATTTAGATATCAAGTTGTCCTACCATCATTTTTTGAATGAAATTCAAAAAATGTTTTTTTTGAATGAAATTCAAAAAATGTTTTTTTTGAATTCAGGATTAGGGTTAGAGTTTTTAGACTGACTTTGGCTTGGAACTTGCACATAGTTTGGAAACAGTCTTAACGTTCCTTATACGACATTCAGCATTCAGTCAAGAGTAGACCAGATGACTGCACACAAGACAGAAACTGACAACAGATACTTATCAGGCATGTTATCTGAAATAAGTGTAATTAATATGCTTAAGAAAGTAAATGGCTATGAATTTCAACAGAGTAATTCATTTAAAAAATCCAACAGAAATTCTACAAAACTCAAAACTACCTGAAACTAAGAATACAATAGACAGCACATCGGACACAGCAAAAACCAGAAGAGAGAATGAGTAGACAGGAGGAAATTTTCAAACCAAAGCTCAGAGAGAATCGGAAATACAGGAAAGAGGCTTTGAGATATACAAAATACAGTGAAAGGTTTAATATATGTGTAATTAAATTCCTTGAAGGAAAGGAAAGAATGAGAGAAGCAACAGCTGAAGAAATACTGGCTGACAATTTCCTAAACTGTTCAAAGATATCAAATTCAAGAAGCATTATCCAAAGAGGGTAATTACAAAAGAAGCCAACTATTTCTGTCTTCATGGGCCTTCATTCTGGAAGAAGACAGAGCATAAATGAGAAACCTCTACTAATAATTACATAGTATGTAGAATCTAGTAAGTGCTTTCTTTAAAAAATAAAAAAGAAAATATGGTTTATAAGATAAAGGGGCTCCAAAGCATGGAGGGGAGGGAAGCACCTGCCCTATTACAGAGTATACACAAAGCCTGGAAGGAAGATATCGGGAAAATACTTTGGACTAAACACACATTAACAAGAAGAAAGAACCCATACTGAGAGAAGATTTAAAAAGTTTACCCATTCGAGTATGGAACCAGAAGACTACACATGTGCCATGGAACCAAAAGACTACACATGTGCCATGAGTAACTGTGCGGTGTGTGCCCAGTCAAGTCCGACTCTCGGCGACCCTGTGGACTGCAGCCCACCAGGCTCCTCCGTCCATGGGATCTTCCAGGCAAGAGTACTGGAGTGGGGTGCCACTGCCTTTTCCAGGGGATCTTTCCCAGCCAGGGATGGAATCCAAATCTCTTGCGTCTCCTGCACTGGCAGGCTTATCTTTACCGCTGAGCCACCTGAGAAGCCGCATAAATAATGACTTACACAAATAGCAGTAATTCCACAAGACTTTGTTAAGAACCTACAATTATCAGACTGTATGCTAGATGCTAGGGACCCAGGGAATGTGATACACTCACTTTACTCAACAAGCCTGTCAGATGGAAGAGCAATCCTATCAGTTTAAGCATGAGAAGATTTGTGGAAAGCAGGACCCAAACATTACACTAGTTCATGAATACTCAAGAATCCTATAGAAAAAAACACAGTAGCTTACTCAACAGAACTTTCTGTGATGGGAATAATCTGTATCTGCATGGTCCGAGAAGCTGCCATTAGCCACGTGTGGCTGCTAGTACTGAAAATGTGGCTGGGACAAGTCAGGAATGGAACGATTAATTTAACTTATTGCTGATTAATTTAAATAGCCACATGTGAGCAGCTGCATGGACAGTGGAAGTAAAAAGTATCACTTGGCTCTACACTTGAATACAGGGGAGCTTCCTGGCGGCTCAGACAGCAAAAAACCCACCTGCAAGGAAGGAGACCTGGGTTCAATCTCTGGTTTGGGAAGATCCCCTGGAGAAGAAAATGGCAACCCACTCCAGCATTCCTGCCTGGAGAATCCCCATGAACAGAGGAGCCTGGCAGGGCTACAGTCCATGGAGTCACAAACAGTGGGACATAACTGAACCACTAAGCACACTGCTACGTAACAAATGAGCCCCAAACTGAGCAGTTTTAAAGCCATTCCATTCATGGTCTCACACAGGTCAGATTCCCTTATCAACTTGTACAAACAGCTGTGGGCTTGACTGGGACTGAGGATCTGCTTCCAGGATGCTCCTCACATGGCTGCTGGCAGGAGGGCTCAGTTCCTCACCGCACAGACCTGTCTAGGTGGACCCCTGGGTGTCCTTATAACATGGCAGATGGCTTTCTTGGAGCAAGCAATCCAAGAGAGAAGGCAACGAGGAAGCTTCAGGGCCTTCTGTGCTCAGAAGTCACACCCTGTCACTTCCCCCACATCTAGTATTTAAAAGCAAGTCACTCGGTGCAGCCCACGCTCAAGAGGAGAGGTCAAATTCCTTCTTCCTTTCCTCAGTGTGATTCTGCTGTGTCTTGCATTTTTCAGTTTGCTACTGTGAGGCCTCATTCTGCTTCACTTTATGTCCCATCCAGCCTCTGACACCTCCACCCATCCTCCCTCTGGGTCCATCAGCACTGGACGGATCTTCTCAGAGCAGCTGGCCTCTGGAAACCCTGAGACCCTTCTGAGGGGAAACTAGTGATTTGTTCAAAGACGCTGAGAACCAGAAGCCTGTGCTCAGAAACCCTCATCAGGGGCTCTCTGCACCACCACAGACTATCTGCCTCCTGATTCCAAGACCTACACGTCAGGTCACCTTTCCCGGCCTTCAACTCTTCCTGAACTAGAACAGAGTTCCTGCCTGCCCCAGGAAAAACTCAAACATGGGATGCACCTTCACCTCTTCTCATTCTTCCCCAGCAATCCAACTGGTCCCTGAGTCTTGTCCATTCAATCTGATAAAGATGTTTCAGTATCTATCCTACCGATCCCCCATAGACAATACCCTAAATTCCGACAGTTTTCTCTTTCACTTGGGCTTCTCCATCAAGTCATCTGCCTCTAGCCTCACCCCAATGTATCTCTCTCAATGGCAGCCAGAGATTTGTCTAATATACCGATTTGCCAGGCCATGCCCTTGAAACAAACTTCCATTGTTTTTGTTCAGTTGCTAAGTTACGTCTCCTTAGGACCCCATGGACTGCAGCACGCCAGGTTCCTCTCTCTGTAGTTTGCTCAAATTCATATCCAGTGAGTCGATGATGCTATCTATCTCATCACCTGCTGCCCCTTTCTCCTCCTGCCTTCAATCTTTCCCAGCACCAGGGTCTTTTCCAGTGAGTCAGCTCTTCACTTTACAAAGTACTGGAGCTTAAGCATCAGTCCTTCCAATGAATATTCAGGATTCATTTCCTTTAGGATTGACTGGTTTGATCTCCTAGCATGGTTCCCCATAAACTCCTCTCACAATAAGCAGTCAGGAAAGGCCTTGTAAACTGGCTTAGGGCCTTGGATTTTATCCTTCAGCTTATAAAAAGGAACTTGATATTTGACTATGTCCTCTCTACCAGATATCTTATCTATGTTATTTCATTTACTCAGAGACCATGCAAAATCAGCACACTGTTCCTCTGCACATACTGTTCTTTCTAATTAGCCCTCTCATCGGTAAGCCTAGAAGCCATAGTAACCTAAGGCCTTTCCCTGACCACAAATCTCTCCACCAGCTCCACAGTTCCCCCAGCTCCACCATCTCTTCTTGGCTAGACCCTCTTACAATTTGTTTACACAGCAATTACCCTAACCTGCTTGAAAAAAGGGATATCACGTTCATCTCTGCACCTTCGGCCCTAGCAAAGAACCTGCTTCAGAGCAGGTCCTCAATGAAGGTTAATGATTGGTTGACTAAAAGGAGAGCCCATCATGGTATAGATATCCTAAGCATTAAAGCAATCAACAAATCTCTCTGAGGTACAACATCAATTAGCTTATCTCCCCAAAAGCCAAAGGAGCAGTGCCCAGGGCTCTTAACACTCTTTGAATTGCTCAACAGTATTGTGATTTGAGGCAGAAGTGCTCAGACCACGTGAACCTCTAAAACCAATCTGGACTTCTCCCACACTCCCTCTGCTCTTTACACATACTTCTGCGATTGCAGAACAGAGCTTCCCAACAAAACACTTACGGAGAACCATCCATAAATGTGTTAAGGGATAGCATCAGCTAACTTGGTTTAATACTATGTGTCAGATATGTGCCAAGGACTTAATATGCATGAGTTCGCTTAATCTTGACAACCTCACCAGGAAAGTACTGTCCAACCTTAGTCCTATTAAACAGACACACAAACTGCGGCCCAGAGAAGACTAGAACAAAACAGGCACTGACTGGAGACATCAGGTACTTTGTATTTTCACGTGCTTTATTTCATTTACTCCTCTGTACGACCATTTTTAGGCAGGAAATCTTAAGGCTTGGAGAAATGGCACCATAACGCATCGCTTGTAGGGCTAGGAGCCAAATCCAGATCTTCAGACTCCTGGTCACCTTTCGCAACGGACATCTGGCCCTTCTGCGGCAGAGTCGGGACTGAAGTGGCCACTGCGCAAAGCGGGGCCACCACTGGGGATGCAGAGCCTGGGCTCACAGGACGAACGGAGTGACGCCGCCTCCCACCTGGCACATCTGCAACGTCTGTCTCCCCCAGCTGCACGTTCCGCGGCTTCTGGGGGCCTGCCAGGCCCGGAGACCTCTCCAGCCAGGCCAAGGAGACCATCTTGAACGTTATCCGGGCGCCATCACCGCAGCTCAACTAACCCAACAGGCAGGAAGCGGCGAAGGACTCGCTTGGATAGGCCCCCGTTCCTGCGCCCGGCCTCACGCCCATACTGACGAGTGGGGAGCAGGTGTCACCCCCGGCCCCCAGCCCGGGGCCCGCTGGTGAGGCGCGGAGCAGCGACCTCACCGCCGCCCCGGGACGAGGGGGCGCCCCCGCCCCGCTCCCGCAAGCCCCGCCGGGCCGCCCCCGACGCCCGCGCCGCCCGCGCCGTTACCGATTCCGCTGCTCTTTGAAGAGCGCAGTCAGCGCGCGGAGAGCCTCCAGATCCTGGATGGGCGCGGGTATCATGACGCCCGACAGCCTGCCGGGCGGCGGCCTGGGCGCCGCCATCTTGCCGCTCGCAGCTCGGGCCGAGCGGCCGACGACGAGGAACCGAGAGGAGGAGGGGCAGGAGGGCCGGCGAGAGGGGGTGGAGCGCGGGCTGCTGCCTCCGCACGCCGCCGCCGCCGCCTCGGCGCCGCTGCAGCCCACGGGCCCGGCCCAGAAAGCGCGAGACCAAGCGCCCAAGGCTCGCCTCAAACCGGAGGACGCAACGGTGCGGCGAGGGGAGGGGGCGCGGGCGGAAGTCCCGCCTGCGGGGAGGGGGCGCCGGCCGGAAGTTCGCCCTGTGGGGAGGGGGCGCGGGCGGAAGTTGTGTTTGAGGGGGTGGGGACATCAGGAGGGCGGAGGGTCCCCAAGGAGAAGTCGGCGGGGTGGGGGGCGGGCTTGGGCCCGGAATAAGGACACCCTGAGCGGGGCAGTGGGGACAGAGGGGGTCTCCATGGGAGCGGGTGTGGGGGACGAGGGCACCTTGGGGAGATGCGGGCAGACGGGGGTCTCCGCAGGAGGGGATGTGAGGAAGGCTGGGGAGTCCTGCAGAGGCTCCCGTGGAGGAGAAGACTGAAGACCTCGATCCAGCGGTGGGGAGGGTTGATCAGGGCTCACACCGACCCCCTGGGAGCTGGAGCAGTCTGTGTCCATCTTGCAGGTCTCAGTCCCTGGAAGCTCAGTTCCCAGTTCTTCAGTCAGTCAGTTCAGTCGCTGGTCGTGTCCAACTCTTTGCGACCCCATGGACTGCACCACGCCAGTCTTCCCTGTCCATCGCCAACTCCCGGAGTTTACTCAAACTCATGTCCATAGAGCCAGTGATGCCATCCAACCGTCTCATCCTCTGTCGTCCCCTTCTCCTCTTGCCCCCAATCCCTCCAGCATCAGGGTCTTTTCCAGTGAGTCAGCTCTTTGTATCAGGTGGCCAAAGTATTGAAGCATCAACTTCAGCATCAGTCCTTCCACTGAATATTCAGGACTGATTTCCTTTAGGATGGACTGGTTGGATCTCCTTGCAGTCCAAGGGACTCTCAAGAGTCTTCAACAGCGCAGTTTGAAAGCATCAATTCTTCCCCGCTCAGCTTTCTTTATTAGTGATCTTAGTGATCAATTACTGGCGGTGGTTCAGATGGTAAAGAATCTGCCTGCAATGCAGGAGACCAGGTTCGATCCCTGTGTTGGGAAGATCCCCTGGAGAAGGGAATGGCTACCTACCCACTCCCATATTCTTGCTTGGAGAATTCCATGGACAGAGGAGCTAAGTGGGTTACAGCCCGTGGGAGCGCAGAGTCCAACATAACTGAGCAGCTTACACACACGGACAGTAACAGATCATTTACCAGGCCCGCTTGGGGTGAGAATACTGTTGTTTCAGTTCATTGGTGGTGGTTTAGCCCCTAAGTTTAGTCTTTGCGACCCCATTGACTGTAGCCCACCAGGCCTCTCTGTCCATGGCGTTAAGGCAAGAATACTGGAGTGGGCTGCCAGTCCCTTCTCCGGGAGACCTTCCCGACCCAGGCATAGAACCTGCTTCTCTGCACTGCAGGCGGATTCTTTACCACTGGGCCAGTTCCAGTTCTTTACCACTGGGCCAGGGACTCTGTTCCAGTTCATTAAGGGCTTTATATACAATTTGAAGTCAAGAAGCTAAATTCTACAGAGTTAGGCTAAGAATTGTGTTTTTCTAAAGGAAGTGAAATGAGATGGTTGGATGACATCATCAACTCAAAGGATGTGAGTTTGAGCAAACTCTGGGAGATAGTGAAGGACAGAGAAGCCTGGCATACTACAGTCCACGGGGTTGCAAAAAGCCAGACACGACTGAGTGACTGAAAAACAGCAAAGGGAAGTGAGTATATTTTACAGGAATCAGACAAGGCTTCTCTAGGGGTGCTGGTAACTCACTCTTTTCACTGCATAGGATTCACTTCTTTATCATATCATGTTTATGTTCTTTGAACAGACATTGTTGCCAGACCCCATGCTAGGTACAGGACAAACTGTGATCTCTCAGTATCTGCATGGAATTGGGTCCAGGACACCCCCTTACCCTGCAGACACCAAAAACCATGGATGTTCAAGTCCCATAGTCAGCCCTCCATATCCACAGATGCTGCAATGTGTGGAGACAGAGGGCCGACTATGTAAAGATCTATAAGAGATGATCCCAACCCTGAAGGAACTCACAGACTATTCAGAGAGAGAGGCAAACAGAATTGAATACAGTTGATTACTGCTATAATAAAGGACTAGACAAATTGCTGTGAGGCCAATTAGAATATATAAGTAATACTCTCTACATTTTGACTTGAAGTGTAGGGGTGTGTTTATAACATGTTTTTGATGTTCTTTGCTAAATAAAATTTAAAGACCTGATAGACACCACCAGAATATGCAGGAGAAATGAAACATGAACAAGCAAGGCAGCTGAGACTGTAATTCAGCCCTATCCATTTAACTGACGATATGTTCATGAATTCCACAAATATTTCTACGTACCTACTTTGTGCCAGGCATTATATCGGCTAGAGATGCTCAAGACCATCCAAAATGTTTAACAATCCTTAAACTAACAGGGCAGGATCTCCCAACTTTTCCCCGAGGAACAGGAAATAGTAAAATGTATTGTCACCAATCAAGATCTTACCCCTTAGTTTTCCATCGTCAATTGTAAAGCAAAAGTAACTACTCTGATTCTCATAGAAAACATGTCCCATGACATTCAAATTCATTACCTGGAATATTGCAGTGTGAACGTGGCTACTCGCTGAGCTTCTTCTCTTGTCTCCCTACATTATAAGTCCTTTAAAAATATGAATCAACATCTTGTTTTGCTCAAAACCATCCAAAGGATTTCCATCTCACTCAGAGCAAGCGTCAAAGTTCTTCCAGTGGAAGTGTCCCTAAATAGGCTGCCTCCCTCACCGATTATGATCACATCTGCTAGTCTCTTCATCCTCCACTGAGCTTCAACTACCCTGCCCTCCTTGTCCTCCACCTGGGGATGTATGCTCCTGCCTCAGGATTTTGCACATGCTGTGCCTGTTGCCTGAAACACTTTCAATGCTTATCTAGCACATACTTGCATGGTTTATTTCCTTCATCTGCTCCAAAGGTCTCTTAATGAGTTTCCCTTGTCAGTCTTTAAAATTGTAGCATACCACCCAAATTCCTGATCCTCTGGAATTTTTCTTCATGGCCCTTAACACTTCCTATATCACATCCTTTACTTGTTTATTTATTTATTGTTACCATTTTGCTTGCTGCCAAATGTTTAAGCTACACAAGGACAGAGATTTTGGTCTTTTTTTTTTTTTTTTTACTTTTATCTCTTCAGCCTCTAGAAAAGGACTACTTACGCGATTCATGGGGTCGCAAAGAGTCGGACACGACTGAGCGACTGAACTGGAACTGGAACTGGATGTGGTAATTGCTCAATAAACATCAGTTAAATTAATGAACAGAAATATTTTAAAATACATTTTCAAAAAGGAGAAAGAAAATAACACGCCTCCAGAAGTGGGCGAACAATCCACACAGTACAAGAAAGAGGAAAGATGGAAGAGGAAGAAAAAAATCATTAAAGGCCATGGAAGGAAAAATAGACATTAACAGGACAGGCTAGACGTATAGGTGAGTATGAGAAACAAAAGGATATGAAATCGGTCAAACCGTGGAGTGTTACTGACTGCTTGGAACTGGCTAGAGGATTTCAACCTTGGATGAACTGACAGAACTGTTATTATTTCACTTGGGCTAAATAGCATTTTTTTAGCATTTAAAAAATGTTTTATAATGATGCCTTATGATGAACATGCCACCATGTAGATGTGCGTGAATTAAACTTTAGATGAAGATTTGTGGTATGTTCGTGTCTTGAGCCTGCTGCAGAAGAACTGGATCTGTCACGATTCAATAATCAAGAAATGAAAATAAACAAAAAGAAAGGAAAAAGAAATGAAGGAAAGAGACTTCCCTGGTGGTGCAGTGGTTGAGAATCTACCTTCCCCTGCAGGGGACGTGGATTGGATCCTTGGTCAGGAAACGCCATCCCACAGCAGCCAAATGTTCACATCCTGCAACTAAAGGCCCTGTGTACCACAACTGAAGATTTCACGTGCTGCAGCTAAGACTCCGCAAAATAAAGAAATGTTTTTTGGTTTTTTTTTTAAAGAGAAAGCGTATGCCAGATATCAGCTCCTCCTCCAAAACATAATATTCAGTGGATGCTCAAGTCAGCCCATACCTCTCTTTGGCACTGACTTTGGAGAATCCCCCTCGTGCTACACATGTGTTTGTGTACTGTCCTTTGAATCTGAGATTCCTCAAGGCAGGGACTTTATCTTCCTTATCCTGTTCAGGATCAAGTTCAAAGCCTTGTGCCTAGATTCAAGGCTATAAATATTTGTGAAACTGAAAACTTTGAAGACCAAAGGAAAAAATAACAGAATAGTGTAATTGTTAAGAGCAGGGATCAGCAAACTGCAGCCTGCAAGCCAAATCTTTCCTACTATCTATTTTCCTAAATTTTATTGGAAATTGTCACACTCGTTCATTATACATATTGCCTGTGGCTTCTTTGATGCTGTAGTGACAGGGTTGAGTAGTTGTGGCAGAGACTGTATAGCCTACCAAGTCTAAAATATTAAAACAATTAGGGGATTTCCCTGGTGGTCCAATGATTAAGACTCTGAGCGCCCAGTGCAGGAGGCACAGGGTGTGATCCCTGGTCAGGATCCCCTAAGAACCCACATGCTATGCCATGTGGCAAAAAAAAAAAAAAAAAGAAAAGAAATTAACTGTTTGGCTGCTTGGTTTTCCATAGGAAAGGTTTGCTAATCTCTGGTAAAAAAACATGAGCTCTAGATCATTAGGCAATCTTGGATGATGGGAATTGTGTCTTCGTCTCTTAGCACCTAACTTTGGGCAAGTAACCACCTCTGAAAGCCTATTTTTTCATTTGTAAAATGAAATATTAATAACACCTACTTAATTTAGTGGTTTGGAGGATTCAGTGAGATAGTCTGTGTCAACCCAGTGTCTGTCATATATTTAGCTCTAGAGCTAAAGAGCTTTAGGCTAGCTAAGTGAGGTAAGCCATTCACAAGAAAGACAAGTACTGCACAATCCCATTTATATGAGGTGCTTAGAGTAGTCAAAAGTTAGAGCAGAAAGCAGAATGTGGCAGCCAGGGGCTGGAGGAGGAAAGAATGAGGATTTTTCTTTTTAACGCATGTAAAGTTTTCAACTTCAAGGTGAAAAGAATTATGGAGATGGCTGCTGGTGGTTATTACACACTAGCACTTAATATCATTGAAATGTACACTTAACATGGTTCAGATAGCCAATTTTAGGTTATGTGTATTTTATGACATGGTTTTAAGGTAAAATATAAGTAAGAGAATTCCTCTCCAACAGAACTGCACCATGGGAAATGCTAAGGAAGCTTCCTTGGGCTGAGGGAAATGCAGAAATGCAAATCCTGACAAGATGGAAGAGAATTGGAAAGGGTAAATACCTGGGTAAATGCAAGCAGCCATTTTCTTCTATTTGCTCTTTTCCTCTTAATTGTTTTATAAACTGGTTTATAATAAAAGTTAGAACATGTTCTTGTGAGGTTATAAATGAAGTGTAACAGCAATAATAGAAGAGAGAAGATAATGACCTGCGAGGGCATTGTGTAATAGATTCCTGGCGGCAACTACTTTAAAAATGCGAAGAATTATAGATAAGATGCCAACAGAAAAACTGAAATGGAATCCCTAAAAACATTCCAGGAACTTCCCCGGCATTCCAGTTGGGTTGCCTTCCAACGCATGGGGTGGGGGTTCGGTCCCTGGTGGGAGCTAAGATCCCCCCACGCTGTTGTTGTTTAATCACTGGGTTATATCAGACTCTTCCGCAACCCCACAGACTGTAGCCTGCCAGGATCCTCTGTCCACAGGATAGCCCAGGCAAGAACACTGGAGTGGGTTGCCAGTTCCTTCTCAAAGGGATCTTCTCAACTCAGAGATCGAACCCAAATCTCCTGCATTGCAAGCAGAGTCTACCGTCTAAGCCACTAGGGAAACTCAGGATAAGGTTAAAGCAGCATTTAAAAGGAAACATAATTTTAAACGCACAGATTGGAAAAGTAGAAAGAGCTCAAACACATTATCTAAGCTTTAACCTAGCATGTATGTGTACTAAGTCACTTCAGTCATGTCTGACTCTTTGCAACCCCATAGACTGTAGCCCCCCAGGCTCCTTTGTCCATAGGATTCTCCAGGCAGGAATATTGGAGTGGGTTGCCATGCCCTCCTCCAGGGGATCTTCCGGACCCAGGTGAGTTCTTTACCACTAATGCCACCTGGGAAGCCCAAGCTTTCACCTCAAGATACTAGAAAAAGGAGAGCAAATTAAACCCAAAGCAACCTGAAGGACGGAAATAGTAAAGATAAGGGGGAAAATCATTGAAATAACGAAGAAAATAATTGGAACTTTAGTGAAAGCAAAAGCTAGCTCCTTGAAAAAGGTAATAAAATCAAGAGACTTCTAGTTGGGCTAATTTCTTAAGAGGAATATACAAATTTCCAATATCAGGAGTAAAAGAGAAGACATTACCACAGAATCCATACACATTGAAAGAATAATAAGGGCATGTTATGGACAACTTTATGGCGATAAATATGGCAATCTACACGAAGCAGGCAGATTCCTCGAAAACCAGAAATTGCCAGAACTCACCCAAGGAAAAATATAAAGCTTAAATAGCCTGCTATCAATTAAGTGAATTGAATTTATAAATAAAAACCTTCCCATAAAGAAACTCCAGAGTGACATGGCTTCGGTGGCAAATATTACCATGCATTTAAGAAAGAATATCCATTCTACACAAATTCTTTCAGAAAAAAAAGAGGTAACGTCTCTCAACTTATTTTATAAATCTAGCTAGTATTATCTTGATTCCAAAACCAAGCAAAGACCTCATAAGAAAAGAAAAAAAAGAACTATAGACTAATACCTCTCATAACCATAGACCCCCAAATTCTTAACTAAATATTAACAAATCAAGCTATATATTAAAAATGACAATATATCAGGACCAAGTAGGGCCATATTCTGGGAATGTAAAATTAGGTTAACATCCCAAACTCAATCAATATATTTCACCATATTAATAGATTAAAGAGAAAAGGCATATTATCATTTCAATAGATGCAGGTAAAAGCATTTTATATAATTCAAGAGGTTTTCTTGGCAAAAACTCCCAGAAAGGTAAAAACAGAAGGAAATTTTCAAAACCTGTTTAAGAGCATCTACAAAAAATTTACACCTGACATCAGATTCAGTGGTGAAAGACTGTGCTTAACAAGGTAAGTATTCGCGCTCTTACTGCATCTATTTAACATTTACTGGAAGTCCTAGTCAAGACTAGAAAGAGAAATGGAAGATATACCAATTAGGAAAGACAAAAAAATGTCCTTTTTGCAGACCACTTAATCATGTTTGTAAAAATCCCTAATGAATCTATAAAAACTCTACTGGAACTAGTAAGGGAGTATAGCAGGGTTATATATGAAAATCAATTGTATTTTTATATACTGGGGATGAACAATTACAAATTCAATTTAATGAACAACTTCACTTATGATAACATCAAAAATACCTAGGAATAGGGACTTCCCTGGCAGGTCAGCAGTGTAGATGCTATGCTCTCAGTGTAGGCAGTATGAGTTCAATCCCTGGTTGGGGAACTAAGATCCCACGTGTCATATGGCCAAAAAAAGAAAAAACTTAGGAATAAATTTAAATGAAAGATATTTAAAACCTGTGCAATGAAAACTATAAAACATTACAAAGAGAAACTGAAAAAGACCCAAATAAATGAAAATATATGCCATGTTCATAGATTGGAAGACTTCAAATTATTAAGACGTCAGTCCTCCTCAAATTGATCTACAGAGTCATGCAGTTCCAATGAAAATATCAACAGTCTTTGTAAAAAGACATTGACATTTAAAAATTTGTATGAAAAGACAAAGAACCTAAGATAACCAAAACAATTTTGAAAAATAGGAACAAAATTGAAGGCTGCAAGCCCTGTGATTTCAAGACTTACTCTAAAGCTACAGTCATCCAGACAGTATGGAACTGGCCCTAGATGGATGGAATAGAATAGAGAACCCAGAAATAAACCCACACTTCAATAGTCAGTTCGTTTTTGGCAAAAGCACCAAGGTAATTCAAAGAAGAAATCAATGAAATACCACTATGCATCCATTAGAAAGGCTTAAAGTTAGGAAGACAGGAACAGTATTATTGGTGATGCAGAGACACTGGTGGGACTGAAAGTTGTATAGCTGCTTTGCAAAACAGTATGACAATGTCTTTAAAATATACGTGTACAACATGACCCAGCATTTCCTTATACGCAAAGTACATGTACATACTTTTCTACACAGAGAGGTATACAGAAACGCTCTTAGTAACATTATTCGTAATAGACTCGAACAGGAAGTAATCCAAATGTCCATCATCTGGTGAATGGGTAGACAAATGGTGGTTCGATTCAGTTCAGTTCAATTCAGTTGCTCAGTCCTGTCCGACTCTTTGCAATCCCATGGACTGTAGCACGCCAGGCCTCCCTGTCCATCACCAACTCCCAGAGCTTACTCAAACTCACCTCCATTGAGTCGGTGATGGCATCCAACCATCTCATCCTCTGTTGTCCCCTTCTCCTCCTGCCTTCAATCTTTCCCAGCATCAGGGTCTTTTCAAATGAGTCAGTTCTTCACATCAGGTGGCCAAAGTATTGGAGCTTCATCTTCATACTATACTGCTATACTCCCTTCCAATGAATATCCAGGACTGATTTCCTTTAGGATGGACTGGTTGGATCTCCTTGCAGTCCAAGGGATTCTCAAGAGTCTTCTCCAACATCACAGTTCAAAAGCATCAATTCTTCAGCGCTCAGCTTTCTTTATAGTCCAACTCTCACATCCATACATGACTACTGGAAAAACCATAGCTTTGACTAGATGGATCTTTGTTAGCAAAGTAATGTCTTTGCTTTTTAATATGCTCTCTAGGTTGGTCCTAGCTTTTCTTCCAAGAAGCAAGCGTCTTTTAATTTCATGGCTGCAGTCACCATCTGCAGTGATTTTAGAGCCCCCCAAAATAAAGTCTCTCATGCTTTCCATTGTTTCTCCATCTATTTGCCATGGAGTGATGGGACCAGATGCCATGATCTTAGTTCTGTGAATGTTGACTTCAGATGGTGGTATTTCCACAGAATGAAACGCTGCTCAGCAATAAAAAGGAACAAAATAATGCCTGCAACGACATGGAGCATCTCACCTCATGCTAAGTGAAAATATCAACCTACTACTGTATAATTTCGAAATTATGGGAAAGGCCGACTCACAGTGGCAGGAAGAAGTTGCATGTAGAGGTGAGGCAGGAGGATATGAAGGGCAGTGAGGAAGCATTTTAGGGTAAAAGAATTGACCTGTATCATGACGGTGCAGGTGGCTACCGATGGTATACAATTACCAAAACTGTTCAAACTATGCACTTTTAAAAAGGTGAATTTGTATATAATAATAGCTAGTGAAAAAAATTCAACAACAAGAAAATCATGACAGGCCATCATAGATAACTACCAGCAGCCCTGCCCTCATGCTTATAAAGAACTGGAAAACCGGACAAAATATATGGAAAGACCCTTTTTAGACCCTGAACAATAAGCATGTAGCACTGGGATCCCCAAGAGAACCCAAGTACATGAGGGGGTCTTTGTGATCACCCAGCGTTTCTGCAAGGACTCACTTTCCATGCAGCAGCGCAGAAAGCGGGGGACTCTGGACAACGAGTTCGTCTCACTGAAATAAGACGGAGATCACATGCTGCAGACCAAGAGTGGCTGGAATTTGCAGAGGTGGGAACCCTGCAGAGAACAAAGCAGATAGGAATCTGCTCGGGTTTCAGACTATTAAACTGTGCGTGCACAGGGCGAGAGTTTATGAAGCGAGACAAAGAACAGCTATGAGGAGCTGCGGCGCCCCAGGCCCCAGCACTCACACAGCGAGGAGGGTGCTCAGGTTGGCCAGTCGGGTTGGAGAGAGAAATAAGCACACAGATGAACCTCACACACATTTCGTGTGCGTGCGTGCATGCCCAGGCGTGTCCGACTCTGCAACCTCATGGACGGTATCCTGCAAGGCTCCTCTGTCCATGGGATTTCCCAGGCAAGAATATTGGAGTGGGTGGAGTGGGTTGCCACTTGCTACTCCCAGGGATCTTCCGACCCAGGGGTCGAACCCACATCTTCTGCCGTCGCTGCAACGTTGGAGGATTCTTTGCCACTGAGCCCCCAGGGAAGCCCAGCAAAAGACATTGTGATAAGTGAAAGAAATCAGACAAAAGAGACACCATATGGTGTGATCACATTTGTATGAAATTTCTAGAAAAAGCAAACACTGCAGAGACAGAAAGTAGAAATGGGGGTGGGATCCCCGATGGACCCAGCACGGACAGGAGGGTAGCCTGGGAGCATGACGGAAGCGTTCTAAGGCTGCAATATCGGGATGGCACAACTGAAAAATTTACCAAAACTCATCAAACTGATCAATTTTTAAAACTCCTGGCCCTGTTTGGAAAAAGCATCTTAGAAGCTTGTTTGGAAATCAGCGATTTTTAGAAGATGGCTGCCCTCCTCTATCAGTCCTGGACTGTACCTGCAACCTTCCAGCCCCCAGCCAACCCTGCCCACTTCAGACTGGCCCCCACAATCCGAGCTGGCTCTGGCCAATCTCTTCTGTTTACCGTTTGTTCTGAATTCAGTGAGTTTCATATACTGACAGATTCTCTCGATCTGTCTCAAGTGTGAGGTCAAGGGGAGATTCCGTCAGCCACTAAGGAGCTCTGTTCAGTCCTGAATGGCAAGGTTTTGCTCCAGTTCCAGGGCTTGTCCTTATACTTGTGTTCCTAAGGGTATAGTTACACCCCCCGAGATTGTCTAGTTGGTGGATTTTTTGTGCAGTGGTAACATTGCACCCTCAGAGCTATTTATCCATTTTATTTTTATTTCAAAAATCTGAACGTGTGGTAAGCATATACTTGAACTCTTGGTGTTCAAGAGTTCTTGGTGTTCAAGAACTCTTTACATGTTAATAGAATAGTACACCCGTTTTAAAAAAGCTTCTGGCATGCTACTAGGCCTTGGTAGACATGGGACACCTAACTGCGATGTCAAGAGACCGTGTGGCCAGTACTACCCATTAAGAGCTGAATTCCATCAGAACTTCCAAGGGTGCAACAGCCATTGGCTGTTGGATGGAGGTGGCATACCTGGGGCTGAGGACCAGCCATGTCAGCAGGCGAAAGTAAGTAACCCAAACTCCTGTCCTTCCACCATGACCCTGGTCCATGTTCCTAAGCTCTCTTCACTGCTGGCCACCCCATGGGAGTCTTTTATGATCAGATGGAGAAGGGAAACAGCCAGCTCGGTTCACTGATAGGACTGCTCCATGTAATATTCGTTTCTGTAACAAATGATTGCAAATTTAGAGGCTCGAAACAACCCAAACTTAGGTTCAGAAGACTGAACTATATCTCACTGGGCTGAGATCGAGGTGTTGACTGGGACACACCTGCATTCCTTCTGGAGACCCTGGAGGGGGATGCTTCCTGGTCTTTTCCAGTCTCAGAGTCCACCCACTTTCTGTAGCTTGTGACCCCTTCCTCCACCATCAGAGCCGGCAACACAGCTGCATGTCTGAGCCCTTCTCACACTGCTGCCGTCTCTCTGATTCTTGCTTCCGTCATCACATCTCCTCTTCTGACTCTTGCAATAACAACCCTGCCTCCCTCTTTCATGTATAAGAACCTTTGTGATGACACCGGGCCCACTCAGCTAACTCAGGGTAATCTCCATCTCAAGATCAACTGAGTAGCAACCTTCCACCTGTATCCTCCATTCCCTCTTCCACATAATTTAGCATATTCTCGTTGCAAAAGACCCTGATGGTGGGAAAGACTGAAGGTGGGAGGAGAAGGGAACGACAGAGGATGAGGTGGTTGGATGGCATCACCAACTCAATGGACATGAGTTTGAGCAAGCTCTGGGAGATGGTGAAGGACAGGGAAGCCTGCTGTGCTGCAGTCCATGGGGTCACAAAGAGTTGGACACAACTGAACAACTGAATAACAACAACAGGTTCCAGGGATTGGGTGGGGCCACCTTTGGGGAACACTATTCTGTTTACCACCCTTGGCATGTGGGTATGAGCCAAAAGTGGACTGTGGCCCCCCACAGCCCCGTTCAGGGGTGGCTTTGAAAGACACCAGTGAGTTGAAATCTTAAGAGACAGAGTTTGGAGCATGGGTCTGGTCAATCATTTCATATGGGAAGAGATTTGGTCCAAGGTTAGAATATATAGAAGCCAAAGAGCAGTGGCAAATAGCTTGTTGCTTGCTCAGAGTCCTGAAAGAAGAAATGTTAGAAAATTGGGAACAAGAAGATCAAAAAGAAGATGTGTATGAACCTAAGAGAACAGGCACCAGCAAGAAAGCTTTTTGCCTGTTAATGCTCACCGGAGAGCATCCAGTACAGAAAAAGGCACCAGACATCTAAGTGGACAGAATGGCTTTAGCGCCAGCCTTTGTCACCAGCCACCCTGGGACTGACACATGAATTCCCATGAGTTGATGGGCCGCAGTGGCAGAGACTGGGGCCATCCACGGGTGGGCCCAGCAGCACAGGCAGCCCCCACCAAAGCCCACGGCCTCTGTCAAATGTCTTGTTTTCTGCCCCCCTCCTTCCCTGCGGTTCTGCTGCCTTCACGCAGGAGTTGGTCCCAAGGGTTCTTCCCAACAGCTTCCTGCACCCAGATCTCTATACCCCACGCCCGGGGGCTCCCAGCCTGGGACAAGGTGCTCCACACCTGTTTGTGTTTATGGACTTAAACTACCTGCCTCTGTCATGGTCAGTTCCATCCTTCTCCCGACCGTGGAGAAAGACGGCTGAGGCCCCCCTCCAAAGCTGGTGATCCAAACGTGTAAGGACCCAGCTCTTTCCTAGATGATTGACTGACCCTGGAAATGCCCCCACTACCTTGCCACCTACTGCTGTTGTTCATTGTTCAGTCACAACATCGTGTCTGACTCTTCGTGACCCCATGGACTGCAGCACGCCAGGCCTCCCTGTCCATCGCCAACTCCCAGAGTTTACCCAAACTCATGTCCATTGAGTCGGTGTGCCATCCAATCATCTCATCCTCTGTCGACCCCTTCTCCTCCTGCCCTCAATCTTTCCCAGCATCAGTGTCTTTTCCAATGAGTCAGTTCTTCGCATCAGCTGGCCAAATTATTGGAGCTTCATCTTCAGCATCAGTCCTTCCAGTCAATATTCAGGGTTGATTTCCTTTAGGATGGACTGGTTTGATCTGGCTCCCACCTGCGGGCCTCAGTAATCCAGCCACTGAGTTCATCAAGTCCCCAGAGACAGCTGCTCCCAGGGCAGGCGACCCTGTTTTGCCAAGAATAGGATCCAGAGTGCACACCCTGGAACAGGTGGAGGCATGTCTTCCAGGCGAGTGGGTGGTGAGTGAGGCCGACGGCACACCTGGCCTCCTGGCCCCTGCTCTCTGCCTTATCTCAGCCAGTCGGGGCTGCGTTCTCATCACTGAACTCTGCAGCTTCCTTTGCTGGCCGTGACACAGCCTGCAGTTATTTAACACAGTCATTCGTCTACCTATGTACCGCCCGTCTGCTCCTCTGAAACACGAGCTTCATGAGGGCAGGAAGCTTGCCAGTCTTTTTACTGTTTTAACTTTAGGATCTGGCTTAGCGCTTGGCTCTATGGATTAGGAGCATGCGTTTGAGGGAATCCCTGGCCGCCCAGTGGTTAGGACTCGGGGCTGTCACTGCCGGGGACCCAGGTTCCATCTCCGATCAGAGATCTGAGATCCTGGAAGCCGCACAGTGCAGCCAGAAGGAAAAGCAAAGCCCGCGTGTGAAGACAGCCTACTGTTACCACTTGGCAGGTTCTGGAGCCTGAGGCCACTCACGGGGCTGCTGGCGCCTTGGCTGTGAAAGGAGAGTGGAGGAAGGTCTCTGTCATAGACAAGATAACGTAGGGACAAAGCACGGAGCGCGTGTGCCCGGGTAGGCGCGAGGATCGGCTGGCGCGCCCAGCTCCTCTCTGTCCTTCATGAACCGGCAGGCAGAGCCGTCTGCCGGGAGCAGGTCTCGGAGGACTGGAAGAGATGCCCAGGCGCGGGGGAGGTGGAGTCCTGCCGTGGGCAGCTGACTCCGGGTACCAAGGCCTCGTGGGCACCGAACATCCTTGTGTGGGGTGTCCTCTGTCAGGGCAGAGGAGACAGGTGCTGAAGCAGATCCCTCGCTCAAGTCTGGCCGGATGAGCAGGACGGAAGGACACTGGGGCAAAGCAGTTGAGGGTCCTGGCACCAGCACGGCCGTGACATGCCCTGTGCGGTCTGGAGGCCTGGAGCTGGGAGCCGGGAGGCGCTGGTCCACGTGGGAAAGTCCGGGGACTGGGGATCAGGGTGAGGTCAGCGGGGGGGTGTGGCGGGACGGAGGCGGGAGCGGCCGGGCCGCGTCGGAAGCTGCGGTCAGGCAGTGGGCTCCTGGAGTGATGACAGGGCCCGGGGTGTGGGCGGCCGGAGGGAGCGGAGGTGAAGGTCACCGGCCGGAGGGGGCGCGGTGGGCGGGGCGGCGCGGAGGCACGGCCCCTCCCGCCGGCCTCCTGCGCTCCTGGACCCCCGTCCTCCCTGGGGGCCGGTTCCTGGGCCCTGCGCTCCTCTCTGCCTCCCCGCTCACCCCCGGTCCTGTGAACAAGGTTTCACCACCCCTGACGGCCGAACGTTTCTCAAACAGAACCTACTTTCTTTACCCCAGCCTTCCCTTTCTCGCCACCCTGTCATTGCCTTCCCCATCCCCCAGTTTTTCTGTCACTCATTTCCTCTCCTTCCCTGCTGCCTTTGCTGCCGCAGCCATCTAGTCTATTGCACATCCTCGGACATTAGTTTGGCCATAACAGGGGTTTTAAGCTAAGCCCCTTCTTCCAATTTTCGAAGCTAAAACCCTACGCATGAGTTGGCAACACAGATCCGCAAAGTGAGGAGTGAGAGAGGGGCTGAATCTCCGGTGGGCGGGGGTACAGAGGAGGAAACGGGCAGGAAGGAGCCCTCAGACCGGATAGAAATAATAGGACTTTGTAGTCAGACAGATGTGGGTTCTATGTCCGTCTGTGCCAGCCACGGGGGAACCTCAGGAAAGCCACTTCTCTCAGCCTTAGTAAATCAAGGAAGATGGTGCCTAATGGGAGGTTGTTGTTCAGTTGCTAAGTCGGGTCTGGCCCTTCGAGGCCCCATAGGATGTAGCACGCCAGGCTTCCCTGTCCTTCAGCATCTCCCGGAGCTTGCTCAAGCTCATGTCCATAGAATTTGTGATGCCATCCAACCATCTCATCCTCTGTCTCCCCCTTTTCCTCCCGCCTTCGATCTTTCCCAGCATCAGGGTCTTTTCCAATGAGTCAGCTTTTCACATCAGGTGGCCAAAGTGTTAGAACCTCAGCATCAGTCCTTCCAATGAATATTTCAGGGTTGATTTCCTTTAGGATTGACTGGTTTGATCTCCTTGCAATCCAAGGGATTTTCAAGAGTCTTTAGCACCACAGTTCAAAAGCATCAATTCTTCAGTGTTCAGCCTACTTTATGGTCCATCTTTCACATCCATACATGACTACTGGAAAAACTATAGCTTTGACTATAGGAACCTTTGTCAGCAAAGTGACATCTCTGCTTTCTAATACACTGTCTAGGTTTGTCATAGCTTTTCTTCCAAAGAGCAAGCATCTTTTTAATTTTGCGGCTGCAGTCACCATCCATGGTGGTTTTGGAGCCAGAAAAATAAAATCTGTCACTGTTTTCACTTTTGGTGGCTCTTAACATACCAGGCACATAGTAGGCACCTGCTGTATGCTAGTTCCCCTGCAGTAGAACAACTATAGCTGCAGCCTTATCCGAAGTTCACTGGATGGCAGAAGAGACTGGGCCTGAGTTAAGCCCTGCTCCACCCCTGAGGAGCCACCCAACTGGCCTGTGAGTCTGCTTCCTCGTCTGTGAGGTGGGGTCACTAACATTTGCTCTGTACTCTGCACAGGCCCCTTGGGAGAACCACATGTGACTATGTGGGTGAAGATACTTTGCAAGTGATGGTGTTCCATTTTTTTTTTTTTTGCACAGATAAAGCAGTTAGCCTTTAATTGTTATAGTGGTATATCCTTTTAAACATTTGGATACTTCCAATTTTTTTTAATGTTTACTGGAATATTGTTGATTTACAGTGCTGTGTTATACATATATAGACTCTTTTTCCATATACAATGACAATATTTTAGTCTCAAATATGTAAGCAAACTATTGTCCCAGACTTCTTTGCTGATCCAGGGATCGAACCCACATATCTTACGTCTCCTGCATTGGTGGGCAGATTCTTTACCCCTTGCACCACCTGGGAAGTCGAAACATGTACCTACCTTCAATGTGGGTCCCTTCAGTCTGGATCTGAGGAGAAGACTCTCTGAAAAATGCTAGTTTATTCATAACATTCAGAACTTTCACAGTGGGACTTGTGGCAGTCCAGTGGTTAAGACTCTGCCTTCTAATGCAGGGGTGGGGGCATGGATTTGATCCCTGGTGGGGGAACTAAGATCCCACATACCATGGGGTGCAGCCAAAAATTGAAGAAAAAAAAAAAGAAGAAGCTTTGTAGCGGAGGCTATGGATGAAGACTGGTTGAGAGGGGAGTTTTGGCCAAGCAGCCTGTGCCCAAACGCCTGCAGGCAGCACCCCCAGCTGCGTGCCCCACCATGTAACAAACCTCCATGTGACTCGGCTCCCACAGCTGAAGGGTAGATGGGCCAGTGGTGACAGCCCTGCCTCACTGGGCAACTGTGAGCATTTAATGCCAGGGTGTGAGAGGCTCTAGAACAGTGTCTCACATAGTAGGTGCTCAATACACACGAGCTCTTACCATGAAACCTGCGAGTTCACCCCGCTGTCTAAAAATGTCCACATGGCCCCTCCATTGCATGGAGCCCCCGCCATCTGCCCCCTGGGATGGTCACACGAGCTCATGTCCTGGGCTGAGCAATCCCGCAAGCCTGACACCCGATCGCAGAAGGGCTCCCACCTTCCTCAGTGGCCCCCAACTTTGTCTTCTCCTGTTTTTATGCCACATACAAGCCCCACCACCACCACCTGCAGGACCACCCAGAAGAGAATGTTAAGTCGTTGACGGTTTGGCCATTTTTTAACCTAGGCTTCCGGGAGAGGAGACGTTCATACATCATCTGGAAGGGGCAGTGAGTCCCAGGGTGCAGGGGGAAGGGTTTGGAGCAGCTCTCAGGATTTACAGGAATCCCTGGTGACCCCTGGGCAGCCAGAAGACTCTGCTTCCTCCGAACGGGCACCCCTGGTTTCTGGCTCCACGCACAGCACACACCCTGCCCCGCCCCTGGGGGGTGCTCCCTGTCCCCTTGGTCCGCGCCCCCCACCCAGAGCTTTCCGAGCCAGCTCCTGGCCTCCACACACGCATCCTCGGCATGGACACACATCTCCCGTGCTCTTCACCTTCGTGGTTAGAGCTGTTCTGGTTTCAAAAGTGGCTCCGTGTGTCAGTCTTCAATGTTTAAGATGCTTCTTTTCCTTCAACCCCAAATAGCCCACATCCTACCATATGCTTTGTTCCGTGATGTGGGGACCAGAAAGGTGGGAGATGTCCAGGGCTCACAGCCGAGAAGTTGAAACATACCAAAGAGGCAGGCGTTCACGGGGCAGACCATGGGAGGTTACAGAGGGACAAGCAACGTGCCTGGGGCCGTATGGGGCCAGATGCGCTCGTTCCTGGAGAGGTAGTAGTTGGAGGGCTGCTCAGAAGCCCCTGGAGGCCGAGCTGGCCTCTCCTGCCCTCTCAGGCACTCACAGAATCGTTTCCATGGGGACCGTCCATGCCGTTCTCACCCCAGGAGCCACACCACTGCCGGGTGAGCCCCCCGGGGGGACAAAGCCAACGGAAGGGTCTGCGAGAGGGGGAGGAAGTTGGTTGAGGAGGCAGAGGCAAGGAGAAGAGAAGGGAGGCCATTTAGCAGAAGAGCAAAAATACCTGCCACACAGAATCTTGGAATGTTTCTGCTGGAGGCAGAGAGGAGAAAAATGTCGAAGTCTGAAAAAAGCGGCTCTCTGCTTGGGGCACCAGCGAACCGGCATTTGAGACCATAGGGTGACACCTAGTGGTCATCTGGGGACGTGCACCCTGCTGAGGCTGCCGGCTGCCGGTGGGTCCAGGAGTGGGCCCAGGGGTGGGTCCAGGGGGGTCCCTAGAACTGAAGACTCTAAGGAACGGGGCGGGAGAACCTGGGCTGGGTGCTCGCCCCGGAGAGCTCACCTGGCTCTGCTCCTGGAGGACGCCTGGGAAGAGCATGAGTGACGACTCCGGCGTCCAGTCCCTGCTCAGACCCCAGCTGGGAGCCGTCCGCGTGTCGGCCGGCTCTTTCCTGCTGCCCCCGTGCTCTGGGACCCCCGTCGTCCGGCAGCCCCCAGCCCGCCACACATACAGCCCCCGTCCCCGCTGTCCTGCCCACCCTCCCTGTGGGACTGGGGTGGGCTTGGAGGAAGGGCGGACTCCTCAGGGCACGAGCCCGCCTTTAGAGCTGCTCCAGTTGCCCCCAGCGGAAGACTAACTCGACGGTGGGTGGAAAGCAACCACCTAAAGGAAGTCAGTCCTGAATATTCATGGGAAGGACTGATGCTGAAGCTGAAACTCCAATGCTTTGGCCACCTGATGCAAAGAGCTGACTCATTTGAAAAGACCCTGATGCTGGGGAAGATTGAGGCCAGGAGGAGAAGGGGACGACAGAGGATGAGACGGTTGGATGGCATCACCGACTCAATGGACATGGGTTTGGGTAAACTCTGGGAGTTGGCGATGGACAGGCAGGCCTGGCGCGCTGCAGTCCATGGGGTCGCAAAGAGTCAGACAAGACTGAGCGACTGGACTGACTGACTGAACTGTTGCCCCCCAAAGAAGACTAACTCGACGGTGTGTGGAAAGCAGCCACACAGCGCTCTGCCCGCCCTGAGCACTCCAAGAAAGATCTGTGGAGGAAAGAGCTCTGAATGTTGAACTGGGATTCTAGCCTCAAATAAACATAAGTACTACAGGGATGAGAGCTGTCCACTTCTTCTAGAAAGTTCTCCTTGTTCCTTAGTCAACGTTGACCTCTCTACAATTTTGCCCCATTTGTTCTTATTCAGCCTTCTGAAGCAATTCAAAATCTTTTTTTTTTTTCTTATGCAGTGCCCACAAACAGCTTTCTTATTCTCTGTCAACATTGTCATCTGGGGGTGAAATATGCCCGGCTTCCTTCATTCTTCAGAGAAGTGGTTCTCAACCGCAGACGACTTTGCCCCTCAGGCAGCGTTCTTCAGGGTCTGGAGACCTCTAGGTTGAAACACCTGGAGGTGGGAGGCTGCTACTGACCTCTAGTGGTCACAGGCCAAGATGCTGAAACTGCTGCAGAGGAGGGGACTGTGCCCACTTCCCCACCACACAATTACCCAGAGATGCTTTTTTTTATTATTTAATCTGAAATTCAACTTTAATTGAGCATACATTAAAAGAATTTTTTTTGGCTGTGTGGCATGTGGGATCTTAGTTCCCTGACCAGGGATCGAACCTGTGCCCCTTGCATCAGCAGCGTGGAGTCTTAACCCCTGGGACCACCAGGGAAGTCCTCAGCCATGCCTTAGTGCTGAGGTTGTGGAATCCTGCTTCTGAGTCCCAAGATGGCTCAACAACCTGGCCTCTTCAAGGAATACTCTCCATTTGTCATCGATGTTTCTACCATGATATGGTACAGAACTCCAGACAGGCTCCCACCCACCTGGGCACCCTGGGGTCTGGTCTACACGCCGGACGTCTCTCAGTGGAGCCTAGAGATTCCATCAGCCTTCTTAGCAATCCTTGGCTCACGTGGTCAGTGTGTCCCTGGTCAGTGTTTCTAACAAAGAACTTACACAGTCAAACGTGCCTACGATGAAATAAATACTACTAGAAAAAGTAGGATTCTCTCCACACACAAAAATATTCGGTAAAATATGAACATTCCTATCAGGTGCATTCAACTTTCAGCGATTACTATTATCTAAATATGTCTTTTAAAACCACTCCTCTTAACAAAGAAATGGCAAAGCCCTGCAAAGCCCTCCAGAGCAGGCAGAACAAAGGCAAAAGATGCTTGTCAAGTGAAATATGAAAGGCGCTCCAAACCCCGCTAATTACATCTTGGAAGGGAAACTTTGTCCTATTGACATTCGGGATCATTTTTCACAAGCTCAGGTTACCCCCTTGAAGTTTTTTAGGAAGTTCCACGATATGGAGACATTGTTGAAAAATTGGCTGGATGGCTTCTGCTAAGCAATCAGATATAGAGATCAAATCCATTTCTGCCCACTTAGCTTTAGAGCAGTTCTGGTTATCTCGGGCAAAATGACTTTGCAACTTTAACTCCGACTTTTAAGAGGTCAGATGGTTTCCCTGCTGCCCTTTCGAGTGTGGTTTTTACAAAGAATTTCTGAGGTAGCTTGAGGACTGATCTCCGATGTCTGACATACCCGTATTCATAAATATCAGCATATTTTAGGAACAACAAATACTGTTTTTACCTCTATAAACTGGAAGCAGAGGAAATAGCATTGCTTTCTTCAGGCCCTTAGACCTTCCCTTCAACACATAAAATTCAAAAGCAAATTGTGTGTTACTCTTGCTAGATCCTGAATTTTAAGTGCTTGACCCCTTAAACTGTCATGAAAACGTAATGAAATTAAGCTTGCTGGACTCTGTGGAATCCTAATTTATGCACATCTGTTCACACGCTCACAGAGACAGTGGTGGGGTGGATTTTTATGTGGGGTCAAGATACTAAGTAGACCTCCTGTCCTCCTGTATTTTTGTGCTAGGCCTTCATTCCTGGGAACAGGAGTGTCTAGCAAATAGGAATATATTATAAATCACATTTTTAGTGAGAATGACAAAGCTTAGTAACCCTTGCCTTAGGGAACTGTCCAATTTGTCAGTTAAAATTCAGCCTTCTGATATAAAACGAGCCTGTTCATGTCGTGTGAGGGCTGAATCCCTGCAGAAAGAATCTGTTGGGAGCGGTAGGGACACCGGGTGGAATGTAGGGACCCCCGCGGAAAGCTTCCGCGGTCCAGCCCCCTGCCCCCCAGACGCTCACCCATCTGGGCCTTTCTCAGGCCCCAAAGGGGCACAGTGGATGAATCTCTGAAAACTCGGGGCTCCCATCCAGGGGAGTTTTTGCTCTGAAAAATTAGAACACAGGTCAGGGTCTGTAACTGATATGAACAGGACAATGGAAATTCCAAATCTAAAAACAATAGCTCCCTGGACGGGAGGGGAGTTTGGGGGAGAATGGATACATGTACACGTATAGCTGAGTCCTTTCGCTGTTTGCCTGAAACCATCACATTGTTAATCAGCAATACCCCAATACAAAAAAAATTTTTTTTAAATAGCTGAAGTAAAGGTGCTTTGTTGGCAGGAGAGGGTGAAAACAGACGCATTTCCACCCACGGTTGGGTCCAGACTAGACAGGCCTTGCGGGGAAGGAGGAAGGAGTGGGTTTTGACTTCGAGCCCTATCATTTGGGGATCCTGCAGTGGCTGACGCCTCGGACAGATTCAGCAAAGGGCCCAGTGGCAGCCGCGAATGAGGACTTTATTCTTGATGATGACCTGACTACAAACGCTTTGCTCCCTCATGTGGGCTCCACACCCAAACCCAGAGCAAATCCAGTCCCATCAGGCCTGGGTTCCCAAGGCCTGGCAGCTCTCAGCCAACCCGGCCTCCGCTGGTGCGGTCCCAGCCCCGGGCCAAGGCCTGGAGTGACCCCTGCAGACCACCTGCTTTAGGGTCCGTCACTTGCGGGCTGGCTGAAACCCCACCTTCCCGGGCCCGTCCCGGCCCTTCTGCGTCTGGCTCTCCATCACCTCTGAGACTCGGCCACTTGCTAAGTCAAGACCAACAGGGCAGGCGCTGGTGGACAGTCCAGTCCGCCTTTCTGTGCTTCGCCCAAGGGTGGACATCCGACCCAGCCATGCTTCACACTATGGGGCACCACGCAAATTTAGGAAACAGATCAGAGTCTGTAACCAAACAAGCCAATGGAAATACTGAATCTAAAACGCCACCTGGGCCAAGGTCCTGCCCCATCCCTGCCACGTTCTCAAGGAGCGTCGCACACACTCCCTGTGTAAATGTTTCCTCAACCTCCGGCTGCTGAGGGCTCCCCGGGGTCAGCCTGGTTAAACCCCGCTGGTGGGCAGCACCAGGTCACGGCTGGGCCCGGACGCTCCAGCCCAGGTCGAGGCTCGTGCTTGTTGGACCCGAGATCCCGGGCCCGGTCGTCACCTGGTGCCTGGCACAGCAGTGCTTCCCCACTCATCTTTATAGGACATGTGACTGCCTCTAATTCAGATTGCTCGGCCTCTTGGGGAGGCAGACAGCTGGGCCATCCGTGAGCTTTGCTGGGAGCACCAGGGAGGGGAGCGTGGGGTGCTTTGGGAGTTCGGTCCTAGACCCGTCAGGTTGCTTCCTGGCTGCACAGCTGCGGGAATGATGGTTGGCCTCTCTGAAACTCAGCTGCTTTATCTGTGGACCCGGGAGATGGAACGCCTCTGCCTCTTCCTGGGGCTGAAAGGACTCTGACCATGCAGGACCAGTGCTGGGGGCAGTGGGGGTGACCCCCTTGTCCTCCCACACCCCCCTTGAGCAGGGGAGGGTGGCCACTGCTCTAGCGTTAGCCCCCAGCTCTTGGTTGCCCTCAAAGCTGAGTGTGGCTGCCACAAATGCAATGTGCCCAGCGGACCCCACAGGCCACCTGCCATCCCCCCTCTGGGACACCCCCAGTTGCAGGATCCCTCACCCATGTGCCTCAGAACCGGAGCCAGCAAGCTCAGGAGGACATTTGGGCACTACTTTCAACCAGCACCCCAAGTCCCCTTCCTCTGGGACACAGGGACTCTTCCCCAAGCCCCCTACCCTGCCACCAAGGCCCCTGGGACCTGCCCCTACCAAGGCTGACAATTAGCGTGGGACAGGCCCTCTGCAGCCTAAGTATGACCTCCTGACTGGGGGCTGCCAGGTCTGTGAGTCTGTATCACCGACTGTCCCCAGGCACCGCTGCCTTGAGCCCCTGGGGTTCAAGAGGGGTTAGAGTGGCTTTGCTTTCAGAGGCCTTAGGGTCTGACAGGAAGCTTCCTCTCCTCTTGTCAAGCCCCCCCAATGACACCACACCTCCCTAGGATTGCTCCCTGGCTTCCTGAGCCTCTGCAAACTTTTCTTCATTCTTCAAGACCCACCTCAAAAGCCACCTCCTCCAGGAAGCCTCCCCTGGTTCCCCCACCGCACCTCGTTCCCAGGCACCTCTGGCTCACATGTGCCCAGGGCTGTGACTTTTCCCGTCTCCCTTCACAACAGCTCCTCCTGGCAAGGAGTGTTAATTTGACTGATAAACACTCATCCTGCTCCTGGCTGATGATTCACTGTCCTCACCTTGGCTGTCCAGACTAGGCTCCCAGAGCCCGGAACTGCACTGGGAGCTTCCCTCCAATCTGCTGGAAGGCAAACGATTTCTTCTCCTTGGTCTAAAGGGAAGGGGTAGACGGTGGGGGGGTGGGGGGCTTGAAGTGCCTCCGCATTTAATGTTCCAAGGAGGCTCTGCAGGTGTCCAGTACCCAGAGCAGGGCCAGGAGGTGGACTGGTGCCAACTTAGCCCAGATTCTCTGGGCTCCGGCTCCTCTCGCTGTGGTAAGGCTGGCAACATGCACAAAACCTCCAGGCAACTCTGACAACCACTGTCATAGGTAAGTGCTGTGACCAACCCGGTTTTATGGAGGAGGACAGCATGGCACAGAGAGGGTAAGCAACTTGCCCAGGGCACACAGCTCTGGAGGTGCAGGAGCCCCCATGCATGAGCGCGCTCTTGGCAAGCACCCCAGGAGTGGCCCTGCAGTAACAGACCTGGCCCCAGTCTCACGCTCACTAGTGGCAATGATCACAGGCATGTCATCCTGAGAGAACATGGGTACAGGGGTGAAGTGGGGGGTTTTCTCTGAAGGTGGTCTGGGGAGGAAGGCCAGAGGCAAAGCCCAGCTGGGTGGGTTCACCTCTCGCTCACCTCCACCGGGACCCCCTGGGCCTGGTGGGCACCTGAAGAGAAAATGCTGACTCACTTGGCGGGCAGAAATAATAGGAAATAGTGAGAAGCCAGGACACTCCCTCGTGTTGCAACCTCAGCCTCCCGGGGGTGTTCTGGCCTTGCCTGGCCACCAGCTCCGCATTCCCCCCGGGTTTGCATCAAGGCCGGGGCCCCTCACCGCCTCCTGCCAGCACCCCTGCCTGTGCCACGGAGTCTGGCCACTGCAGATGTCCCCGTGAAAATGGACATAATCGCGGGGCAGACAGTGCGCCTTAGCCTCCGCTCAATCTGTTTGTCAAGCCAGCCAGCGCTTTGTGTTTAAGTCAAACTATCCTTGATGCATTTTCCATTCTCTACAAAACCCACAGCCGCCAATTAAAAGAAAAAAAAAAAAAAACCACGAAGCACACTTCTCTTGCCTGGTTTCTCATTCTCTTTGATCCATTAAAATCTGAGAGCGAGTCCTCCTTCGACTCAAGAGTGAGGCCAAGAGGGAATAATTATCCATAAAGTGGCCATCCGAGTGTTTGCCTTGCGATGAAAGAAAACTTTTGAGAACTTGGGATAAAGACGGAATAAGTCTCTCCAGCCTCCATCAATAATAATATTAATGAATTAATGATTTACTCGAGGGCTATATGTCTATTTGCTTTGCTGTTCATAAGCCTACATCGTTTCCTTAGAAACCTCGACATCAGCCCAAACTTCATCTCTCTGAGAACTAAAGGCTCCTCTCAAGGAGAGGCACACAGCTTCTTTTGCTTTTTTCAATGTTTGCAAAGGGGGAAATGATGAATTGATTTATTCTAAAGGAGCCATTTTTCTTCTTTCCTTTCCTTCCCATTACCATTGAAATCTGACATTTGAAACACCTACTGTATCAACATCTAATTCCACCACCTTCCTTCCCAACAAAGCCTTCCGTCTTAACCAAATAACATGGCTTTCACCAACGTATGCCATTTATTTAGATACGTGTATGTGCGCACACACGCACCCACATACATACACATACAGATATGCCATCCACCTCTCGCTGACAAATAAAAATGTTGGTTTATTTTCTTTGTTGACTTTCAAAACTTTACTATTCTCGTTGCCTGTATTCAGCACCATCAGGACTTAAAAAGTGCTCTCAAAGCCTTGGTGGATGAACATGGAAGGTTCTGGATTTGCCGAGTAAAAAGCCCATGTATCCATACTAGCTCAAAAGGCAGCAAGTCAGATTGCCTTGGTGCAAATATATGTAAAGGAATCTGGTCAGACAGAGGGATACAGATGGCTAAGAACTGAGTGAATATAGATTCAGTTTCACACCCAACTCAATAACATTTTTTTCCACTGCTGCTGAGAATATACTTAAAAGAAGAGTTTGTAATTTTCCTTTTGAAGAGCAAGTTATACAAGAAATGGCAGAGATGGGAGGGGAAGTCTGCTTGCTGGGGAAAAACTAAAGGGAAAATTTGACATTTTCCAACAAGCATAAATCTGGGAGGTCAAGACAGTCTCCCCTCACATCAGTGAATGTCTTTACAATTTTATAGGTTTCTCCTATTCTGCAGTAGCTGCCTTATCTTGGGCTTGAGGAGCACAGGTTATGGTTGAGGTGAGACTCAGCAGTGCGGGTGACTCAAGCAGGGGGCGCTTGCCTAACCTTCAACCAAATGAGGGTGTCCTAGGGGATGACTTTGGGCAGCCTTTGCTCTAGTTGGCTGGACTGGATGCTGTAATAGCCAAGGGGCAGGGTTCATTTGGCTTGAAAGGGTTGGAAAGGCATTACCTGGACATCGGTTGAGTGAGGTCTAGGCAGGTCCACTGGTGGAGGGAGAAGTCATTATTTTATGGCAAATTTCAGACTCCAAAACTATCACTTCCCTTCCCGCATTGGCAAAACCCACCAGGAGCAAACAACCAGCCCGTGTTAACCCCTTCTGCCCACCAGCCCGTCTGCTCCTCGCCTGATGGTTGCAAATGCCAATGAGATTTCACTTCTTAGCTACGCAGTGGTCAGTTAGCCTGAGTGTTTAGAATGTAAACTTAGGGTGAGTGGCTCCAACCCTCATGATACCAGATTTAATATTGTTAGAGTCACATAGTGGAGAAATGAAAACTCACTTTGCAATGACCCACTTTATTGACAACCAAGTGTCCTGTTTTTTTTCTGAAATGAACTGGGCATTTGAAGTTTTAGTCTGGGAATGCTAGAACCTTCCAAATGGAATCCAGTTGGCCTGGGGCCCAAGCCATGAGAATCACTAGAACTTTCCACTACTTTTATCAGACATGGCCCTTACTTGTCTGCCTCTTGACTCTGGTTTAGAGGGAGTGAGGCCACCTTGCTTGAATGTTAGAAGGGAAACCTGAGACTAACCTGTTCCGTCTCTGGACAGCTCAGGTTTTCCAGTAAAAAACGTGACCAACACTTTTCATAAACCGTTCTCATACTAGGGCGGCCTTCCTGAAGTGAGGTGCCCAGCAAGTGAGTGGTGGGTAATCACTGGCCATGGTTACACAGAGGCAAGGAGGCTGGAATATCACCATCGACTCTTCCCAGACACAACCCTGCCCTCTCCATTGGATCTGCACCCGTCGGACCTGCCGCCAAGACGTCCAGAAGCAAGGCCTTGGAAGGTTCTGGAAGCTCCTGCGGGTGACGCCTGTCTCAGCTTCTAACTAGACCTTGCGATCCTGCAGAAGTCTCCTCTCACTCTGCATCACCTCTGAACTGGACGGGCTGACTTGGCCACTCTCCGAAGGGCATCAAAACCAGCTGCTTACAATCACTCGGTCAAGGGAATGCTCCTTGCTCTGCTGCTGTTCATCCAGTTGGGTTAAACTCATGCAGAGAGGGGATCGTCAACATTTCTATCCAGATATAGGGACACAAGGGCGTCTCTGGTGGCTCAGCAGTAAAGAATCCATCCGCCTGCAGTGCAGGAGCAGCAGGAGACACGGGTTTGATCCCTGGGTTGGGAAGATCCCCTGGAGGAGGGCATGGCAGCCCACCCCAGTATTCTTGCCTGCAGAATCCATGGAGCCTCGTGGGCTGCAGTCCATGGGGTCGCACAGAGTTGGACACGACTGAGGCGACGAAACACGCGCGCCTGCATAGTAACATGTGACGAGGGGGTCCCTGAGCCTCTTGGCAGCCTGTAATTGTCCTCAGCGCTACTGGGGCCTAGCTCCAGAATGAAAGCACAGGGTCCCCGCAACTAGAGAAAGCTGGCGTGCAGCAACAGAGACCCAGCGAAGCCCAAAATCAACAAATAAATAAATAGAAAAAAAAAACAGCGCAGTGGAAGGCCGACTTGAAGACCTCTGTCCAGCCCTCTGCCACCTGGGTGAGTGGCACTGTCCTTTCCTGGTGCTTTTCCTTGGGGAATCTTGTCCTTTTTTCTTAAAGACCCAGTTATGTAAACTTCAGACGCTGGAGAAAAAAAAAAAAGACCCAATGTAAACAAAGCAGGTGGTTTTAGCATATAGTGTCTTGATTAAACTCCATCTGTGAACGGATATTTTTAAAAGTACTGAGAAGCCCTAGAGCAGAGGGTGGGATTCCCTGGTAGCTCAGCTCGTAAAGAATTTGCCTGCAATGCAGGAGACCTGGGTTCAACCCCTGGGTCGGGAGGATCCCCTGGAGAAGGAAATGGCAACCCACTCCAGTATTCTTGCCTGGAGAACCCCATGGACAGAGGAGCCTGGCGGGCTGCAGTCCCTGAGGTCGCAGAGAGTCGGACATGACTGAGCTCACACACAGCACAGAGGGGTTCGGGGCGGAGCCTGACCCTCGTCCACACCCCCGGCACAGGCTGGCTCCGCCGCCGCTGCTGCTGTGGGACCTTGGCTCCACTACGCAACCTCTCTGTGCCTCGGTTTGCCCACCACCCTTCTGTGGTGCAGGATTTTTGCACTCCACCCGGCTTTCCCCAGTTTCACACGGGTGACCTGGTCTGTGCTGGGCCAGGCTTGGTCCTGCGGTCAGCACTTCTGCAATGAAGCCTGACTCAGTCAGTGGGAGGAAGGACCCTCACTCCTGGGAAGTGGTGATTAGCTCGCTGCTTCTCCAGACTGAGGCCTTTATCAGCCCGATCCCTCCTGGAGTCTTAGTTTCCATGACTAATATTTCCCAAGGTCGACCCTGAACTGCACACACTAAGGTGGCTTCTTGAGACAAAACAATAGACGTGCCTTCTTGCTTGGGTGGTTTGAGGTTAGGTCACAGTCCCAGGCTATCAGGTAGGAAAATAAACACTGGCGCCCCCTGCCCACCCCACCCCTGCCCCCACGGAAGGGAAGGCGGGCCGTGAACCTTTCTTTTTCCATCGCCTGTTCTGGGGGATAAAGAATCACTTTCAAGGTGGGGTTAGCCAGAGGAACACTAGACCACTTGGCCCTTGACCTGTGGGGAAAAGGATAGACCGGCCACCTTTTGGAGGGTGGGGGGTGATGCTGCAGGGCCGGGTCAGGTCTGATCTGAGGCCCCTTGGTGGGCGGCCGTGGATCCGGGGGCAGCACCTGGAAAACCTGGCTTGGTGCCTTCCCAGGTTGGGAGCAACCTTCTCCCCATGCCTTCACCCTCCTCATCCGTCTTCTTCCTTTTTAAGCAATACACTTACTCCTTCATTTCTTGCTTTGTTAGTACTGGAGACTGACTCTCTCTCCTGTGCTGGAACATTCCTCTCTCGGTGTTCTCGGTTCCAGTTTTACGAATGCGGCATCTTCTCCAGTCTCTCCGAGGATCCTAATTAGAGGTTTTCGTGGTTCTTCTTGTTGTTGTTTTTGCTCTGGCTCATCCCCGTAATTCTCTGTTGACTTTGGTCTCCAGTGTCAGAGGCTTTCCTAGAAGTCCGTCTTCCTTGTTTTAGGCAGAAAACTCATGGACCCCGAGCCCCGGACAGGTGGGCAGGCCGCACTGTGGGTTTTCGTCTGGACTGATTGGTGGGTATCAGCTCTCTAAATATCAGAATATGGGAGCCTGGTCTTTAGAGAAGGATTTTGGTGGGGGAGGGTATGGCCTAAGCCCCAGAGTTTTCAGGAAGAGCTGGCTAACTGTTCTAGAAACCCACTTTTGAGTTTATCTGGGAGAGACCTCGTGTTCAAATCCGCTGCCCACTTGAACAGCTTGGGTAAGTCCCTCGTCTTTCTAAGCCTCTGTTTTCCCATCTGTGAGATGGAGAAGGTTCTAGCTGCTGAGTGGTTGAGCCCACCCCTCTGGCCTTTGAAGCGTCACAGGACCCCACGCTGTGCTGTGCTCTGTTCATCCGACCACCTAAGTTAAGGGGGGGTACAGCAGGACTGCAGGGCAGCCCAGGCCAGCGCGAGGCTCTCACACAACGCCAAGGTCTTCCTCTCTCTGCTTTGCTCTTTGTCTGGGGGCGCAAGTTCCCTCCCAGACGTCCTCGCCCTCCCCACCCGCCAGGACTTTCTCAAGGACAGACCGTGCACGCGGTTCCTCCTAATTGCAATCTACCTCATTTGCATGTGGGTCTTTCATTAGCATTCCCTGAACCTAAGCACCCGCGTTGCCAGGGCAACTGAGAACCAGCTGGCTCCGCTCGCTCGCTCACGAGGTGTCGGGGAGACCATGGCATTTCTCGGCCCAGCTCCAGCTGACGAGGCACCGTCTGCAGTCCCTCCTGCTTGTTTTATCTGTTCCTCCACGAGGTCTTGGCAGCCTTGACCGGCCCCCCCGGCTCCCTCCAGCTCTGCTGGCGACCTCGGGGATGTGCACCCCTCCCCCACCTCCCCAGCACAGTGAACACCTTCCTTACTAATCCCTGTCCCTGCAGCTGTGCTGGCCTCTGGGTTCTTGTGATGCTAAATGAGATGCTGTGTAGGAAGTGCTGAACAGGCATAATCCCCAGGACCAGGTACATCCGTCACCTGTCATTATGCTCTGGGGGCCCCTGCTCAACACTCGACTCTCAGCATGCATCTGTTGAATCAGGAGCCCTGTGGCCTCTGCCTCCTGCGTGGGTCTCAGGCCAGGGCTACTCAGCTCAGCTCTCCTCCACGCTCCCACCAGCCTCCTGTGCTTCTCGTGTCAACCCCCTGCTTCCTCTCTTTAAAACAGCTTTGAAGTGGGAACTTGCGGTGAATCTCATGGAACTGTGTTGCTGCACAGTCGCTGTCACGTCCGACTCTCTTGCAACTCCGTGGACTGTAGCCACGGACTCCTCTGTCCATTGGGTTTCCCAGGCAAGAATACTGGAGAGGGTAGCCATTCTCTCCTCCAGGGGATCGTCACGACCCAGGGATCGAACCCACATCTCCTGCAGTGGCAGGTGGATTCTTTACCACTGAGCCACCTGGGAATCCTCTGACAGGGTGAGTACGTAATAACGGATAACAGCGGCGGTGATTGCTCATCAAGGCAGGCAACTCACGGTGAGGAAGCCCTGACTCAGTGCCAGGCTGGGCACTGTCCACAGTGCCAGGCAGGCTTCCACCCTGTCATTATTCCCACTTTATCCACCAGGAAATGGACTTAGGGAGTTGAATTGACTTGTCCAGACTCACAGAGCTGCCAAGTCAGTGGTTGCATTACTTTGGTAGCTTACGTGCTTGGAACCATTTTTATTTATTTTTCAAGCTGCCTTGGCTAAGCCTCTTGAGATGAATTCTTATTTACTGATTTAGGCTGCACACAGAGCTTGTGGGATCTTAGTCCCTTGACCAGGGATTGAACCCGTACCCTGAGCAGTGAAAGCTCAGAGTCCTAACCACTGGATGGCCAGGGATTCCCCTTGGAGCTGTTTTTAAATGACAGGGGCTCGATCTCCCTAAAGAGATTAGTGAATGCTTTTCTCACTTGCCTCTAATAGCTGTACTTGTGTGCCCAGTTGCTCAGTCATGTCGGACTCGTTGAAACCCCATGGACTGTAGCCCTCCAGGCTCCTCTGTCCATGAGATTTCCCAGGCAAGAACACTGGAGTGGGTTGCCATTTCCTCCTCCAGGGGATCTTCCTGACTCAGGGATCAAACCCACGTCTCCCGCATCTCCTGCATTGGCAGGTGGGTTCTTTACCACTGAGCCACCTGGGAAGCCCAATAGCTAAACTTAGCATCACCGAAAAGAAAAAAGAAAACAGAAAAGAAAGGGCAAAATCTTTTAAGGATGCACAAAGGTCCCCATCAGGGTGTGCTGAGTGGAGACGGAACGCTGTTGCTGCAGAGTTGACGCCACTACAGGTTCTGTTTCTCTTGTTTTTTGCTTAGGCAGTTACTCCCTCGTAAAGGATGATTGCCGGCTTGGAGTAGCCACAACTTCATCGCCACGAATCTGTTTCGCTGACGCAAGTTCATACCCCCTTGCATCTTCTGAGTGTGTTTCTGGGTCGTTTCCAAGCTGGTTCTAGCAAGGAGACAAATCGATAGTGTCCCCTCACGCAGCACACTGAGCATTCAGATCAGGAACTGTCTGGGTTTCTGGAAATATTTTACAGAAGCAAACATGCCTGCCTGCAGCCTCTCCATTGATTTGTTATATCCCATTTCACTTGAGATTTGGGGCATTGTTTTGTCTTACTTGGTCCCTGGAAAGGAATTCAAGGGTGAGACTCACCCAGATAACCCAAGCCTGGACACCCCTGTCCCTCCTCATGAAATTAGCACTGGTGATGAACCTGGAGATAAGTGAGGGGCCCTGACTTCTGGGCCGGGTGGTCCACACTGGGGAAAACACAGCGCAAACTCAGCCACCACTCATCCTACAGCCAACCTGGGACTTTGCAAGGAAGGGTATAGAATTTTTACAGTTCACATTTCCGTACCTTCATTAATCGTTTTCAACACCATTAAAGTTTCTTGCTTTAAAAAATTTTTTGTTTTTCCCCTGATCGTGTGCACATGTGCCCTCAATTGTGTCCGGCTCTTTGCGACCCCATGGACTGTAGCCCACCAGGCTCCTCTGTCCATGGAGGTCTCCAGGCAGGAACACTGCAGCGGGTTGCCATTTCCTTCTCCGGGGCGTCTTCCTGACCCAGGGGTTGAACCTGCATCTCTTGCATCTCTGGCACTGACAGGCGAGTTCCTCACCACTGCGCCACCTGGGAAGACTTCCCCTATTTATACCTCCACCCAAGTCAAAAGGTCGGTCAGCAACTGGAATCCTCTTCTTATTAAATGCAGAAGGGACTGAGCCTCGGTGTTCTCATCTGTCAGAGAGAAACTGAGAAAGAAGGCTCTGTTGTGAGAGATCATGTACGTGACACTGGGAATGCCTGGCTCAAAGTGGCTGCCATTGCTCCTGCCATCGGCCTCACTGGGAGCACTCAGGATCTGATAAAGGCCTGACTGCTGGGTTCATTCTTGCCTGGCACTGGGCTGGGGTTTTTGTGGGAGACAAAAGAAAAAGGTAAGAGGGTCCCTGCTCCGAGGAGCTGAATCCAGTCATGATGAGGTGGCTTCATACAAGTAAAATGGGTCCACTGTGGCTAAGGTATTCTGACCTGAATGGGGTATTCACCCCAGCTTCTTGAAAATGAAACCCATTCATTATGAGGCACACAAATTCCTCAGCCCTAGTAACCTCGAGATTTCTTTTCCTGGTGACCACGCCCGCCCTTGTCTGAAGAGGGGTGGGCCCCCCGCCGCAGAGGCGTTTCTCACACACTTGTTCCATCCTGGAGCCAGCAATCTTTGCCAACGATGACTCAGGTAAACACGCCCACAGGCCGCCAGCCGGCAGCCAGTACAGTCACGCCAGCGGTCACCTCTGCTCACCTGCACAGCGCCCAGAAAAGCCCCTGGCTTGTCTCCACTAGAATCGGGACCCAAGAGAAGGAGGGAAATGAGTGGGAGGAGAAAGAGGAAAGTCGTGGAGAGGACGGAGGTGGTGGAAGAGGGGAGCACACCCCAACCGTGCCGAGTGCTCAGCCGGGGGCTGGGAGGACAGCCAGCACCCAGAATGAGGGGCTCCTCTGCCCATGGGATTCTCCAGGCAAGAATGCTGGAGAGGGTAGCCATGCCCTTCTCCAGGGGATCTTCCGCTGCTTTCCCGGAGCTTCAGATCTAAAGGAGATAACATCCAAAAGTGACATGATTACATAAATAGCAAGAAGACTCATTCCATGATCAGGAAGCACGGCAAGTTCCAGGAAGAAAACCCGAAAGAGGGTGATGAACAGTTACAAAAGGGCCGTGATGTAAATCAGGAGAGGGGTCAAAATGGACAACTTTATTATTTTAGTTTTTTCTTTTTCTCTTTTTGGCCTTGCTGCTGGGCCTGTTGGATCCTAGTTCCCTGATCAGAGGTCAAACCCAGCCCCGGCAGTGAAAGCACTGTGTCCCAACCACTGGGCAGTCAGGGAATTCCCAAACTACACAACTTTAAAAGGAACATTTAGGGAATTCCCGGCTGGCCAGTGGTTACGATTCTGGGCGTCCAATGCAGAGGGTGTGGGTTCAGTCCCTGGTCAGGGAATCACCACATGCTACTCAGCATGGCCAAAAAAAAAAAAAAAAAAAGATGTATTAAAATAATAATAATAAAATAAAGGAACATTTAAATGAAGACCTGCAGGAGCGGGACTTAGCCCGGTGAAGAGGGCCATGATAAGCACGTTAACCAAGGGAACAGCATGCAGGACTCCAAGGCGGGAAAGAGTTTGGAGAGTTTGAGGAGCTGAGAAAGGCCAAGGCAGCCAGAATGTTGTGAGCAAGGGGGCGGGTGGTTTGACGCCATCGCTTCATGGACATATGTCTCCTACTCTGCTTAATAAACCCGGGCCTCCCTGGTGGCTCAGATGGTAAAGACTCCTCCTGCAATGCAGGGGACCCAGGTTCGATTCCTGGCTTGGAAAGATCCCCTGGAGAAGGAAATGGCAACCCACTCCAGTATTCTTGCCTGGGAGAATCCCATGGACAGAGGAACCTAGTGGGCTACAGTCTATGGGGTCGGACATGACTGAGTGACTAACACTTGGAACATACCCCCAAAAACACACCCAAAGCGGGTGGGGGACTCTATCTGCTTCTCACTGGGAGGAGGGAAATTGCAGAGAAGCCGAAAGGGAAGATTTTTTTTTTTTAAGACAAGCATAAATGTTTGAAAAGCTATGTCATGTGCTTGTTCTGGCACTGATTCCACTGATTTTGGACAGACTCAGGGAAGATGGCACAGCCCCCAAGGGTGACATGCAGATTCGTGAAACATTTCATGTTTTTGGAATCCAGGAGACAATGGAATAACATCTTTAAATTGCTGAAAGAAAAAGAAGCCCAAAGCCTGCCAACCTTTTTGAAGAAGATATTCTGCAGAGATGCAGGCCAAGCAAAAATGCCTTCTAACAAAAACCGAGAGAAGTAGTTACCAGCACGTCGAAGGACTCCCACCGAAGTCCTTCAGGTGAAGGAAAGGGACCCCAGGTAGGCACACGAAACTTCAGGAAGGAATGAGAAACACTAGGAAGGGTGAAGATTAAAAAAAACATTATTTACAGCAATAATAAATTATTAAATGCTAAAAGACATAATGTGAACTACACCAGGGCGGGGAAGGGATAAATGCAGCCATGGAACATTTACCAAAATAGACCATATGCAGGGCCCTAGAGCAAGTCTCAACAGATTTCAAAGAGCTGGAATCACACAGAGTGTGTTCTCTGACCACAGTGCAATTAAACAAGAAATTAATAACAGAAAGATAATTGGAGAATCCCCAAGTGTTTGGAAATTAAGCAATGCACTTCTGAATAACTCATGGGTCAGAGAAGAAATCACAATGGAAATTAGAAAAATACTTTTAACTGAATGATAATGAGAACGAACATATTGAAACTTGTGAGACAAAGCTAAAAAGAAGTACCTGAGTGGAAATTTTTTTTAGTTTTAAATGCATCAATTAGAAAATAAGAAGGTTGAAAATCAATGATTTAAGCTTCTGTCTTATGAAACTGGGAAGACTGCAAACAAGGTAAGAGTAGAAATCAATGAAATGGAGAACAAAGGCGCAAAAGGAAAGAGAAAAGAACAAAGCCAGGTTAGGTGTTCGACAATGTAAACACCACTTGACAATCCCCTCAAAACTGATCAAGGGAAACAACAGAAAGAAACAGCTCCCACATTTTCAAAAAATTCCAGTAACAGAAATTAGAAGGGGCTCTCACTACAGATCCCAGTGTGATATTAAATGTAATAACAGGATATTGTGAACAACTATGGCTCAGTGGTAAAGAATCTGTCTGCCAATATGGGAGATGCAGGAGACACGGGTTTGATCCCTGGGTGGGGAAGCTCCCCTGGAGTAGGAAATGGCAACCCACTCTAGTATTCTTGTCTGGAAAATTCTACGGACAGAGGAGCCTTGTGGGCTGCAGACCATGGGGTCACAAAGAGTCAGACATGACTGAGCGACTAGGCACACAGGCTTCAGTGGGCTTCCCTGGTAGCTCTGACCGTTGAGAGACTGCCTGCAGTGCGGAGACCTGGGTTTCCATCCCTGGGTCAGGAATATCCCCTGGAGAAGGAAATGACAACCCACTCCAGTGTTCTTGCCTGGAGAATCCCAGAGGAGCCTGGTGGGTTACAGTCCATGGAGTGCAAAGGTCAGACATGTCTGAGCAACGAATACTTTCACTTTCACTCAGGCTTCAATAGTACTTGAACCAAGAACTTCCAGATGTTCAAGCTGGATTTTGAAAAGGCAGAGGAACCGGAGATCAAATTGCCAACATCCATCGGATCATAGAAAAAGCAAGAGAGATCCAGAAAAGCATCTACTTCTGTTTTATTGACTACGCTAAAGCCTTTGACTGTGTGGATCACGACACACTGTGGAAAATTCTTAAAGAGATGAGAATACCAGACCACCTTACCTGCCTCCTGAGAAACCTGTATGCAGATCAAGAAGCAACAGTTAGAACTGGACATGGAAAAACAGACTGGTTCCAAATGGGGAAAGGAGTACATCAAGGCTGTATATTGTTACCTCGTTTATTTAAGTTCTATGCAGAATACGTCATGGGAAATGTCAGGCTTGATGAATCACAGCTGGAATCAAGATTGCCAGGAGAAATATCAACAACCTCAGATATGCAGATGATACCACTCTAATGGCAGAAAGTGATGAGGGACTACAGAGCCTCTTGATGGAGATGAAAGAGGAGAGTGAAAAAGCTGGCTTAAAACTCACCACTCCAAAAACAAAGATCATGGCTTCCAGTCCCATCACTTCATGGCAAATAGAAGGGGAAAAAGTAGAAATAGGATTTCCAGATTTTCTTTTCTCAGGCTCTAAAATCACTGCAGATGGTGACTACATCCATGAAATTAAAAGACACTCCTTGGAAAGAAAGCTATGGCAAACCTAGACAGTGTATTAAAAAGCAGAGATGTCACTTTGCTGACAAAAGTCCATATAGTTAAAGATATGGTTTTTCCAGTAGTCATGTACAGATGTGATAGTTGGACCATAAAGAAGGCTGAATGCCAAAGAACTGATGGTTTTGAACTGTGGCGCTGGGTAAGACTCTTGAGAGTCCCTTAAATAGCAAGATCAAACCAGTCAATCCTAAATCAACCCTGAATATTCACAGGAAGGACTGATGCTGAAGCTGAAGTTCTAATACTGAGGCCACTTGATGCAAAGAGCCAATTCATTGCAAAAGATCCTCATGCTAGGAAAGGCAGAAGGTGGGAGAAGGGGGTGACAGAAGATGAGATGGTTGGATGGCATCACCGACTCAATGGACATGAATTTGAGCAAACTTTAGGAGATAGTGAAGGACAGGGAAGCCTAGTGTGTTACAGCCCATGGGGTCACAGAGTTGGACATGACTGAGCAACTGGAAAACAATCTTTTGAAAAATGTGCAAGACCCACCTGAAAACTATAAAACATTTTTAAGAGAGATTGAAGAAGACCTAAATAAATAGAAAGAGATGCTACATCATGAGCTATAAAGTTCAATATTATTTTAGTGGCAAGTCTCAAATTGATCCACAGATTCAACATAATCTCAAAGTTTCAGCAGTAGTTTTGTAATGGATATTAACAATCTGATTTAAATTAAATTTCAAAGAATGTAGAAGAACCAGGAAAATTTTGGAGAAGAAGAACAAAATTGGGAGACTTACTCTAGTAAATATTGAGACCTGTTATAAAGTAAGAGTAATTCAGTTCAGTTCAGTCGCTCAGTCGTGTCTGACTCTTTGCGACCCCATGAATCGCAGCACGCCAGGCCTCCCTGTCCATCACCAACTCCCGGAGTTCACTCAAACTCATGTCTATCAAGTCGGTGATGCCATCCAGCCATCTCATTCTCTGTTGTCCCCTTCTCCTCCTGCCCCCAATCCCTCCCAGCATCAAAGTCTTTTCCAATGAGTCAACTCTTCGCATGAGGTGGCCAAAGTATTGGAGTTTCAGCTTCAGCATTAGTCCTTCCAAAGAACACCCAGGACTGATCTCCTTTAGAATGGACTGGTTGGATCTCCTTGCAGTCCAAGGGACCCTCAAGAGTCTTCTCCAACACCACAGTTCAAAAGCATCAATTCTTCAGTGCTCAGCTTTCTTCACAGTCCAACTCTCACATCCATACATGACCACAGGAAAAACCACAGCCTTGACTAGACAGACCTTTGATGGCAAAGTAATGTCTCTGCTTTTCAATATGCTATCTAGGTTGGTAATCTTGAATTAATATTTGTGCATGCTATCAAGGTTCACTTTTTCCACATGAATATCCAATTTGGCATTTTATTGATGAGAACATTGTCCTCTATTGTCCTGCTTAAGAGCTTTGTTGTAAGTAGCCACATATGTGTGGGTCTATTTCTGTTCCATTGCTACGCCATTTCTAACAGCAATATCACATTGTTTAGTTAGCATTGCTTAATTTCATGGAAAGATGGGCTCAAGAAAGGACAGAAATGGTATGGACCTAACAGAAGCAGAAGATATTAAGAAGAGGTGGCAAAAATACACAGAAGAACTGTGCAAAAAAGATCTTCATGACCCAGATAATCACAATGGTGTGATCACTCACCTAGAGCCAGATATTCTGGAATGTGAAGTCAAGTGGGCTTTAGAAAGCATCACTATGAACAAAGCTAGTGGAGGTGATGGAATTCCAGTGGAGCTATTTCAAATCCTGAAAGATGATGCTGTGAAAGTGCTGCACTCAATATGCCAGGAAATTTGGAAAACTCAGTAGTGGCCACAGGACTGGAAAAGGTCAGAGGTTGAGGTGGTTGGATGGCATCACCGACTCAATGGACATGAGTTTGAGCAAGCTCCGGGAGATCGTGAAGGACAGGGAAGCCTGGCATGCTGCAGTCCATGGGGTCATGGAGAGTCGGACACGACTGAGTGAACAGTCACAACGACGGCCGAATCTCGCAGACTTATTACTGTATACAGGGAGCCGGACACAGAAGAGTGTGTGCAACATAAGTCCACTCACGTGAAGCTCGAGAATGAGCGGAATTATGACAGGGCTCAAGAGAGCGGGGACTTCTGGCAGGCTAATCACTGACAGGAACAGGCTGTGGAGGGGTCAGGAGGGGGGTCTGGATGCTGGAAATATTCTATATCTGGGTGGTGATTACTTGAGTGTGTAAAAGTACCAAGTTTCTTTCAGCTGTGTGCTTAATAACTGCACACCTCACTGTATGAATGTTACACCTCACTCCAAAAAATAACAAACTAACGCCTAAGTAGAGAAATAACCATTTAAAGACAATTATTGTGGTCGAAAAAAACACTCTTTAATCTGTACACTTCAAATCTATGCATTCCACTGTATTCATGTTAAGTGAAAGTGAAGTCGCTCAGTCGTGTCCAGACTCTTTGCGATCCCATGGACTGTAGTCTACTAGGCTTCTCTGTCCATGGGATTCTCCAGGAAAGAGTACTGGAGTAGATTGCCATTTCCTTCTCCAGGGGATCTTCCTGGCCCAGGGATCAAACCCAGGTCTCCTGCATTGCAGGCAGACGCTTTACCCTCTGAGCCACCAGGGAAGTATTTATGTTAAACCTGACATTAAAAAATGACCCACATATAGAAGTGACCTTTTTAGGGAATTATTGTGGCTGAAAAACAGGCCTTCTATGAGCCTCACTGGGCTTTCCTGGTGACTCAGTGGTAAAGCATCTGCCTGTAGTGCAGTAGTTGCGGGTTCGATCCCTGGGTCGGGAAGATCCCCTGGAGGAGGAAATGGTAACCCACTCCAGTACTGTTGCCCAGAGAATCCCAAGGACAGAGGGGCCTGGTGGGTTACAGTCCTTGGGTCGCAAAGAATTGGCCATGACGTAGCGGCTAAACAACAACAACAACGAGCCTAACTGAGTCTTTTATTGGCAATATTGCTTATATTCTTGCAGGGGAACAGCTACATTCGGTCCCCTGTGCGTCCCCAACAGAGGTCTCACGGGCAGGGCTTGACGCGCAGTCTTGGGCTTGTGGTCCTCCTGGACCGCGGGAGCCTGGGCGGCTGGTCAGGCGCCGTTGCAAGTTCATTTCTCATTGTCTTCCATGACCACTGGCTAAGCAGGCTGTCAGGATGCTGTTGGTAAAGGGACCGGATCTCTAGTTTCCCACCACTGCCTGGGTTTTGAGACTTTCCGTCTCGCCCCCTTGGGATATAGCTGCAGACCATCCGAGTCAAGCCCTTAGAGTCAGCCCTTCTGACTCTGCAGGATACCGGCCAGAGCAGCTCTCAGAAGGGGATGGTGGCCAGTATTCCTCAGAGGCTGCCCTCTCTGTGGATGGAGGGAAGTGACCACTGAGCGCACAGGGAGGGGTGGGGTGGTCTCTGAAGTCTCTTTCCAAAATGTTTTTTTTTCACTGAAGGATAGTTACTTTCCAGCATTGCGTTGGTCTCGGCCATACATCAGCGTGAGTCAGCCACAGGCATGCACGTGTCCCGTCCCTCTTGAATCTCCCTCCTGTCTCCACACCGTCCCCACCACACCACCTTCTAGGTTGTCCCAGAAACCAGTGCTCTCAGGCTGCAGACTTGTTAGCAAGACCACCAGGATGGTATTTCTCCCTGTGGGCTGACGGGGAGGGAGGAAGGAGGATGGCGGAAGGGACCTAGGTGGCGGGGACCACACTAGGAGCTTTCATAAGTAGCATCGTGGTCCCCTCATCAGCCTCAGAGAGGTTTAGCAACTTGCCCAGATCACACAGCTCCGCTGCGGCAGAGCCAGGACTCAGGGCTGGGCCAGCTGGGTTTATATTTCCGAGCTCCTCCTCGCTGCACTTCGGCCATCGTTAGCGTCGGTTGCCAGGGAACATGTGTCCATCCCCTGACTCCTGCAGGCCCCAGACCCTCTGATTCAGGACCCAACGAGTCAGACACAGCACCACCCGGCCTCCAAGGGCGCCAGCTGACAGGGTGGCCCGGCCTTTGTCCACCTCTAGTAAAGCCGGCCTTGGGGGTTCCCAAGGACAACAGTGAGGGCCCAGGAAGCCCCTTCCCCTGTCTGTCAACAGCCCCCGCAGGAGCAGCAGGCTCACGGTCACCCCGCCCGCCTCCCTCCCGCCCCAGGGAGACACGGCGTCTTTTTCTTTGCTCGGCGCCCCCCTGTTGTAACGGTACCTCCCTCCCTCAACTGGCTGACAAGCAAAATTGCGGATGATGATATAATAGGACTAATAACGGGGAAGCTGTGTGAGTCCCCGGAGGCCAGAGATAAAATAAAGCGGTGATGACATTCGCAGCGGCTGCTGAAAGGCCGCATTTACCAGGTTCCTTCCCCACGAGGCCTGTGGGCTGGGAGGTGGGGGCAGCCTTGGTCCTGCTGCTTAACAGACGCCCACCTGCTCTGGGGGCAGGGGGTGGCATCAAGTTACAGGGGAGGGAGGGCTGTGTTAGCTGTGCCGGTGGCCAGGCAGCGTTCACACCATGGATGCCTCCTTGGAGAGGCCCAGCTGATCAACTTTGGTAGCTGCTGCTGCTACTGCCAAGTCGCTTCAGTCGTGTCCGACTCTGTGTGACCCCATAGACGGCAGCCCACCAGGCTCCCCCGTCCCTGGGATTCTCCAGGCAAGAACACTGGAGTGGGTGGGGATGGATAAATCCACATGGAAGCCACTGTATTGTCCTTCTAAGAAAAAAACTAGCAGAAACTGGCCTAGGGCATTTTCTATAGGACAAACATTTCACACGGTTCACTTTCGGGTGATTTTTTTAAACTGGTCTCTTTTTTTGGTAGTAAAATACATACAAAAGAAAATTTACCATTTTAGTCATTTTTAAGTGTTCGATTCACTGGCATTAAGTCCATGCACATTGTTATACGACCATCACCACCATCCACCTCCAGAACTCGTTTGTCTTACACAACTGAAGCGCTGTGCCCATTGAACGCCAACTCTGCCAACCCCCAGCCCCTGGCCCCCACCACCTTACCCTCTGCATCTAAGGATTTGACTCCTCCGGCTACTTCAGAAAAGGGCACTCACATAGCATCTGTCTTTCTGTGACTATTTCATGCAGTAAAATGTCCTCAAGGCTCATTTGTATAGTAGCCTATGTCGGAAGCGCCCCCCAGGTACCCCAGTGGTAAAGGACCCACCTGCCAATGGAGGGGACGCAAGAGATCCTGGTGGGCTCCCTGGCTCGGGATCTCCTGGAGGAGGAGATGGCACCCCACTCCACTATTCTTGTCTGGAGAATCCCGTGGACAGAGGAGCCTGGAGGGCTGCAGTCCAAGGGGTCACAAAGAGTGGGACACGACTGAGCACACCCCACTATCTCAGAATCCCTTCTTTCTAAGGCTGAGGAATCTTCGAGTGCGCACACAGGCCACGTTCTGTCTGTCCGTCCGTCCACTGTTGGACACTTGGCTTTTTTCCACCTTTTGGTTATTGCGTCAGGTGATTTCTATTTAATAATCATTTTAAAATAAAATTATTTCTAATTTATGCCTCATTTAAAAAATATGAGGTGACTTGCTGTAAAAATCATGCTCTCGCACGGAACAGAGTAAAAAAAAATGGAGATCAGAAACAAAAGGGAAGGGTAAACTAAACTTTAAATGTCAGATGGGGCATTATTCAATTGGACATTAAATTTAGATTTGAGTTTCCCAGTCGCCAAAGTAACTATTGGCTCTCAGAACTCTAAAAGCATATGGTGCTTTTAAAGATACACACTTATCACTTTTATCTTTTTCAGTTTAATTTTGGCGCGGCTGCACGCAGGCTTTCTCTGGCTGCGGCGAGCAGGGCTTCTCTCACGGAGCTCGGGGGCTCAGTATTTGTGGTGCATGAGCTCTGCTGCCCTGCAGTATGTGGGATCTTCTGGGGCCAGGAATCGAACCTGTGTCCCCTGCCTTGGCAGATGGATTCTTAACCACTGGACCACCAGGGAAGCCCCTCCCATGCTACTTTTATTAGCAAAATTAATTATTAATTTATGACCAACTCATTGGCTCTTTCTTTGAGAATTTTTTCTAAATATGTGTGAAAGTGAAATGAACCTGGTCTTAAACGTCTTGTTGCACAGTGTGAACGCTAACAAAATAAAAGTGATGAAAACAAAACTCAGTCCAGCAAGTTTGCAGGAGACAATTAAAGAAACCAGGCCAGACAGATTTCCCTCCATCCATTCCCTGTGTTCCCCACTGGCCTTTCTCCATATCTGTGATGTGGAAGATGTGCAAAAAAAAAATGCTTAAAATTAGAAGAAGAAAACTTACCATATGTAAAATGGATAGCCAGTGGGGATTTGCTGTATGACGCAGGGAGCTCAAATCGGGTGCTTTGTGACAACCTAGAGGGGTGGGATGGGGTCGCACTAAGTCACACGACTTAGTGACTAAACCGGCCCAGGACAGAGGGTTCTCCTGTGACCCCGGAACCACCTACATGCAGTCCAGGGATGCCGAACACTTTCTCTGCTAAGATTTGGGTTTGGAGCCAGATGCTTTCACGTTTCCAGGGCAACCTTCTGTTAGTTCTGGCCCATAAGTGCTTGCAGAATCGATTTTAACCTGTGTATGAGTTAGTTCCTCGGTCGTGTCTGACACTTTGTGATCCTGCCAGGTCCCCTGTCCATGGGATTTCCCAGACAAGAACACTGGAGTGGGTTGCCACTCTCCTCTCCAGGGGATCTTCCAGACCCAGGAATTGAACCTGGATCTCCTGCATTGCAGGTGGATTCTTTACTATCTGAGCCACCAGGGAAGCCCGATTTTAACCAGGAGACTGCTAATCTAAGCAGACAACGGGGAAATGGTTCCTTTGTGCAAACCCACACTCTTCATGCTGGGGCAGGCAGGCTCTGCTGTCTAGAGCAAGAAGTAAGCACCTGCTGTGCGCACAGGAGCCTACTACAGGAGAGGAAAGTTGTCTGGGAGGGTGTTTTCTTGGCAATCTGAAGAATCCTGGAAGCCCCCTGATCGTGACCATGAGAAATGCAGAAATTTGCTTGTTCTAGTATCTCACACGGAGTCATACAGTATTGGGTCTTTTTTCTCTGCCTTATTTCTCTAGCCTAATGTTTAAGTTTCATCCATGTGGTAACATGGATTAGCCGGAATAAATTCCATGGTATGGATTGCGCAGTTGCTAAGTCGTGTGTGACTCTGCGACCCCGTGGACTGCAGCACGCCAGGCCTCCCTGTCCTCCACCGTCTCCCACAGTTTGCTCAGATTCCTGTGCATCGAATTGGTGATGCTGCAGATGAATACACGACACTTTGTCCATTTGTTCATCAATGGACATTTGAGTTGTTTCTACCTTTTGGCTATTGTGACTATTGCTATGAACATTTGGTGTACAACTATTTGAGTCCAATTATAATTTTTTGATCCTGTTTTGTTTATAAATGTTTGCCTAGCACAATGCTGAGTTCAGTAATTACTAAATAAATGAAGGGATGATTTATTGGGGAAAAAAAGAAATGCAGAAATAAGCGTTCGCCTCTTAGGAATGATCCCAGTCACTGGCCACTCCACAGACCAACTGCAATAATCATCTCCCCGTCAAGGTGCAGGGACCAGAGCTAGGAGCTGAGTGAGGGTCTCATGCAGGAACATTATCAACAACATCAGGGTCGAAGTTGTTGCTTGATGTTGCCATCGTGGTTGGCTCCGGTAACTACTTAGATTTTCCACGGAGGATCTTGGAGCTTGGCCACTCCCCTAAGAGGTCCGCAAGGGGGGGCTTCGATGGCTGCCCCTGCTCTTTGTCATTTCAAAAGCTTCTCCCTCTCACCCCCAGGTGACCCTCCCTTTCTCAGCTCCACAAGGGGCACCCACCTCTCCCCTGCCTCCCACCCCGTCTGTCCTTCTTCTTAATGGTCTTGCCCAAAGCCAGGGTTGCAGGTCCGCACAGAGGTCTGCAGAGGGAAGAAGGGGTGCTGGAAGGGGGCTCCAGGCTCCCCTGCACCTTGGGCTTCTGCAGTTATCCCAGGCTCATGGATAAGTGGTCACAAGTCGACCCAACACAGAAGCCATGTGCTTGGTGCCCAGGTTTTCTGCAGAGGGAGACAGAAAGAGGAGTGTGCAGGCCGCTGGCATGATGCGGTTATTCCACCAGCCCCTCAACAACCCTGGGCCGACCCCCCAGCCCTTCCCCTCCCAAAGTCCCTCCAGGCTGTGAACCAGTAGAGTGGGGAGAAGCCCTTGGAAATCTGTGTCTGGCAAATGAGGCCCCAGAGGCCAAGAATGCCTGGCGTGAGGGGTTCATTTAAAGAATCCAGTCTGTCTAGGGACCATTTCTCTGCCCCCAGCACCCAAAGCATTTGGTCCAGCAGTGCCAGGGCACACTCGCCAGGTGACTGAGTGATGGCTGAGACCCTCCAGGTGGGGCTGCAGTGGTTTCCCAGCATCACAACTCGGCTGGGGCTCAGGGAGCCAGCCAGGGAACGGGTGCATCAGACCCTGGGCAAATGCACGGCCTTATGGACCATGATGGGGGAGGGGAGGGGGAAGGAAGTAGAGGCTGGCTTTCTAGAAGCCTCCCAGAGAACCCCAAGGGGGAATAGCTAAAGCCCCCAGGGAAACTCCTGACTTTCCAGCCTCAAGATGGGGAGACAGCAGCACCTCATCCACCCTGGTAGGGTCTGGGTTCCAGAACCACCTCTGACTTGACCCAACAGAGCCACAGGGCAAGGCCCTCTGGTTCTCAGGCCGAACTGCCCCTGTGATCAGATGTGAACCCAGGAGCCCTGCACACGGGCCGGCAGCTCCCCCACCCCGCAATCTGACCCAGAGATGCGCCTGGCCTCTTTCCAGGGGAGTGGGCGCTGGGCTCCCCACTCCTAATAACCACCTTCTCTGGGTGAGTTACCCACATGCAAGTAATTATGCAACTATCTATGCTGGGCTGAGAAGAGCAACCATCAAGTTGTCAAGCTAGGCTGGGGGTGAGAATTCTTCCCTCTGTGGGGTAGAAAACATTCCTTTCTGATTTCTGAGTCCCAGGAGGCCGATTGCAGTGAAAGCAACACCCAGTACTTTGGGCATAGCCCAGCTTTCACAGGTGTGTATCATTCTTAAAACCTAAACTTTAGGTTGAAATGCCAGGCTGGATGAAGCACAAGCTGGAATCAAGATTGCTGGGAGAAATATCAAGAACCTCAGATATGCAGATAACACCACCCTTATGGCAGAAAGTGAAGAGGAACTAAAAAGCCTTTTGATGAAAGTGAAAGAGGAGAGTGAAAAAACTGGCTTAAAACTCAACATGCAGAAAACTAAAATCATGGCATCCAGTCCCATCACTTCATGGCAAATAGATGGGGAAACAATGGAAACAGTGAGAGACTTTATTTTCTTGGGCTCCAAAATCACTGCAGATGGTGACTGCAGCCATGAAATTAAAAGGCACTTGCTCCTTGGAAGAAAAGCTATGAGAAACCTGGACAGCATATTAAAAAGCAGAGACATTACTTTGCAGACAAGGGTCTGTCTAGTCAAGGCTATGGCTTTTCCAGTGGTCATGTATGGATGAGAGTTGGACTATAAGGAAAGCTGAGTGCTGAAGAATTGGTGCTTTGAACTGTGGTGTTGGAGAAGACTCTTTTGAGAGTCCCTTGGACTGCAAGGAGATCCAACCAGTCCATCCTAAAGGAAATCAGTCCTGGATGTTCATTGGAAGGACTGATGCTGGAGCTGAAACTCCAATAATTTGGCCACGTGATGTGAAGAGCTGACTCATTTGAAAAGACCCTGATGCTGGGAAAGGTTGAGGGCGGAGGAGAAGGGGACGATAGAGAATGAGATGGTTGGATGGCATCACCGACTCAATGGACATGAGACTGGGTAAACTCTGGGAGTTGGTGATGGACAGGGTTGCCTGGTGTGCTGCGGTTCACGGTGTCGCTAAGAGTTGGACACGACTGAGCAACTAAACTGAACTGAATCCAAACTCATTCATTACATTAATTCTTTTGTGTCCTAGGTCATAAGGATACAGTAAATGAACGAGATAACAACCCTGTCTAACAAATGTTATAATCTACTAAGAGGTCAAACAATAAACAAACAGGAATTATATATTATAGTAAGTATTGGTGAGGAAACAAACTGAGGGATGAAACAGAGGGTAACTGGGAGAGGTAACTTCTGATAGGATCAAGAAACATTTAAAAGCTAGGGCTTCAACATATGGATTTGGGAGGACACAATTCAGTTCAGAACACAATGTTTTTATATTTTCCATCCTATAAACACTTCCTGGGAGCCTGTTCTGTGCCCGACATGGTCCTGGGAGAGGCTCAGAGCTACCCGCTAGGTGCTCCATTTGTAAAGTCTTCGTTGAATTTGTTACAATATTACTTCTGCTTTATATACTAGATCCCACATGACCTACAGCCAAATATATATAATAATTAATATATTATATGATATATAATATATTATATAATGTATCATATAATATAATTAATATATATTTGCTAATTATATTATATATAAATATATGTAATATAATCTATACAATTAAAATATTATATACTATATATATATATATTTTGGCTGTAGGTCATGTGGGATCTAGTTCCCTGGCCCTGGATTAAACCCGAACCCCCTGCATTGGAAGGTGAAATCTTAACCACTGGACAACCAGGGAAGTGCCTAGGGACCTCTTATTAATAGAATCATATAATATTTGTCCCCTGTCTGGCTTATTTCATTAAGCAGACTGTTTTTAAGGTCTATCCACGTTGCCGCACATACCAAACTTTCACTCTCTGTTATGGGTGATGTCCCGTTGTGTGGGCAGACCACGTTTGCTTTAGCCGCTCATCTGCTGATGGACACTTGCGTTGGCTCCACCTTTTGGCAGATTATGAGCAGTGCTGCTCTGAACACCTATGTTCAAATATCTGTTCGGTCCCTGCTTTTGACTCCTCTGGTTGTATACCTAGAGCAGTTGGCGTCCCATGCTGGGTCGTGTGGGGTCAGGAGAAGGTCACCTCGCAGAGGAGGGTGGGGGAGGTCATTCCAGGTGAATGGATCCCTGTGTGCAGAGCCTCAGAGCCTGCGTGTCTGGACCCTGTGTGGAGTGGATGGGGGGAGTGGTGGGCAGTATGAGTGTGGCCCAAAGGTGAAGGGTCCCGTAGCCATACAAGGTTGATGTCAGAGGCCCTGAGGACTGGAGACCAGGAGGCGCTCCGATCCAAGCTGGTTTCTCTGAAAGATGACTTGGCAGCTGTGTGGAGGCTTAGACAGCGGGGGGAGGAGACTCGGGTAAAATGAGTCACCGATGCGAGGGGAGTGAAAAGAGGTACCTGGATGAATCAATTGATAAACTTAAGAGAGTAGATGGAAGGAATGGGACCAGGGGGTTCAGGGCCTCGCCAAGGAGGTGGAGGAGTTGGGGTCAAGTGTATTTTACTCTGAAGGAACAAATTTCCAGGAAGAAGCAGGACTGGAGGTCAGGGCGGTTGGAGAAATAGGAGTTAGGATGATCTATTGACCAGCTCTAACTAGGAAGAGCCCTGCATTCATTTCACGTGGCACCACCACCCGGAAGGTGGCTCACAGAGTCATAGCTCTGGACTCTTGAGTTTCTGCAGAAAATCAGCAGGGAACAAGCCAGAGGGACATTTATCTGCAGGGAGACCAAGTCCAGGAGGCTTTAATCATCAACGTAATCATTTCAGTCTGACTTGTCCCATTGACCTTCCTATGCATAATTTCATGGGTGATTATAACGCCATTGCCTAGTTAAATGACACTGATTCATGCAGGAGCTGCCACACATATTAACAAGGCGGCTGTGTTAAAGACGGATTGCTTACCGCCGTGCGTCAAAGCCTCCAAATGCCCCGTCATGTTTAACAATTGAACAGTGACACCTTGAACTTGCAGTGGACACCGTGAATCACAGCGGAAACGTCCAAAGGGAACGCAGAGGCACTTTGGTCTTCAGTGCCACCTGCTGTCACTCAGGATGCCGGACTTTGGTGGACCATTATGTCGAGCTGATGATTCCTGGGCTCCGTGCCGCCCTTCTGGCCCCAATTCCCAGGGAAACAGGCCGTCCTGGTGGGGCTGGTGTGCTCGAGACCAAGGGAGCACGCATCTCCACTCCAGTGGGCCGTAATTTGAAAACTGCGAGAAAGGCCGTACAGCTGAGACTCACACAGCATTGCAAATCAGCTGTGACAGTGTTCATTCACTACCTGCGCTCTCCAAGAAAGCAATAAACCACATATACTGCATGCTACGCCGCTCAGCTGTGTCCAGCTCTTTGTGACCCCATGGACTGTAGCCCACCAGGCTCCTCTGTCCATGGAATTCTCCAGGCAAGAATAGTGGAGTGGGGAGCCATTCTCTTCTCCAGGGGATCTTCCCAACCCAGGGATCGAACCTGGGTCTCTTACACCCGGGAAGACATAAGTTACTGAGCAGGAATTAAAAATATATATATTGGGGTTCCCTGGTGACTCAGATGGTAAAGAATCTGCCTGCAATATGGGAGACATGGGTTTGATCCCTGGGTCGGGAAGATCCCCTGGAGAAGGGAATGGCAACTCACTCAGGTATTCTTGCGTGGAGAATTTCATGGGCAGGACAGAGGAGACTGGCGGGCTACAGTCCATGGGGCCACAAAGAGTCGGACACGACTGAGTGAATAACACTTTCACTTTCATACATACACATGGGCTTCCGAGGTGGCACTACTGGTAAAGAACCCTCCTGCAAAGCTAGGAGACATAAAGACGTGGGTTCCATCCCTGGGTAGGAAAGATCCCCTGGAGGAGGGTGTGGTACCCCACTCCAGTACTCTTGCCTGGAGAATCCCATGGACAGAGGAGCCTGGGGGGCTACAGTCCAGGGGGTTGTAAAGAGCCGCACATGACTGAAGTGACTTAGCATGCATACACGCACGTACATATATGTATGTGTACACACACAAACATACACACAGGGCACCAGTTTTCTAGGGATTCTGTAAGAAATTAACACAAACTTAGTGACTCAAAACGACGAATGTCTGTTATCTCACAGTGGGGGCTGGTGGTCAGAAATCAGGGTGTGGGTGGGGCTGGCTCCGTTCGGAGTCTCCGGGGGCCTCCTCTTCCCCGCTTTGGTTGCCATCAGCAACCTCTGGCCTGGGGACACCTCCCTCCAGTCTCCTCCCCCACTTTCACCAGGCCTTCTCCTGTCTTCTGTGTGTCGAGTTTCCCTTTCTTATCTTTATAAGACATCAGTCACTGGGTTTTTTTAAAATCTTTTGACCATGCCTCTAGCAGGCAGGATCTTAGTTCCAGACCAGGAATTGCACCCACACCCCTGCAGTGGGCGTGGAGCCTTAACCACTGGGCCACAAAGGAAGTCCCCAGTCACTGGACTCAGATCCCACCCCAAATCCACGATGTGCTCATCCTGAGGTTCTCAACTTGATCACACCTGCCAAGATTCCGTTTCCAAAGGGGACATTTCCAGGGACTTGGTGTTAGGACTTGGACACATCTTTTGGGGGATGCTGTTCAATTGCCTGCACGTACATAAATCGTACCTCCTAACTTTAAACGTGATTTCATTCACCAGAGTTGGGGTAGGGGTGGGGAGTTGTCCTTCCCTCCGGCTGGCCTTTGCTCAGCCTCCTACCTGCCCTCCAGCCTCCCCCCTGCCCTCCAGCCTCCCTATTCCATCCAGCCTTGGGGGCAGTGCATAGGAGTTCCCAGTCATGCTATTCCGCTTACCCCTCTTGCCTGGGCTATTGTTTCTGGCTCTGACCACCTGGTCTAGGAATGGCCCAGAGCCCTGCTTGGAACCAGGTGGCCACATCTAGAGCCCCAGGTCAGGCAGTCTTGGGACCATTTGGGGTGTGCATTTGAAATATGTGTTATAGGGACTTCTCTAGTGGTCCAATTGGAGAAGGAAATGGCAACCCAGTCCTATATTCTTGCCTGGAGAATCCTATGGACAGAGGAGCCTGTCAGGCCGTGGTCCATGGGGTCACAGAGAGTTGGACACGATTGAAGTGACTAAACACACTAGTGGTCCAGTGGCTAAGACTCTGAGCTCCCAATGCAGGGGGCTGGGGTTCAATCCCTGGTCAGGGACTAGGTCCCACAAGTCACAACTAAGAATTCACATGCTGCGATTAAAGATCCCATGTGCTGCACCTAAGACCTGGTGTAGCCAAATACATAAATTGTTGGTTTGTAAAAAATTAATAAAATGTTAAGAGAAAGAATCCCATGTTGTAGGAGGGAGTCTGGGCCCTGGGTGGTTGGAGTCCAAGAGAAGCCTCAACTCTGGGAGGTGCGTTTGGGCTGAGACTTGAAGGATCAAAAGGGACAAGTCTACTTTTGGGTAAACCAGGCGCACAAAGGGGAGGCTGGTTTTGTGAAATAGCCCCAAAATGAATGCTTCGGTAAACGAAAAGTTCTTACTGCTAAGGAAATGTGAGGTGAAAGGCGCTCAGTCGTGTCCGACTCTTTGCAACCCCATGGACTATACCGTTCATGGAATTCTCCAGGCCAGAATACTGGAGTGGCTAGCCATTCCCTTCTCCAGGGGATCTTCCCGACCCAGGGATCGAACCCAGGTCTCCCGCATTGCACGCAGATTCGTTACCTGCTGAACCACACGTGTTAAGGACATAACTGCCTTTTATTTTGCCCCCGTTCCCAGGGAGCAGGGGTTGCATCTTCCTTATCTTTGTATCCCTCCTGGGGTCCTTATGCCGATCTTACTAAATGCTTGTTGAGCTGAATTAGAAATATAGGCTACTTACTGGAAAACATTAAGGACTCACTGTGAATGTGGTGAGGTATAACGGGTGTGGTGGCAAAAAGTCCTTCTCTTTAGAGTTGCATATTTTGAAAGCATCGACGATTTTGAAACATGAAGCGACGTGGTATCTGGGATTTGCTTGAAGGTCTTCCTGCACTCAGCCCTCAAGATGCTGGAGAGTAAGTCCCTCAGGCTGCCTTGTGCGTGGTGAGCTCGTCCCAGAGTCCAGGGCTGACGAGGGGAGGGGGACTTCACGGTGAGGAAGCCTGAGAGGCACACCTCTGCCAGGCAGCCAAGGGCAGCGTCACAGGGGTCGGGCATGCCACACGTGCCAACACGTGATGGCATGGGGTGGGCACTGCACCCCTGTGGGCGTCCCCTCAACACCCATGAACCCAGCCTAATCCCGAGAAAAACATCAGCTGAAACCTGACAACACCCCGACCCCCGCTCAGTCCTCCGCAACACTGCCCAGGTCACCGGAAACAAGGCAAGTCTGAGAAACCATCACAGCCCAGGGGCGCTAAGGAGGCAGGAGGACTGCATATGGATTCTGGGTGGGGTCCTGGGACAGCAAACGGCTGTTAGGCACGAACTAAGCCAAAGATGGAGAAGCTCTATACAGCCAACGAAAACAAGACCAGGAGCGGACTGTGGCTCAGATCAGGAACTCCTCATCACCAAATTCAGACTTAAATTGAAGAAGGTAGGGAAAACCGCTAGACCATTCAGGTATGACCTAAATCAAATCCCTTATGATTGTACAGTGGAAGGGAGAAATAGATTTAAGGGCCTAGATCTGATAGATAGATTGCCTGATGAACTATGGAATGAGGTTCGTGACATTGTGCAGGAGACAGGGATCAAGACCATCCCCATGGAAAAGAAATGCGAAAAAGCAAAATGGCTGTCTGGGGAGGCCTTACAAATAGCTGTGAAAAGAAGAGAA